>NC_083727.1:77023784-77343964 GCF_028564815.1 Eubalaena glacialis | reverse complement strand
CGATACATAGGTTTTCAGATTCTTACTAGTCAGATATATTCTTGTGCGGTGACTAGGGGGTGTTGAGTCCAGTTCACTGAGCAGGGAGTAGGCCTTGTCTATTACATATTTGGCTTATGGAACGGTCTCTGAGCTAATTTCAAACCCTTGTTTTATGCATCACCCCACCTCACCTTTCCCGTTAAGCAGCCATAGTGTGTCTTCTAAAGGTGTGACTCTGTTCTGTTTTGTAAGTCAATTCAAGTGTAGCGATTTTGACATTCCCTCTATAAGCGATATCTTAGGATAAGTGTCTTTTTCTGTGTGACTTATTTCACTTAGAATCATCGTCGCTAAATCCACTCATCATGCTGCTAACTAGCCTTATGACACTGATTTCATGGCTGAGTGATATTCCATTGTGCCAAGTACCACCATTTCTTTATCCATTTTTCTCTTTCCTGGGATACTGAAGGTGTACCGAAGTGGCGGTTCTTGGAAACAGAGCAGCCGTAAAGTTTGGGGTGCCTGTGTCTTGTTGATTTTTAGTTTTCCCAATTTATACGCCCATGAGTGGAAGTGCCCTATGCTCTCTGAGCTGTGTTTATTACTTGCTTCAGGACACACCGTACACTTCTCCAGAGTGCCTGTTGGCAATTTCCATCCCGCCCATCAGCGTAGCAAGGCTCCCATGTCTCCATGGCCTGTCCTGCTTTTCTGGTTTTTACACTTTTTTCAGCATGGCCCTTTTGACCGAGGGCAAGCGAGACTTCTTTGTAGCGCTGATTTGCCCTTCCGGCTTGCTTGGTTGGCCAAAAAGGGCGTATGCGTTTTTTCCTGAATATATTCAGGAAAAAACGCATACGCCCTTTTTGGCCAAGGGCATCATTGTCAACGTTTTGCCGCTTTTCATGTGCTTTAAAGGCGAGTCGAATGTACCTCCTGAAATCTGTTTCCTGCAAATCTGCCTTGCTTTCAAATCCTCTTCGTTGCCTTCCCTCAATATATTTATGGACGAGAGTTATCATTTATAACTCTGCACGTTTGTGAATTGCAGTGCCCCTGAGCTCCATTTGTCTACTCGCTTTTTTGGGAGCTGGCCGCAAAAGCGCAGGATTGCTTCAGGCCCTATTTTGGTTCTGGGGGGCAGGCTGAGCCTGTGGTTCATTCTTCTTCCTGATGGGAAAATGGAGTGACCTTTGCCTGTCCCAACACCTAGGGCTAGTCTCTCGTTGGTTCCCCATCTTCCCGTTCATCCTCAGGACAAATTGCAACCTGTACGAAACAGGAGGTAAAAGGTGCTGATTCTCCAAGTAGGGAGATGGTTAGTCAAGCGGCTGGAATGGCGAACCTGAGCACAAGGAGAGGAGAAATGAGGTGCGTTTTAGAAACCTTTCCCGATCTCACGGCATACCATCCTCTGGGTTTCCCATGCATGTTTTGATGTAGGAAGATGCCCTTGTACCTGGAGATTTGAGACCCATGGGGTGGGTACCCTGCTGTATTACTTTAAAGTATCTGTGTTTGCTCACCCAACCTCACTAATCCTCTCAGCCCCAAGAGTGTCCAGCCTTATGTCTCATCTAGCTGTGGGTCTAGATACGGTCAATCCAGGTTGCATCAGAGACCCTGAACGGATTTTGTAAGAATTTCTCTCTCTTTCACTATCTTTGATTTGTGGGTTTCTAAAAGTAATTTCTGTTTAGAATGGGTCTTGGCTGCTTTTCCCTGCTGTGTTTATGCCGCTTTACACCCTCTTGATTCACTTGCAGAGAGATATCGATACATAGGTTTTCAGATTCTTACTAGTCAGATATATTCTTGTGCGGTGACTAGGGGGTGTTGAGTCCAGTTCACTGAGCAGGGAGTAGGCCTTGTCTATTACATATTTGGCTTATGGAACGGTCTCTGAGCTAATTTCAAACCCTTGTTTTATGCATCACCCCACCTCACCTTTCCCGTTAAGCAGCCATAGTGTGTCTTCTAAAGGTGTGACTCTGTTCTGTTTTGTAATTCAGTTCAAGTGTAGCGATTTTGACATTCCCTCTATAAGCAATATCTTAGGATAAGGGTCTTTTTCTGTGTGACTTATTTCACTTAGAATCATCGTCGCTAAATCCACTCATCATGCTGCTAACTAGCCTTATGACACTGATTTCATGGCTGAGTGATATTCCGTTGTGCCAAATACCACCATTTCTTTATCTATTTTTCTCTTTCCTGGGATATTGAAGGTGTACCGAAGTGGCGGTTCTTGGAAACAGAGCAGCCGTAAAGTTTGGGGTGCCTGTGTCTTGTTGATTTTTAGTTTTCCCAATTTATACGCCCATGAGTGGAAGTGCCCTATGCTCTCTAAGCTGTGTTTGTTACTTGCTTCAGGACACACCGTACACTTCTCCAGAGTGCCTGTTGGCAATTTCCATCCCGCCCATCAGCGTAGCAAGGCTCCCATGTCTCCATGGCCTGTCCTGCTTTTCTGGTTTTTACACTTTTTTCAGCATGGCCCTTTTGACCGAGGGCAAGCGAGACTTCTTTGTAGCGCTGATTTGCCCTTCCGGCTTGCTTGGTTGGCCAAAAAGGGCGTATGCGTTTTTTCCTGAATATATTCAGGAAAAAACGCATACGCCCTTTTTGGCCAAGGGCATCATTGTCAACGTTTTGCCGCTTTTCATGTGCTTTAAAGGCGAGTCGAATGTACCTCCTGAAATCTGTTTCCTGCAAATCTGCCTTGCTTTCAAATCCTCTTCGTTGCCTTCCCTCAATATATTTATGGACGAGAGTTATCATTTATAACTCTGCACGTTTGTGAATTGCAGTGCCCCTGAGCTCCATTTGTCTACTCGCTTTTTTGGGAGCTGGCCGCAAAAGCGCAGGATTGCTTCAGGCCCTATTTTGGTTCTGGGGGGCAGGCTGAGCCTGTGGTTCATTCTTCTTCCTGATGGGAAAATGGAGTTACCTGTGCCTGTCCCAACACCTAGGGCTAGTCTCTCGTTGGTTCCCCGTCTTCCCGTTCATCCTCAGGACAAATTGCAACCTGTACGAAACAGGAGGTAAAAGGTGCTGATTCTCCAAGTAGGGAGATGGTTAGTCAAGCGGCTGGAATGGCGAACCCGAGCACAAGGAGAGGAGAAATGAGGTGCGTTTTAGAAACCTTTCCCGATCTCACGGCATACCATCCTCTGGGTTTCCCATGCATGTTTTGATGTAGGAAGATGCCCTTGTACCTGGAGATTTGAGACCCATGGGGTGGGTACCCTGCTGTATTACTTTAAAGTATCTGTGTTTGCTCACCCAACCTCACTAATCCTCTCAGCCCCAAGAGTGTCCAGCCTTATGTCTCATCTAGCTGTGGGTCTAGATACGGTCAATCCAGGTTGCATCAGAGACCCTGAACGGATTTTGTAAGAATTTCTCTCTCTTTCACTGTCTTTGTTTTGTGGGTTTTTTAAAGTAATTAGTGTTTAGAATGGGGCTTGACTGCTTTTCCCTGCTGTGTTTATGCCACTTTACACCCTCTTGATTCACTTGCAGAGAGATATCGATACATAGGTTTTCAGATTCTTACTAGTCAGATATATTCTTGTGCGGTGACTAGGGGGTGTTGAGTCCAGTTCACTGAGCAGGGAGTAGGCCTTGTCTATTACATATTTGGCTTATGGAACGGTCTCTGAGGTAATTTCAAACCCTTGTTTTATGCATCAACCCACCTCATCTTTCCCGTTAAGCAGCCATAGTGTGTCTTCTAAAGGTGTGACTCTGTTCTGTTTTGTAATTCAATTCAAGTGTAGCGATTTTGACATTCCCTCTATAAGCGATATCTTAGGATAAGTGTCTTTTTCTGTGTGACTTATTTCACTTAGAATCATCGTCGCTAAATCCACTCATCATGCTGCTAACTAGCCTTATGACACTGATTTCATGGCTGAGTGATATTCCATTGTGCCAAGTACCACCATGTCTTTATCCATTTTTCTCTTTCCTGGGATATTGAAGGTGTACCGAAGTGGAGGTTCTTGGAAACAGAGCAGCCGTCAAGTTTGGGGTGCCTGTGTCTTGTTGATTTTTAGTTTTCCCAATTTATACGCCCATGAGTGGAAGTGCCCTATGCTCTCTCAGCTGTGTTTATTACTTGTTTCAGGACACACCGTACACTTCTCCAGAGTGCCTGTTGGCAATTTACATCCCGCCCATCAGCGTAGCAAGGCTCCCATGTCTCCATGGCCTGTCCTGCTTTTCTGGTTTTTACACTTTTTTCAGCATGGCCCTTTTGACCGAGGGCAAGCGAGACTTCTTTGTAGCGCTGATTTGCCCTTCCGGCTTGCTTGGTTGGCCAAAAAGGGCGTATGCGTTTTTTCCTGAATATATTCAGGAAAAAACGCATACGCCCTTTTTGGCCAAGGGCATCATTGTCAACGTTTTGCCGCTTTTCATGTGCTTTAAAGGTGATTCGAATGTACCTCCTGAAATCTGTTTCCTGCAAATCTGTCTTGCTTTCAAATCCTCTTCGTTGCCTTCCCTCAATATATTTATGGACGAGAGTTATCATTTATAACTCTGCACGTTTGTGAATTGCAGTGCCCCTGAGCTCCATTTGTCTACTCGCTTTTTTGGGAGCTGGCCGCAAAAGCGCAGGATTGCTTCAGGCCCTATTTTGGTTCTGGGGGGCAGGCTGAGCCTGTGGTTCATTCTTCTTCCTGATGGGAAAATGGAGTGACCTGTGCCTGTCCCAACACCTAGGGCTAGTCTCTCGTTGGTTCCCCGTCTTCCCGTTCATCCTCAGGACAAATTGCAACCTGTACGAAACAGGAGGTAAAAGGTGCTGATTCTCCAAGTAGGGAGATGGTTAGTCAAGCGGCTGGAATGGCGAACCCGAGCACAAGGAGAGGAGAAATGAGGTGCGTTTTAGAAACCTTTCCCGATCTCACGGCATACCATCCTCTGGGTTTCCCATGCATGTTTTGATGTAGGAAGATGCCCTTGTACCTGGAGATTTGAGACCTATGTGGTGGGTACCCCGCGGTATTACTTTAAAGTATCTGCGTTTGCTCACCCAACCTCACTAATCCTCTCAGCCCCAAGAGTGTCCAGCCTTATGTCTCATCTAGCTGTGGGTCTAGATACGGTCAATCCAGGTTGCATCAGAGACCCTGAACGGATTTTGTAAGAATTTGTCTCTCTTTCACTGTCTTCGTTTTGTGGGTTTTTTAAAGTAATTTGTGTTTAGAATGGGGCTTGACTGCTTTTCCCTGCTGTGTTTATGCCGCTTTACACCCTCTTGATTCACTTGCAGAGAGATATCGATACATAGGTTTTCAGATTCTTACTAGTCAGATATATTCTTGTGCGGTGACTAGGTGGTGTTGAGTCGAGTTCACTGAGCAGGGAGTAGGCCTTCTCTATTACATATTTGGCTTATGGAACGGTCTCTGAGCTAATTTCTAACCCTTGTTTTATGCATCAACCCACCTCACCTTTCCCGTTAAGCAGCCATAGTGTGTCTTCTAAATGTGTGACTCTGTTCTGTTTTGTAATTCAATTCAAGTGTAGCGATTTTGACATTCCCTCTATAAGCGATATCTTAGGATAAGTGTCTTTTTCTGTGTGACTTATTTCACTTAGAATCATCGTCGCTAAATCCACTCATCATGCTGCTAACTAGCCTTATGACACTGATTTCATGGCTGAGTGATATTCCATTGTGCCAAGTACCACCATTTCTTTATCCATTTTTCTCTTTCCTGGGATATTGAAGGTGTACCGAAGTGGAGGTTCTTGGAAACAGAGCAGCCGTAAAGTTTGGGGTGCCTGTGTCTTGTTGATTTTTAGTTTTCCCAATTTATACGCCCATGAGTGGAAGTGCCCTATGCTCTCTAAGCTGTGTTTATTACTTGTTTCAGGACACACCGTACACTTCTCCAGAGTGCCTGTTGGCAATTTACATCCCGCCCATCAGCGTAGCAAGGCTCCCATGTCTCCATGGCCTGTCCTGCTTTTCTGGTTTTTACACTTTTTTCAGCATGGCCCTTTTGACCGAGGGCAAGCGAGACTTCTTTGTAGCGCTGATTTGCCCTTCCGGCTTGCTTGGTTGGCCAAAAAGGGCATCATTGTCAACGTTTTGCCGCTTTTCATGTGCTTTAAAGGCGAGTCGAATCTACCTCCTGAAATCTGTTTCCTGCAAATCTGCCTTGCTTTCAAATCCTCTTGGTTGTTTTCCCTCAATATATTTGTGGACGAGTGTTATCATTTATAACTCTGCACGTTTGTGAATTGCAGTGCCCCTGAGCTCCATTTGTCTACTCGCTTTTTTGGGAGCTGGCCGCAAAAGCGCAGGATTGCTTCAGGCCCTATTTTGGTTCTGGGGGGCAGGCTGAGCCTGTGGTTCATTCTTCTTCCTGATGGGAAAATGGAGTGACCTGTGCCTGTCCCAACACCTAGGGCTAGTCTCTCGTTGGTTCCCCGTCTTCCCGTTCATCCTCAGGACAAATTGCAACCTGTACGAAACAGGAGGTAAAAGGTGCTGATTCTCCAAGTAGGGAGATGGTTAGTCAAGCGGCTGGAATGGCGAACCCGAGCACAAGGAGAGGAGAAATGAGGTGCGTTTTAGAAACCTTTCCCGATCTCACGGCATACCATCCTCTGGGTTTCCCATGCATGTTTTGATGTAGGAAAATGCCCTTGTACCTGGAGATTTGAGACCCATGGGGTGGGTACCCCGCGGTATTACTTTAAAGTATCTGAGTTTGCTCACCCAACCTCACTAATCCTCTCAGGCCCAAGAGTGTCCAGCCTTATGTCTCATCTAGCTGTGGGTCTAGATACAGTCAATCCAGGTTGCATCAGAGACCCGGAACGGATTTTGTAAGAATTTCTCTCTCTTTCACTATCTTTGATTTGTGGGTTTTTTAAAGTAATTTCTGTTTAGAATGGGGCTTGGCTGCTTTTCTCTGCTGTGTTTATGCCGCTTTACACCCTCTTGATTCACTTGCAGAGAGATATCGATACATAGGTTTTCAGATTCTTACTAGTCAGATATATTCTTGTGCGGTGACTAGGGGGTTGTTGAGTCCAGTTCACTGAGCAGGGAGTAGGCCTTGTCTATTACATATTTGGCTTATGGAACGGTCTCTGAGCTAATTTCAAACCCTTGTTTTATGCATCACCCCACCTCACCATTTCCGTTAAGCAGCCATAGTGTGTCTTCTAAAGGTGTGACTCTGTTCTGTTTTGTAATTCAGTTCAAGTGTAGCGATTTTGACATTCCCTCTATAAGCAATATCTTAGGAAAAGGGTCTTTTTCTGTGTGACTTATTTCACTTAGAATCATCGTCGCTAAATCCACTCATCATGCTGCTAACTAGCCTTACGACACTGATTTCATGGCTGAGTGATATTCCGTTGTGCCAAATACCACCATTTCTTTATCTATTTTTCTCTTTCCTGGGATATTGAAGGTGTACCGAAGTGGCGGTTCTTGGAAACAGAGCAGCCGTAAAGTTTGGGGTGCCTGTGTCTTGTTGATTTTTACTTTTCCCAATTTATACGCCCATGAGTGGAAGTGCCCTATGCTCTCTAAGCTGTGTTTGTTACTTGCTTCAGGACACACCGTACACTTCTCCAGAGTGCCTGTTGGCAATTTCCATCCCGCCCATCAGCGTAGCAAGGCTCCCATGTCTCCATGGCCTGTCCTGCTTTTCTGGTTTTTACACTTTTTTCAGCATGGCCCTTTTGACCGCGGGCAAGCGAGACTTCTTTGTAGCGCTGATTTGCCCTTCCGGCTTGCTTGGTTGGCCAAAAAGGGCGTATGCGTTTTTTCCTGAATATATTCAGGAAAAAACGCATACGCCCTTTTTGGCCAAGGGCATCATTGTCAACGTTTTGCCGCTTTTCATGTGCTTTAAAGGCGAGTCCAATGTACCTCCTGAAATCTGTTTCCTGCAAATCTGCCTTGCTTTCAAATCCTCTTCGTTACCTTCCCTCAATATATTTATGGACGAGAGTTATCATTTATAACTCTGCACGTTTGTGAATTGCAGTGCCCCTGAGCTCCATTTGTCTACTCGCTTTTTTGGGAGCTGGCCGCAAAAGCGCAGGATTGCTTCAGGCCCTATTTTGGTTCTGGGGAGCAGGCTGAGCCTGTGGTTCATTCTTCTTCCTGATGGGAAAATGGAGTGACCTGTGCCTGTCCCAACACCTAGGGCTAGTCTCTCGTTGGTTCCCCGTCTTCCCGTTCATCCTCAGGACAAATTGCAACCTGTACGAAACAGGAGGTAAAAGGTGCTGATTCTCCAAGTAGGGAGATGGTTAGTCAAGCGGCTGGAATGGCGAACCCGAGCACAAGGAGAGGAGAAATGAGGTGCGTTTTAGAAACCTTTCCCGATCTCACGGCATACCATCCTCTGGGTTTCCCATGCATGTTTTGATGTAGGAAGATGCCCTTGTACCTGGAGATTTGAGACCCATGGGGTGGGTACCCTGCTGTATTACTTTAAAGTATCTGTGTTTGCTCACCCAACCTCACTAATCCTCTCAGCCCCAAGAGTGTCCAGCCTTATGTCTCATCTAGCTGTGGGTCTAGATACGGTCAATCCAGGTTGCATCAGAGACCCTGAACGGATTTTGTAAGAATTTCTCTCTCTTTCACTATCTTTGATTTGTGGGTTTCTAAAAGTAATTTCTGTTTAGAATGGGTCTTGGCTGCTTTTCCCTGCTGTGTTTATGCCGCTTTACACCCTCTTGATTCACTTGCAGAGAGATATCGATACATAGGTTTTCAGATTCTTACTAGTCAGATATATTCTTGTGCGGTGACTAGGGGGTGTTGAGTCCAGTTCACTGAGCAGGGAGTAGGCCTTGTCTATTACATATTTGGCTTATGGAACGGTCTCTGAGCTAATTTCAAACCCTTGTTTTATGCATCACCCCACCTCACCTTTCCCGTTAAGCAGCCATAGTGTGTCTTCTAAAGGTGTGACTCTGTTCTGTTTTGTAATTCAGTTCAAGTGTAGCGATTTTGACATTCCCTCTATAAGCAATATCTTAGGATAAGGGTCTTTTTCTGTGTGACTTATTTCACTTAGAATCATCGTACCTAAATCCACTCATCATGCTGCTAACTAGCCTTATGACACTGATTTCATGGCTGAGTGATATTCCGTTGTGCCAAATACCACCATTTCTTTATCTATTTTTCTCTTTCCTGGGATATTGAAGGTGTACCGAAGTGGCGGTTCTTGGAAACAGAGCAGCCGTAAAGTTTGGGGTGCCTGTGTCTTGTTGATTTTTAGTTTTCCCAATTTATACGCCCATGAGTGGAAGTGCCCTATGCTCTCTAAGCTGTGTTTGTTACTTGCTTCAGGACACACCGTACACTTCTCCAGAGTGCCTGTTGGCAATTTCCATCCCGCCCATCAGCGTAGCAAGGCTCCCATGTCTCCATGGCCTGTCCTGCTTTTCTGGTTTTTACACTTTTTTCAGCATGGCCCTTTTGACCGAGGGCAAGCGAGACTTCTTTGTAGCGCTGATTTGCCCTTCCGGCTTGCTTGGTTGGCCAAAAAGGGCGTATGCGTTTTTTCCTGAATATATTCAGGAAAAAACGCATACGCCCTTTTTGGCCAAGGGCATCATTGTCAACGTTTTGCCGCTTTTCATGTGCTTTAAAGGCGAGTCGAATGTACCTCCTGAAATCTGTTTCCTGCAAATCTGCCTTGCTTTCAAATCCTCTTCGTTGCCTTCCCTCAATATATTTATGGACGAGAGTTATCATTTATAACTCTGCACGTTTGTGAATTGCAGTGCCCCTGAGCTCCATTTGTCTACTCGCTTTTTTGGGAGCTGGCCGCAAAAGCGCAGGATTGCTTCAGGCCCTATTTTGGTTCTGGGGGGCAGGCTGAGCCTGTGGTTCATTCTTCTTCCTGATGGGAAAATGGAGTGACCTGTGCCTGTCCCAACACCTAGGGCTAGTCTCTCGTTGGTTCCCCGTCTTCCCGTTCATCCTCAGGACAAATTGCAACCTGTACGAAACAGGAGGTAAAAGGTGCTGATTCTCCAAGTAGGGAGATGGTTAGTCAAGCGGCTGGAATGGCGAACCCGAGCACAAGGAGAGGAGAAATGAGGTGCGTTTTAGAAACCTTTCCCGATCTCACGGCATACCATCCTCTGGGTTTCCCATGCATGTTTTGATGTAGGAAGATGCCCTTGTACCTGGAGATTTGAGACCCATGGGGTGGGTACCCTGCTGTATTACTTTAAAGTATCTGTGTTTGCTCACCCAACCTCACTAATCCTCTCAGCCCCAAGAGTGTCCAGCCTTATGTCTCATCTAGCTGTGGGTCTAGATACGGTCAATCCAGGTTGCATCAGAGACCCTGAACGGATTTTGTAAGAATTTCTCTCTCTTTCACTGTCTTTGTTTTGTGGGTTTTTTAAAGTAATTAGTGTTTAGAATGGGGCTTGACTGCTTTTCCCTGCTGTGTTTATGCCACTTTACACCCTCTTGATTCACTTGCAGAGAGATATCGATACATAGGTTTTCAGATTCTTACTAGTCAGATATATTCTTGTGCGGTGACTAGGGGGTGTTGAGTCCAGTTCACTGAGCAGGGAGTAGGCCTTGTGTATTACATATTTGGCTTATGGAACGGTCTCTGAGCTAATTTCAAACCCTTGTTTTATGCATCACCCCACCTCACCTTTCCCGTTAAGCAGCCATAGTGTGTCTTCTAAAGGTGTGACTCTGTTCTGTTTTGTAATTCAGTTCAAGTGTAGCGATTTTGACATTCCCTCTATAAGCAATATCTTAGGATAAGGGTCTTTTTCTGTGTGACTTATTTCACTTAGAATCATCGTACCTAAATCCACTCATCATGCTGCTAACTAGCCTTATGACACTGATTTCATGGCTGAGTGATATTCCGTTGTGCCAAATACCACCATTTCTTTATCTATTTTTCTCTTTCCTGGGATATTGAAGGTGTACCGAAGTGGCGGTTCTTGGAAACAGAGCAGCCGTAAAGTTTGGGGTGCCTGTGTCTTGTTGATTTTTAGTTTTCCCAATTTATACGCCCATGAGTGGAAGTGCCCTATGCTCTCTAAGCTGTGTTTGTTACTTGCTTCAGGACACACCGTACACTTCTCCAGAGTGCCTGTTGGCAATTTCCATCCCGCCCATCAGCGTAGCAAGGCTCCCATGTCTCCATGGCCTGTCCTGCTTTTCTGGTTTTTACACTTTTTTCAGCATGGCCCTTTTGACCGCGGGCAAGCGAGACTTCTTTGTAGCGCTGATTTGCCCTTCCGGCTTGCTTGGTTGGCCAAAAAGGGCGTATGCGTTTTTTCCTGAATATATTCAGGAAAAAACGCATACGCCCTTTTTGGCCAAGGGCATCATTGTCAACGTTTTGCCGCTTTTCATGTGCTTTAAAGGCGAGTCGAATGTACCTCCTGAAATCTGTTTCCTGCAAATCTGCCTTGCTTTCAAATCCTCTTCGTTGCCTTCCCTCAATATATTTATGGACGAGAGTTATCATTTATAACTCTGCACGTTTGTGAATTGCAGTGCCCCTGAGCTCCATTTGTCTACTCGCTTTTTTGGGAGCTGGCCGCAAAAGCGCAGGATTGCTTCAGGCCCTATTTTGGTTCTGGGGGGCAGGCTGAGCCTGTGGTTCATTCTTCTTCCTGATGGGAAAATGGAGTTACCTGTGCCTGTCCCAACACCTAGGGCTAGTCTCTCGTTGGTTCCCCGTCTTCCCGTTCATCCTCAGGACAAATTGCAACCTGTACGAAACAGGAGGTAAAAGGTGCTGATTCTCCAAGTAGGGAGATGGTTAGTCAAGCGGCTGGAATGGCGAACCCGAGCACAAGGAGAGGAGAAATGAGGTGCGTTTTAGAAACCTTTCCCGATCTCACGGCATACCATCCTCTGGGTTTCCCATGCATGTTTTGATGTAGGAAGATGCCCTTGTACCTGGAGATTTGAGACCCATGGGGTGGGTACCCTGCTGTATTACTTTAAAGTATCTGTGTTTGCTCACCCAACCTCACTAATCCTCTCAGCCCCAAGAGTGTCCAGCCTTATGTCTCATCTAGCTGTGGGTCTAGATACGGTCAATCCAGGTTGCATCAGAGACCCTGAACGGATTTTGTAAGAATTTCTCTCTCTTTCACTGTCTTTGTTTTGTGGGTTTTTTAAAGTAATTAGTGTTTAGAATGGGGCTTGACTGCTTTTCCCTGCTGTGTTTATGCCACTTTACACCCTCTTGATTCACTTGCAGAGAGATATCGATACATAGGTTTTCAGATTCTTACTAGTCAGATATATTCTTGTGCGGTGACTAGGGGGTGTTGAGTCCAGTTCACTGAGCAGGGAGTAGGCCTTGTCTATTACATATTTGGCTTATGGAACGGTCTCTGAGCTAATTTCAAACCCTTGTTTTATGCATCAACCCACCTCATCTTTCCCGTTAAGCAGCCATAGTGTGTCTTCTAAAGGTGTGACTCTGTTCTGTTTTGTAATTCAATTCAAGTGTAGCGATTTTGACATTCCCTCTATAAGCGATATCTTAGGATAAGTGTCTTTTTCTGTGTGACTTATTTCACTTAGAATCATCGTCGCTAAATCCACTCATCATGCTGCTAACTAGCCTTATGACACTGATTTCATGGCTGAGTGATATTCCATTGTGCCAAGTACCACCATGTCTTTATCCATTTTTCTCTTTCCTGGGATATTGAAGGTGTACCGAAGTGGAGGTTCTTGGAAACAGAGCAGCCGTCAAGTTTGGGGTGCCTGTGTCTTGTTGATTTTTAGTTTTCCCAATTTATACGCCCATGAGTGGAAGTGCCCTATGCTCTCTCAGCTGTGTTTATTACTTGTTTCAGGACACACCGTACACTTCTCCAGAGTGCCTGTTGGCAATTTCCATCCCGCCCATCAGCGTAGCAAGGCTCCCATGTCTCCATGGCCTGTCCTGCTTTTCTGGTTTTTACACTTTTTTCAGCATGGCCCTTTTGACCGAGGGCAAGCGAGACTTCTTTGTAGCGCTGATTTGCCCTTCCGGCTTGCTTGGTTGGCCAAAAAGGGCATCATTGTCAACGTTTTGCCGCTTTTCATGTGCTTTAAAGGCGAGTCGAATCTACCTCCTGAAATCTGTTTCCTGCAAATCTGCCTTGCTTTCAAATCCTCTTGGTTGTTTTCCCTCAATATATTTGTGGACGAGTGTTATCATTTATAACTCTGCACGTTTGTGAATTGCAGTGCCCCTGAGCTCCATTTGTCTACTCGCTTTTTTGGGAGCTGGCCGCAAAAGCGCAGGATTGCTTCAGGCCCTATTTTGGTTCTGGGGGGCAGGCTGAGCCTGTGGTTCATTCTTCTTCCTGATGGGAAAATGGAGTGACCTGTGCCTGTCCCAACACCTAGGGCTAGTCTCTCGTTGGTTCCCCGTCTTCCCGTTCATCCTCAGGACAAATTGCAACCTGTACGAAACAGGAGGTTAAAGGTGCTGATTCTCCAAGTAGGGAGATGGTTAGTCAAGCGGCTGGAATGGCGAACCCGAGCACAAGGAGAGGAGAAATGAGGTGCCTTTTAGAAACTTTTCCCGATCTCACAGCATACCATCTTCTGGGTTTCCCATGCATGTTTTGATGTAGGAAGATGTCCTTGTACCTGGAGATTTGAGACCCATGGGGTGGGTACCCCGCGGTATTACTTTAAAGTATCTGCGTTTGCTCACCCAACCTCACTAATCCTCTCAGCCCCAAGACTGTCCAGCCTTATGTCTCATCTAGCTGTGGGTCTAGATACGGTCAATCCAGGTTGCATCAGAGACCCTGAACGGATTTTGTAAGAATTTCTCTCTCTTTCACTGTCTTTGTTTTGTGGGTTTTTTAAAGTAATTTGTGTTTAGAATGGGGCTTGACTGCTTTTCCCTGCTGTGTTTATGCCGCTTTACACCCTCTTGATTCACTTGCAGAGAGATATCGATACATAGGTTTTCAGATTCTTACTAGTCAGATATATTCTTGTGCGGTGACTAGGGGGTGTTGAGTCCAGTTCACTGAGCAGGGAGTAGGCCTTCTCTATTACATATTTGGGTTATAGAACGGTCTCTGAGCTAATTTCAAACCCTTGTTTTATGCATCAACCAACTTCACCTTTCCCGTTAAGCAGCCATAGTGTGTCTTCTAAAGGTGTGACTCTGTTCTGTTTTGTAAGTCAATTCAAGTGTAGCGATTTTGACATTCCCTTTATAAGCGATATCTTAGGATAAGTGTCTTTTTCTGTGTGACTTATTTCACTTAGAATCATCGTCGCTAAATCCATTCATCATGCTGCTAACTACCCTTATGACACTGATTTCATGGCTGAGTGATATTCTATTGTGCCAAGTACCACCATTTCTTTATCCATTTTTCTCTTTCCTGGGATATTGAAGGTGTACCGAAGTGGCCGTTCTTGGAAACAGAGCAGCCGTAAAGTTTGGGGTGCCTGTGTCTTTTTGATTTTTAGTTTTCCCAATTTATACGCCCATGAGTGGAAGTGCCCTATGCTCTCTAAGCTGTGTTTGTTACTTGCTTCAGGACACACCGTACACTTCTCCAGAGTGCCTGTTGGCAATTTACATCCGGCCCATCAGCATAGCAAGGCTCCCATGTCTCCATGGCCTGTCCTGCTTTTCTGGTTTTTACACTTTTTTCAGCATGGCCCTTATGACCGAGGGCAAGCGAGACTTCTTTGTAGCGCTGATTTGCCCTTCCGGCTTGCTTGGTTGGCCAAAAAGGGCGTATGCGTTTTTTCCTGAATATATTCAGGAAAAAACGCATACGCCCTTTTTGGCCAAGGGCATCATTGTCAACGTTTTGCCGCTTTTCATGCGCTTTAAAGGCGAGTCGAATCTACCTCCTGAAATCTGTTTCCTGCAAATCTGCCTTGCTTTAAATTCCTCTTCGTTGCCTTCCCTCAATATATTTGTGGACGAGAGTTATCATTTATAACTCTGCACGTTTGTGAATTGCAGTGCCCCTGAGCTCCATTTGTCTACTCGCTTTTTTGGGAGCTGGCCGCAAAAGCGCAGGATTGCTTCAGGCCCTATTTTGGTTCTGGGGGGCAGGCTGAGCCTGTGGTTCATTCTTCTTCCTGATGGGAAAATGGAGTGACCTGTGCCTGTCCCAACACCTAGGGCTAGTCTCTCGTTGGTTCCCCGTCTTCCCGTTCATCCTCAGGACAAATTGCAACCTGTACGAAACAGGAGGTAAAAGGTGCTGATTCTCCAAGTAGGGAGATGGTTAGTCAAGCGGCTGGAATGGCGAACCCGAGCACAAGGAGAGGAAAAATGAGGTGCGTTTTAGAAACCTTTCCCGATCTCACGGCATACCATCCTCTGGGTTTCCCATGCATGTTTTGATGTAGGAAAATGCCCTTGTACCTGGAGATTTGAGACCCATGGGGTGGGTACCCCGCGGTATTACTTTAAAGTATCTGCGTTTGCTCACCCAACCTCACTAATCCTCTCAGCCCCAAGAGTGTCCAGCCTTATGTCTCATCTAGCTGTGGGTCTAGATATGGTCAATCCAGGTTGCATCAGAGACCCTGACCGGATTTTGTAAGAATTTCTCTCTCTTTCAGTGTCTTTGTTTTGTGGGTTTTTTAAAGTAATTTGTGTTTAGAATGGGGCTTGGCTGCTTTTCCCTGCTGTGTTTATGCCGCTTTACACCCTCTTGATTCACTTGCAGAGAGATATCGATACATAGGTTTTCAGATTCTTACTAGTCAGATATATTCTTGTGCGGTGACTAGGGGGTGTTGAGTCCAGTTCACTGAGCAGGGAGTAGGCCTTGTCTATTACATATTTGGCTTATGGAACGGTCTCTGAGCTAATTTCAAACCCTTGTTTTATGCATCACCCCACCTCACCTTTCCCGTTAAGCAGCCATAGTGTGTCTTCTAAAGGTGTGACTCTGTTCTGTTTTGTAAGTCAATTCAAGTGTAGCGATTTTGACATTCCCTCTATAAGCGATATCTTAGGATAAGTGTCTTTTTCTGTGTGACTTATTTCACTTAGAATCATCGTCGCTAAATCCACTCATCATGCTGCTAACTAGCCTTATGACACTGATTTCATGGCTGAGTGATATTCCATTGTGCCAAGTACCACCATTTCTTTATCCATTTTTCTCTTTCCTGGGATACTGAAGGTGTACCGAAGTGGCGGTTCTTGGAAACAGAGCAGCCGTAAAGTTTGGGGTGCCTGTGTCTTGTTGATTTTTAGTTTTCCCAATTTATACGCCCATGAGTGGAAGTGCCCTATGCTCTCTGAGCTGTGTTTATTACTTGCTTCAGGACACACCGTACACTTCTCCAGATTGCCTGTTGGCAATTTCCATCCCGCCCATCAGCGTAGCAAGGCTCCCATGTCTCCATGGCCTGTCCTGCTTTTCTGGTTTTTACACTTTTTTCAGCATGGCCCTTTTGACCGAGGGCAAGCGAGACTTCTTTGTAGCGCTGATTTGCCCTTCCGGCTTGCTTGGTTGGCCAAAAAGGGCGTATGCGTTTTTTCCTGAATATATTCAGGAAAAAACGCATACGCCCTTTTTGGCCAAGGGCATCATTGTCAACGTTTTGCCGCTTTTCATGTGCTTTAAAGGCGAGTCGAATGTACCTCCTGAAATCTGTTTCCTGCAAATCTGCCTTGCTTTCAAATCCTCTTCGTTGCCTTCCCTCAATATATTTATGGACGAGAGTTATCATTTATAACTCTGCACGTTTGTGAATTGCAGTGCCCCTGAGCTCCATTTGTCTACTCGCTTTTTTGGGAGCTGGCCGCAAAAGCGCAGGATTGCTTCAGGCCCTATTTTGGTTCTGGGGGGCAGGCTGAGCCTGTGGTTCATTCTTCTTCCTGATGGGAAAATGGAGTGACCTTTGCCTGTCCCAACACCTAGGGCTAGTCTCTCGTTGGTTCCCCATCTTCCCGTTCATCCTCAGGACAAATTGCAACCTGTACGAAACAGGAGGTAAAAGGTGCTGATTCTCCAAGTAGGGAGATGGTTAGTCAAGCGGCTGGAATGGCGAACCCGAGCACAAGGAGAGGAGAAATGAGGTGCGTTTTAGAAACCTTTCCCGATCTCACGGCATACCATCCTCTGGGTTTCCCATGCATGTTTTGATGTAGGAAGATGCCCTTGTACCTGGAGATTTGAGACCCATGGGGTGGGTACCCTGCTGTATTACTTTAAAGTATCTGTGTTTGCTCACCCAACCTCACTAATCCTCTCAACCCCAAGAGTGTCCAGCCTTATGTATCATCCAGCTGTGGGTCTAGATATGGTCAATCCAGTTTGCATTAGAGACCCTGAACGGATTTTGTAAGAATTTCTCTCTCTTTCACTGTCTTTGTTTTGTGGGTTTTTTAAAGTAATTTGTGTTTAGAATGGGGCTTGGCTGCTTTTCCCTGCTGTGTTTATGCCGCTTTACACCCTCTTGATTCACTTGCAGAGAGATATCGATACATAGGTTTTCAGATTCTTACTAGTCAGATATATTCTTGTGCGGTGACTAGGGGGTGTTGAGTCCAGTTCACTGAGCAGGGAGTAGGCCTTGTCTATTACATATTTGGCTTATGGAACGGTCTCTGAGCTAATTTCAAACCCTTGTTTTATGCATCACCCCACCTCACCTTTCCCGTTAAGCAGCCATAGTGTGTCTTCTAAAGGTGTGACTATGTTCTGTTTTGTAATTCAGTTCAAGTGTAGCGATTTTGACATTCCCTCTATAAGCAATATCTTAGGATAAGGGTCTTTTTCTATGTGACTTATTTCACTTAGAATCATCGTACCTAAATCCACTCATCATGCTGCTAACTAGCCTTATGACACTGATTTCATGGCTGAGTGATATTCCGTTGTGCCAAATACCACCATTTCTTTATCTATTTTTCTCTTTCCTGGGATATTGAAGGTGTACCGAAGTGGAGGTTCTTGGAAACAGAGCAGCCGTAAAGTTTGGGGTGCCTGTGTCTTGTTGATTTTTACTTTTCCCAATTTATACGCCCATGAGTGGAAGTGCCCTATGCTCTCTAAGCTGTGTTTGTTACTTGCTTCAGGACACACCGTACACTTCTCCAGAGTGCCTGTTGGCAATTTCCATCCCGCCCATCAGCGTAGCAAGGCTCCCATGTCTCCATGGCCTGTCCTGCTTTTCTGGTCTTTACACTTTTTTCAGCATGGCCCTTTTGACCGAGGGCAAGCGAGACTTCTTTGTAGCGCTGATTTGCCCTTCCGGCTTGCTTGGTTGGCCAAAAAGGGCGTATGCGTTTTTTCCTGAATATATTCAGGAAAAAACGCATACGCCCTTTTTGGCCAAGGGCATCATTGTCAACGTTTTGCCGCTTTTCATGTGCTTTAAAGGCGAGTCGAATGTACCTCCTGAAATCTGTTTCCTGCAAATCTGCCTTGCTTTCAAATCCTCTTCGTTGCCTTCCCTCAATATATTTATGGACGAGAGTTATCATTTATAACTCTGCACGTTTGTGAATTGCAGTGCCCCTGAGCTCCATTTGTCTACTCGCTTTTTTGGGAGCTGGCCGCAAAAGCGCAGGATTGCTTCAGGCCCTATTTTGGTTCTGGGGGGCAGGCTGAGCCTGTGGTTCATTCTTCTTCCTAATGGGAAAATGGAGTGACCTGTGCCTGTCCCAACACCTAGGGCTAGTCTCTCGTTGGTTCCCCGTCTTCCCGTTCATCCTCAGGACAAATTGCAACCTGTACGAAACAGGAGGTTAAAGGTGCTGATTCTCCAAGTAGGGAGATGGTTAGTCAAGCGGCTGGAATGGCGAACCCGAGCACAAGGAGAGGAGAAATGAGGTGCGTTTTAGAAACTTTTCCCGATCTCACAGCATACCATCTTCTGGGTTTCCCATGCATGTTTTGATGTAGGAAGATGCCCTTGTACCTGGAGATTTGAGACCCATGGGGTGGGTACCCCGCGGTATTACTTTAAAGTATCTGCGTTTGCTCACCCAACCTCACTAACCCTCTCGGCCCCAAGAGTGTCCAGCCTTATGTCTCATCTAGCTGTGGGTCTAGGTACAGTCAATCCAGGTTGCACCACAGACCCTGAACGGATTTTGTAAGAATTTCTCTCTCTTTCACTGTCTTTGTTTTGTGGGTTTTTTAAAGTAATTTGTGTTTAGAATGGGGCTTGACTGCTTTTCCCTGCTGTGTTTATGCCGCTTTACACCCTCTTGATTCACTTGCAGAGAGATATCGGTACATAGGTTTTCAGATTCTTACTAGTCAGATATATTCTTGTGCGGTGACTAGGGGGTGTTGAGTCCAGTTCACTGAGCAGGGAGTAGGCCTTGTCTATTACATATTTGGCTTATGGAACGGTCTCTGAGCTAATTTCAAACCCTTGTTTTATGCATCAACCCACCTCACCTTTCCCGTTAAGCAGCCATAGTGTGTCTTCTAAAGGTGTGACTATGTTCTGTTTTGTAATTCAATTCAAGTGTAGTGATTTTGACATTCCCTCTATAAGCGATATCTTAGGATAAGTGTCTTTTTCTGTGTGACTTTTTTCACTTAGAATCATCGTCGCTAAATCCACTCATCATGCTGCTAACTAGCCTTATGACACTGATTTCATGGCTGAGTGATATTCCATTGTGCCAAGTACCACCATTTCTGTATCCATTTTTCTCTTTCCTAGGATATTGAAGGTGTACCGAAGTGGAGGTTCTTGGAAACAGAGCAGCCGTAAAGTTTGGGGTGCCTGTGTCTTGTTGATTTTTAGTTTTCCCAATTTATACGCCCATGAGTGGAAGTGCCCTATGCTCTCTAAGCTGTGTTTATTACTTGTTTCAGGACACACCGTACACTTCTCCAGAGTGCCTGTTGGCAATTTCCATCCCGCCCATCAGCGTAGCAAGGCTCCCATGTCTCCATGGCCTGTCCTGCTTTTCTGGTTTTTACACTTTTTTCAGCATGGCCCTTTTGACCGAGGGCAAGCGAGACTTCTTTGTAGCGCTGATTTGCCCCTCCGGCTTGCTTGGTTGGCCAAAAAGGGCGTATGCGTTTTTTCCTGAATATATTCAGGAAAAAACGCATACGCCCTTTTTGGCCAAGGGCATCATTGTCAACGTTTTGCCGCTTTTCATGTGCTTTAAAGGCGAGTCCAATGTACCTCCTGAAATCTGTTTCCTGCAAATCTGCCTTGCTTTCAAATCCTCTTGGTTGCTTTCCCTCAATATATTTGTTGACGAGTGTTATCATTTATAACTCTGCACGTTTGTGAATTGCAGTGCCCCTGAGCTCCATTTGTCTACTCGCTTTTTTGGGAGCTGGCCGCAAAAGCGCAGGATTGCTTCAGGCCCTATTTTGGTTCTGGGGGGCAGGCTGAGCCTGTGGTTCATTCTTCTTCCTAATGGGAAAATGGAGTGACCTGTGCCTGTCCCAACTCCTAGGGCTAGTCTCTCGTTGGTTCCCCGTCTTCCCGTTCATCCTCAGGACAAATTGCAACCTGTACGAAACAGGAGGTTAAAGGTGCTGATTCTCCAAGTAGGGAGATGGTTAGTCAAGCGGCTGGAATGGCGAAACCGAGCACAAGGAGAGGAGAAATGAGGTGCGTTTTAGAAACTTTTCCCGATCTCACAGCATACCATCTTCTGGGTTTCCCATGCATGTTTTGATGTAGGAAGATGCCCTTGTACCTGGAGATTTGAGACCCATGGGGTGGGTAACCCGCGGTATTACTTTAAAGTATCTGCGTTTGCTCACCCAACCTCACTAACCCTCTCAGCCCCAAGAGTGTCCAGCCTTATGTCTCATCTAGCTGTGGGTCTAGATACAGTCAATCCAGTTTTCACCACAGACCCTGAACGGATTTTGTAAGAATTTCTCTCTCTTTCACTGTCTTTGTTTTGTGGGTTTTTTAAGTAATTTGTGTTTAGAATGGGGCTTGACTGCTTTTCCCTGCTGTGTTTATGCCGCTTTACACCCTCTTGATTCACTTGCAGAGAGATATCGGTACATAGGTTTTCAGATTCTTACTAGTCAGATATATTCTTGTGCGGTGACTAGGGGGTGTTGAGTCCAGTTCACTGAGCAGGGAGTAGGCCTTGTCTATTACATATTTGGCTTATGGAACGGTCTCTGAGCTAATTTCAAACCTTTGTTTTATGCATCACCCCACCTCACCTTTCCCGTTAAGCAGCCATAGTGTGTCTTCTAAAGGTGTGACTCTGTTCTGTTTTGTAATTCAGTTCAAGTGTAGCGATTTTGACATTCCCTCTATAAGCAATATCTTAGGATAAGGGTCTTTTTCTATGTGACTTATTTCACTTAGAATCATCGTACCTAAATCCACTCATCATGCTGCTAACTAGCCTTATGACACTGATTTCATGGCTGAGTGATATTCCATTGTGCCAAGTACCACCATTTCTTTATCCATTTTTCTCTTTCCTGGGATACTGAAGGTGTACCGAAGTGGCGGTTCTTGGAAACAGAGCAGCCGTAAAGTTTGGGGTGCCTGTGTCTTGTTGATTTTTAGTTTTCCCAATTTATACGCCCATGAGTGGAAGTGCCCTATGCTCTCTGAGCTGTGTTTATTACTTGCTTCAGGACACACCGTACACTTCTCCAGAGTGCCTGTTGGCAATTTCCATCCCGCCCATCAGCGTAGCAAGGCTCCCATGTCTCCATGGCCTGTCCTGCTTTTCTGGTTTTTACACTTTTTTCAGCATGGCCCTTTTGACCGAGGGCAAGCGAGACTTCTTTGTAGCGCTGATTTGCCCTTCCGGCTTGCTTGGTTGGCCAAAAAGGGCGTATGCGTTTTTTCCTGAATATATTCAGGAAAAAACGCATACGCCCTTTTTGGCCAAGGGCATCATTGTCAACGTTTTGCCGCTTTTCATGTGCTTTAAAGGCGAGTCGAATGTACCTCCTGAAATCTGTTTCCTGCAAATCTGCCTTGCTTTCAAATCCTCTTCGTTGCCTTCCCTCAATATATTTATGGACGAGAGTTATCATTTATAACTCTGCACGTTTGTGAATTGCAGTGCCCCTGAGCTCCATTTGTCTACTCGCTTTTTTGGGAGCTGGCCGCAAAAGCGCAGGATTGCTTCAGGCCCTATTTTGGTTCTGGGGGGCAGGCTGAGCCTGTGGTTCATTCTTCTTCCTGATGGGAAAATGGAGTGACCTTTGCCTGTCCCAACACCTAGGGCTAGTCTCTCGTTGGTTCCCCATCTTCCCGTTCATCCTCAGGACAAATTGCAACCTGTACGAAACAGGAGGTAAAAGGTGCTGATTCTCCAAGTAGGGAGATGGTTAGTCAAGCGGCTGGAATGGCGAACCCGAGCACAAGGAGAGGAGAAATGAGGTGCGTTTTAGAAACCTTTCCCGATCTCACGGCATACCATCCTCTGGGTTTCCCATGCATGTTTTGATGTAGGAAGATGCCCTTGTACCTGGAGATTTGAGACCCATGGGGTGGGTACCCTGCTGTATTACTTTAAAGTATCTGTGTTTGCTCACCCAACCTCACTAATCCTCTCAGCCCCAAGAGTGTCCAGCCTTATGTATCATCCAGCTGTGGGTCTAGATATGGTCAATCCAGTTTGCATTAGAGACCCTGAACGGATTTTGTAAGAATTTCTCTCTCTTTCACTGTCTTTGTTTTGTGGGTTTTTTAAAGTAATTTGTGTTTAGAATGGGGCTTGGCTGCTTTTCCCTGCTGTGTTTATGCCGCTTTACACCCTCTTGATTCACTTGCAGAGAGATATCGATACATAGGTTTTCAGATTCTTACTAGTCAGATATATTCTTGTGCGGTGACTAGGGGGTGTTGAGTCCAGTTCACTGAGCAGGGAGTAGGCCTTGTCTATTACATATTTGGCTTATGGAACGGTCTCTGAGCTAATTTCAAACCCTTGTTTTATGCATCACCCCACCTCACCTTTCCCGTTAAGCAGCCATAGTGTGTCTTCTAAACGTGTGACTCTGTTCTGTTTTGTAATTCAGTTCAAGTGTAGCGATTTTGACATTCCCTCTATAAGCAATATCTTAGGATAAGGGTCTTTTTCTATGTGACTTATTTCACTTAGAATCATCGTACCTAAATCCACTCATCATGCTGCTAACTAGCCTTATGACACTGATTTCATGGCTGAGTGATATTCCGTTGTGCCAAATACCACCATTTCTTTATCTATTTTTCTCTTTCCTGGGATATTGAAGGTGTACCGAAGTGGAGGTTCTTGGAAACAGAGCAGCCGTAAAGTTTGGGGTGCCTGTGTCTTGTTGATTTTTACTTTTCCCAATTTATACGCCCATGAGTGGAAGTGCCCTATGCTCTCTAAGCTGTGTTTGTTACTTGCTTCAGGACACACCGTACACTTCTCCAGAGTGCCTGTTGGCAATTTCCATCCCGCCCATCAGCGTAGCAAGGCTCCCATGTCTCCATGGCCTGTCCTGCTTTTCTGGTCTTTACACTTTTTTCAGCATGGCCCTTTTGACCGAGGGCAAGCGAGACTTCTTTGTAGCGCTGATTTGCCCTTCCGGCTTGCTTGGTTGGCCAAAAAGGGCGTATGCGTTTTTTCCTGAATATATTCAGGAAAAAACGCATACGCCCTTTTTGGCCAAGGGCATCATTGTCAACGCTTTGCCGCTTTTCATGTGCTTTCAAGGCGAGTCGAATGTACCTCCTGAAATCTGTTTCCTGCAAATCTGCCTTGCTTTCAAATCCTCTTGGTTGCTTTCCCTCAATATATTTGTTGACGAGTGTTATCATTTATAACTCTGCACGTTTGTGAATTGCAGTGCCCCTGAGCTCCATTTGTCTACTCGCTTTTTTGGGAGCTGGCCGCAAAAGCGCAGGATTGCTTCAGGCCCTATTTTGGTTCTGGGGGGCAGGCTGAGCCTGTGGTTCATTCTTCTTCGTAATGGGAAAATGGAGTGACCTTTGCCTGTCCCAACTCCTAGGGCTAGTCTCTCGTTGGTTCCCCGTCTTCCCGTTCATCCTCAGGACAAATTGCAACCTGTACGAAACAGGAGGTTAAAGGTGCTGATTCTCCAAGTAGGGAGATGGTTAGTCAAGCGGCTGGAATGGCGAACCCGAGCACAAGGAGAGGAGAAATGAGGTGCGTTTTAGAAACTTTTCCCGATCTCACAGCATACCATCTTCTGGGTTTCCCATGCATGTTTTGATGTAGGAAGATGCCCTTGTACCTGGAGATTTGAGACCCATGGGGTGGGTAACCCGCGGTATTACTTTAAAGTATCTGCGTTTGCTCACCCAACCTCACTAACCCTCTCAGCCCCAAGAGTGTCCAGCCTTATGTCTCATCTAGCTGTGGGTCTAGATACAGTCAATCCAGGTTGCACCACAGACCCTGAACGGATTTTGTAAGAATTTCTCTCTCTTTCACTGTCTTTGTTTTGTGGGTTCTTTAAAGTAATTTGTGTTTAGAATGGGGCTTGACTGCTTTTCCCTGCTGTGTTTATGCCGCTTTACACCCTCTTGATTCACTTGCAGAGAGATATCGGTACATAGGTTTTCAGATTCTTACTAGTCAGATATAATCTTGTGCGGTGACTAGGGGGTGTTGAGTCCAGTTCACTGAGCAGGGAGTAGGCCTTGTCTATTACATATTTGGCTTATGGAACGGTCTCTGAGCTAATTTCAAACCTTTGTTTTATGCATCACCCCACCTCACCTTTCCCGTTAAGCAGCCATAGTGTGTCTTCTAAAGGTGTGACTCTGTTCTGTTTTGTAATTCAGTTCAAGTGTAGCGATTTTGACATTCCCTCTATAAGCAATATCTTAGGATAAGGGTCTTTTTCTATGTGACTTATTTCACTTAGAATCATCGTACCTAAATCCACTCATCATGCTGCTAACTAGCCTTATGACACGGATTTCATGGCTGAGTGATATTCCGTTGTGCCAAATACCACCATTTCTTTATCTATTTTTCTCTTTCCTGGGATATTGAAGGTGTACCGAAGTGGCGGTTCTTGGAAACAGAGCAGCCGTAAAGTTTGGGGTGCCTTTGTCTTGTTGATTTTTAGGTTTCCCGATTTTACGCCCATGAGTGGATGTGCCCTATGCTCTCTAAGCTGTGTTTATTACATGTTTCAGGACGCAGCGTACACTTCTCCAGAGTGCCTGTTGGCAATTTCCATCCCGCCCATCAGCGTAGCAAGGCTCCCATGTCTCCATGGCCTGTCCTGCATTTCCGGTTTTTACACTTTTTTCAGCATGGCCCTTTTGACCTCTGGCAAGCGAGACTTCTTTGTAGCGCCGATTTGCCTTTCTGGCTTGCTTGGTTGGCCAAAAAGGGCGTATGCGTTTTTTCCTGAATATATTCAGGAAAAAACGCATACGCCCTTTTTGGCCAAGGGCATCATTGTCAACGTTTTGCCGCTTTTCATGTGCTTTAAAGGCGAGTCGAATCTACCTCCTGAAATCTGTTTCCTGCAAATCTGCCTTGCTTTCAAATCCTCTTCGTTGCCTTCCCTCAATATATTTATGGACGAGAGTTATCATTTATAACTCTGCACGTTTGTGAATTGCAGTGCCCCTGAGCTCCATTTGTCTACTCGCTTTTTTGGGAGCTGGCCGCAAAAGCGCAGGATTGCTTCAGGCCCTATTTTGGTTCTGGGGGGCAGGCTGAGCCTGTGGTTCATTCTTCTTCCTGATGGGAAAATGGAGTGACCTGTGCCTGTCCCAACACCTAGGGCTAGTCTCTCGTTGGTTCCCCATCTTCCCGTTCATCCTCAGGACAAATTGCAACCTGTACGAAACAGGAGGTAAAAGGTGCTGATTCTCCAAGTAGGGAGATGTTTAGTCAAGCGGCTGGAATGGCGAACCCGAGCACAAGGAGAGGAGAAATGAGGTGCGTTTTAGAAACCTTTCCCGATCTCACGGCATACCATCCTCTGGGTTTCCCATGCATGTTTTGATGTAGGAAGATGCCCTTGTACCTGGAGATTTGAGACCCATGGGGTGGGTACCCTGCTGTATTACTTTAAAGTATCTGTGTTTGCTCACCCAACCTCACTAATCCTCTCAGCCCCAAGAGTGTCCAGCCTTATGTCTCATCTAGCTGTGGGTCTAGATACGGTCAATCCAGGTTGCATCAGAGACCCTGAACGGATTTTGTAAGAATTTCTCTCTCTTTCACTATCTTTGATTTGTGGGTTTTTTAAAGTAATTTCTGTTTAGAATGGGGCTTGGCTGCTTTTCCCTGCTGTGTTTATGCCGCTTTACACCCTCTTGATTCACTTGCAGAGAGATATCGATACATAGGTTTTCAGATTCTTACTAGTCAGATATATTCTTGTGCGGTGACTAGGGGGTGTTGAGTCCAGTTCACTGAGCAGGGAGTAGGCCTTGTCTATTACATATTTGGCTTATGGAACGGTCTCTGAGCTAATTTCAAACCCTTGTTTTATGCATCACCCCACCTCACCTTTCCCGTTAAGCAGCCATAGTGTGTCTTCTAAAGGTGTGACTCTGTTCTGTTTTGTAATTCAGTTCAAGTGTAGCGATTTTGACATTCCCTCTATAAGCAATATCTTAGGATAAGGGTCTTTTTCTATGTGACTTATTTCACTTAGAATCATCGTACCTAAATCCACTCATCATGCTGCTAAGTAGCCTTATGACACTGATTTCATGGCTGAGTGATATTCCGTTTTGCCAAATACCACCATTTCTTTATCTATTTTTCTCTTTCCTGGGATATTGAAGGTGTACCGAAGTGGCGGTTGTTGGAAACAGAGCAGCCGTAAAGTTTGGGGTGCCTGTGTCTTGTTGATTTTTACTTTTCCCAATTTATACGCCCATGAGTGGAAGTGCCCTATGCTCTCTAAGCTGTGTTTGTTAATTGCTTCAGGACACACCGTACATTTCTCCAGAGTGCCTATTGGCAATTTCCATCCCACCCATCAGCGTAGCAAGGCTCCCATGTCTCCATGGCCTGTCCTGCTTTTCTGGTTTTTACACTTTTTTCAGCATGGCCCTTTTGACCGAGGGCAAGCGAGACTTCTTTGTAGCGCTGATTTGCCCTTCCGGCTTGCTTGGTTAGCCAAAAAGGGCGTATGCGTTTTTTCCTGAATATATTCAGGAAAAAACGCATACGCACTTTTTGGCCAAGGGCATCATTGTCAACGTTTTGCCGCTTTTCATGTGCTTTAAAGGCGAGTCGAATGTACCTCCTGAAATCTGTTTCCTGCAAATCTGCCTTGCTTTCAAATCCTCTTCGTTGCCTTCCCTCAATATATTTATGGACGAGAGTTATCATTTATAACTCTGCACGTTTGTGAATTGCAGTGCCCCTGAGCTCCATTTGTCTACTCGCTTTTTTGGGAGCTGGCCGCAAAAGCGCAGGATTGCTTCAGGCCCTATTTTGGTTCTGGGGGGCAGGCTGAGCCTGTGGTTCATTCTTCTTCCTGATGGGAAAATGGAGTGACCTGTGCCTGTCCCAACACCTAGGGCTAGTCTCTCGTTGGTTCCCCGTCTTCCCGTTCATCCTCAGGACAAATTGCAACCTGTACGAAACAGGAGGTAAAAGGTGCTGATTCTCCAAGTAGGGAGATGGTTAGTCAAGCGGCTGGAATGGCGAACCCGAGCACAAGGAGAGGAGAAATGAGGTGCGTTTTAGAAACCTTTCCCGATCTCACGGCATACCATCCTCTGGATTTCCCATGCATGTTTTGATGTAGGAAGATGCCCTTGTACCTGGAGATTTGAGACCCATGGGGTGGGTACCCTGCTGTATTACTTTAAAGTATCTGTGTTTGCTCACCCAACCTCACTAATCCTCTCAGCCCCAAGAGTGTCCAGCCTTATGTCTCATCTAGCTGTGGGTCTAGATACGGTCAATCCAGGTTGCATCAGAGACCCTGAACGGATTTTGTAAGAATTTCTCTCTCTTTCACTGTCTTTGTTTTGTGGGTTTTTTAAAGTAATTTGTGTTTAGAAAGGGGCTTGGCTGCTTTTCCCTGCTGTGTTTATGCCGCTTTACACCCTCTTGATTCACTTGCAGAGAGATATCGATACATAGGTTTTCAGATTCTTACTAGTCAGATATATTCTTGTGCAGTGACTAGGGGGTGTTGAGTCCAGTTCACTGAGCAGGGAGTAGGCTTTGTCTATTACATATTTGGCTTATGGAACGGTCTCTGAGCTAATTTCAAACCCTTGTTTTATGCATCACCCCACCTCACCTTTCCCGTTAAGCAGCCATAGTGTGTCTTCTAAAGGTGTGACTCTGTTCTGTTTTGTAATTCAGTTCAAGTGTAGCGATTTTGACATTCCCTCTATAAGCGATATCTTAGGATAAGGGTCTTTTTCTATGTGATTTATTTCACTTAGAATCATCGTACCTAAATCCACTCATCATGCTGCTAACTAGCCTTATGACACTGATTTCATGGCTGAGTGATATTCCGTTTTGCCAAATACCACCATTTCTTTATCTATTTTTCTCTTTCCTGGGATATTGAAGGTGTACCGAAGTGGCGGTTCTTGGAAACAGAGCAGCCGTAAAGTTTGGGGTGCCTGTGTCTTGTTGATTTTTACTTTTCCCAATTTATACGCCCATGAGTGGAAGTGCCCTATGCTCTCTAAGCTGTGTTTGTTACTTGCTTCAGGACACACCGTACACTTCTCCAGAGTGCCTGTTGGCAATTTCCATCCCGCCCATCAGCGTAGCAAGGCTCCCATGTCTCCATGGCCTGTCCTGCTTTTCTGGTCTTTACACTTTTTTCAGCATGGCCCTTTTGACCGAGGGCAAGCGAGACTTCTTTGTAGCGCTGATTTGCCCTTCCGGCTTGCTTGGTTGGCCAAAAAGGGCGTATGCGTTTTTTCCTGAATATATTCAGGAAAAAACGCATACGCCCTTTTTGGCCAAGGGCATCATTGTCAACGTTTTGCCGCTTTTCATGTGCTTTAAAGGCGAGTCGAATGTACCTCCTGAAATCTGTTTCCTGCAAATCTGCCTTGCTTTCAAATCCTCTTCGTTGCCTTCCCTCAATATATTTATGGACGAGAGTTATCATTTATAACTCTGCACGTTTGTGAATTGCAGTGCCCCTGAGCTCCATTTGTCTACTCGCTTTTTTGGGAGCTGGCCGCAAAAGCGCAGGATTGCTTCAGGCCCTATTTTGGTTCTGGGGGGCAGGCTGAGCCTGTGGTTCATTCTTCTTCCTGATGGGAAAATGGAGTGACCTGTGCCTGTCCCAACACCTAGGGCTAGTCTCTCGTTGGTTCCCCGTCTTCCCGTTCATCCTCAGGACAAATTGCAACCTGTACGAAACAGGAGGTAAAAGGTGCTGATTCTCCAAGTAGGGAGATGGTTAGTCAAGCGGCTGGAATGGCGAACCCGAGCACAAGGAGAGGAGAAATGAGGTGCGTTTTAGAAACCTTTCCCGATCTCACGGCATACCATCCTCTGGGTTTCCCATGCATGTTTTGATGTAGGAAGATGCCCTTGTACCTGGAGATTTGAGACCCATGGGGTGGGTACCCTGCTGTATTACTTTAAAGTATCTGTGTTTGCTCACCCAACCTCACTAATCCTCTCAGCCCCAAGAGTGTCCAGCCTTATGTCTCATCTAGCTGTGGGTCTAGATACGGTCAATCCAGGTTGCATCAGAGACCCTGAACGGATTTTGTAAGAATTTCTCTCTCTTTCACTATCTTTGATTTGTGGGTTTTTAAAAGTAATTTCTGTTTAGAATGGGTCTTGGCTGCTTTTCCCTGCTGTGTTTATGCCGCTTTACACCCTCTTGATTCACTTGCAGAGAGATATCGATACATAGGTTTTCAGATTCTTACTAGTCAGATATATTCTTGTGCGGTGACTAGGGGGTGTTGAGTCCAGTTCACTGAGCAGGGAGTAGGCCTTGTCTATTACATATTTGGCTTATGGAACGGTCTCTGAGCTAATTTCAAACCCTTTTTTTATGCATCACCCCACCTCACCTTTCCCGTTAAGCAGCCATAGTGTGTCTTCTAAAGGTGTGACTCTGTTCTGTTTTGTAATTCAGTTCAAGTGTAGCGATTTTGACATTCCCTCTATAAGCGATATCTTAGGATAAGGGTCTTTTTCTATGTGACTTATATCACTTAGTATCATCGTACCTAAATCCACTCATCATGCTGCTAACTAGCCTTATGACACTGATTTCATGGCTGAGTGATATTCCGTTTTGCCAAATACCACCATTTCTTTATCTATTTTTCTCTTTCCTGGGATATTGAAGGTGTACCGAAGTGGCGGTTCTTGGAAACAGAGCAGCCGTAAAGTTTGGGGTGCCTGTGTCTTGTTGATTTTTACTTTTCCCAATTTATACGCCCATGAGTGGAAGTGCCCTATGCTCTCTAAGCTGTGTTTGTTACTTGCTTCAGGACACACCGTACACTTCTCCAGAGTGCCTGTTGGCAATTTCCATCCCACCCATCAGCGTAGCAAGGCTCCCATGTCTCCATGGCCTGTCCTGCTTTTCTGGTTTTTACACTTTTTTCAGCATGGCCCTTTTGACCGAGGGCAAGCGAGACTTCTTTGTAGCGCTGATTTGCCCTTCCGGCTTGCTTGGTTGGCCAAAAAGGGCGTATGCGTTTTTTCCTGAATATATTCAGGAAAAAACGCATACGCCCTTTTTGGCCAAGGGCATCATTGTCAACGTTTTGCCGCTTTTCATGTGCTTTAAAGGCGAGTCGAATGTACCTCCTGAAATCTGTTTCCTGCAAATCTGCCTTGCTTTCAAATCCTCTTCGTTGCCTTCCCTCAATATATTTATGGACGAGAGTTATCATTTATAACTCTGCACGTTTGTGAATTGCAGTGCCCCTGAGCTCCATTTGTCTACTCGCTTTTTTGGGAGCTGGCCGCAAAAGCGCAGGATTGCTTCAGGCCCTATTTTGGTTCTGGGGGGCAGGCTGAGCCTGTGGTTCATTCTTCTTCCTGATGGGAAAATGGAGTGACCTGTGCCTGTCCCAACACCTAGGGCTAGTCTCTCGTTGGTTCCCCGTCTTCCCGTTCATCCTCAGGACAAATTGCAACCTGTACGAAACAGGAGGTAAAAGGTGCTGATTCTCCAAGTAGGGAGATGGTTAGTCAAGCGGCTGGAATGGCGAACCCGAGCACAAGGAGAGGAGAAATGAGGTGCGTTTTAGAAACCTTTCCCGATCTCACGGCATACCATCCTCTGGGTTTCCCATGCATGTTTTGATGTAGGAAGATGCCCTTGTACCTGGAGATTTGAGACCCATGGGGTGGGTACCCTGCTGTATTACTTTAAAGTATCTGTGTTTGCTCACCCAACCTCACTAATCCTCTCAGCCCCAAGAGTGTCCAGCCTTATGTCTCATCTAGCTGTGGGTCTAGATACGGTCAATCCAGGTTGCATCAGAGACCCTGAACGGATTTTGTAAGAATTTCTCTCTCTTTCACTATCTTTGATTTGTGGGTTTTTAAAAGTAATTTCTGTTTAGAATGGGTCTTGGCTGCTTTTCCCTGCTGTGTTTATGCCGCTTTACACCCTCTTGATTCACTTGCAGAGAGATATCGATACATAGGTTTTCAGATTCTTACTAGTCAGATATATTCTTGTGCGGTGACTAGGGGGTGTTGAGTCCAGTTCACTGAGCAGGGAGTAGGCCTTGTCTATTACATATTTGGCTTATGGAACGGTCTCTGAGCTAATTTCAAACCCTTTTTTTATGCATCACCCCACCTCACCTTTCCCGTTAAGCAGCCATAGTGTGTCTTCTAAAGGTGTGACTCTGTTCTGTTTTGTAATTCAGTTCAAGTGTAGCGATTTTGACATTCCCTCTATAAGCGATATCTTAGGATAAGGGTCTTTTTCTATGTGACTTATATCACTTAGTATCATCGTACCTAAATCCACTCATCATGCTGCTAACTAGCCTTATGACACTGATTTCATGGCTGAGTGATATTCCGTTTTGCCAAATACCACCATTTCTTTATCTATTTTTCTCTTTCCTGGGATATTGAAGGTGTACCGAAGTGGCGGTTCTTGGAAACAGAGCAGCCGTAAAGTTTGGGGTGCCTGTGTCTTGTTGATTTTTACTTTTCCCAATTTATACGCCCATGAGTGGAAGTGCCCTATGCTCTCTAAGCTGTGTTTGTTACTTGCTTCAGGACACACCGTACACTTCTCCAGAGTGCCTGTTGGCAATTTCCATCCCACCCATCAGCGTAGCAAGGCTCCCATGTCTCCATGGCCTGTCCTGCTTTTCTGGTTTTTACACTTTTTTCAGCATGGCCCTTTTGACCGAGGGCAAGCGAGACTTCTTTGTAGCGCTGATTTGCCCTTCCGGCTTGCTTGGTTGGCCAAAAAGGGCGTATGCGTTTTTTCCTGAATATATTCAGGAAAAAACGCATACGCCCTTTTTGGCCAAGGGCATCATTGTCAACGTTTTGCCGCTTTTCATGTGCTTTAAAGGCGAGTCGAATGTACCTCCTGAAATCTGTTTCCTGCAAATCTGCCTTGCTTTCAAATCCTCTTCGTTGCCTTCCCTCAATATATTTATGGACGAGAGTTATCATTTATAACTCTGCACGTTTGTGAATTGCAGTGCCCCTGAGCTCCATTTGTCTACTCGCTTTTTTGGGAGCTGGCCGCAAAAGCGCAGGATTGCTTCAGGCCCTATTTTGGTTCTGGGGGGCAGGCTGAGCCTGTGGTTCATTCTTCTTCCTGATGGGAAAATGGAGTGACCTGTGCCTGTCCCAACACCTAGGGCTAGTCTCTCGTTGGTTCCCCGTCTTCCCGTTCATCCTCAGGACAAATTGCAACCTGTACGAAACAGGAGGTAAAAGGTGCTGATTCTCCAAGTAGGGAGATGGTTAGTCAAGCGGCTGGAATGGCGAACCCGAGCACAAGGAGAGGAGAAATGAGGTGCGTTTTAGAAACCTTTCCCGATCTCACGGCATACCATCCTCTGGGTTTCCCATGCATGTTTTGATGTAGGAAGATGCCCTTGTACCTGGAGATTTGAGACCCATGGGGTGGGTACCCTGCTGTATTACTTTAAAGTATCTGTGTTTGCTCACCCAACCTCACTAATCCTCTCAGCCCCAAGAGTGTCCAGCCTTATGTCTCATCTAGCTGTGGGTCTAGATACGGTCAATCCAGGTTGCATCAGAGACCCTGAACGGATTTTGTAAGAATTTCTCTCTCTTTCACTGTCTTTGTTTTGTGGGTTTTTTAAAGTAATTTGTGTTTAGAAAGGGGCTTGGCTGCTTTTCCCTGCTGTGTTTATGCCGCTTTACACCCTCTTGATTCACTTGCAGAGAGATATCGATACATAGGTTTTCAGATTCTTACTAGTCAGATATATTCTTGTGCAGTGACTAGGGGGTGTTGAGTCCAGTTCACTGAGCAGGGAGTAGGCTTTGTCTATTACATATTTGGCTTATGGAACGGTCTCTGAGCTAATTTCAAACCCTTGTTTTATGCATCACCCCACCTCACCTTTCCCGTTAAGCAGCCATAGTGTGTCTTCTAAAGGTGTGACTCTGTTCTGTTTTGTAATTCAGTTCAAGTGTAGCGATTTTGACATTCCCTCTATAAGCGATATCTTAGGATAAGGGTCTTTTTCTATGTGATTTATTTCACTTAGAATCATCGTACCTAAATCCACTCATCATGCTGCTAACTAGCCTTATGACACTGATTTCATGGCTGAGTGATATTCCGTTTTGCCAAATACCACCATTTCTTTATCTATTTTTCTCTTTCCTGGGATATTGAAGGTGTACCGAAGTGGCGGTTCTTGGAAACAGAGCAGCCGTAAAGTTTGGGGTGCCTGTGTCTTGTTGATTTTTACTTTTCCCAATTTATACGCCCATGAGTGGAAGTGCCCTATGCTCTCTAAGCTGTGTTTGTTACTTGCTTCAGGACACACCGTACACTTCTCCAGAGTGCCTGTTGGCAATTTCCATCCCGCCCATCAGCGTAGCAAGGCTCCCATGTCTCCATGGCCTGTCCTGCTTTTCTGGTCTTTACACTTTTTTCAGCATGGCCCTTTTGACCGAGGGCAAGCGAGACTTCTTTGTAGCGCTGATTTGCCCTTCCGGCTTGCTTGGTTGGCCAAAAAGGGCGTATGCGTTTTTTCCTGAATATATTCAGGAAAAAACGCATACGCCCTTTTTGGCCAAGGGCATCATTGTCAACGTTTTGCCGCTTTTCATGTGCTTTAAAGGCGAGTCGAATGTACCTCCTGAAATCTGTTTCCTGCAAATCTGCCTTGCTTTCAAATCCTCTTCGTTGCCTTCCCTCAATATATTTATGGACGAGAGTTCTCATTTATAACTCTGCACGTTTGTGAATTGCAGTGCCCCTGAGCTCCATTTGTCTACTCGCTTTTTTGGGAGCTGGCCGCAAAAGCGCAGGATTGCTTCAGGCCCTATTTTGGTTCTGGGGGGCAGGCTGAGCCTGTGGTTCATTCTTCTTCCTGATGGGAAAATGGAGTGACCTGTGCCTGTCCCAACACCTAGGGCTAGTCTCTCGTTGGTTCCCCGTCTTCCCGTTCATCCTCAGGACAAATTGCAACCTGTACGAAACAGGAGGTAAAAGGTGCTGATTCTCCAAGTAGGGAGATGGTTAGTCAAGCGGCTGGAATGGCGAACCCGAGCACAAGGAGAGGAGAAATGAGGTGCGTTTTAGAAACCTTTCCCGATCTCACGGCATACCATCCTCTGGGTTTCCCATGCATGTTTTGATGTAGGAAGATGCCCTTGTACCTGGAGATTTGAGACCCATGGGGTGGGTACCCTGCTGTATTACTTTAAAGTATCTGTGTTTGCTCACCCAACCTCACTAATCCTCTCAGCCCCAAGAGTGTCCAGCCTTATGTCTCATCTAGCTGTGGGTCTAGATACGGTCAATCCAGGTTGCATCAGAGACCCTGAACGGATTTTGTAAGAATTTCTCTCTCTTTCACTGTCTTTGTTTTGTGGGTTTTTTAAAGTAATTTGTGTTTAGAAAGGGGCTTGGCTGCTTTTCCCTGCTGTGTTTATGCCGCTTTACACCCTCTTGATTCACTTGCAGAGAGATATCGATACATAGGTTTTCACATTCTTACTAGTCAGATATATTCTTGTGCAGTGACTAGGGGGTGTTGAGTCCAGTTCACTGAGCAGGGAGTAGGCTTTGTCTATTACATATTTGGCTTATGGAACGGTCTCTGAGCTAATTTCAAACCCTTGTTTTATGCATCACCCCACCTCACCTTTCCCGTTAAGCAGCCATAGTGTGTCTTCTAAAGGTGTGACTCTGTTCTGTTTTGTAATTCAGTTCAAGTGTAGCGATTTTGACATTCCCTCTATAAGCGATATCTTAGGATAAGGGTCTTTTTCTATGTGACTTATTTCACTTAGAATCATCGTACCTAAATCCACTCATCATGCTGCTAACTAGCCTTATGACACTGATTTCATGGCTGAGTGATATTCCGTTTTGCCAAATACCACCATTTCTTTATCTATTTTTCTCTTTCCTGGGATATTGAAGGTGTACCGAAGTGGCGGTTCTTGGAAACAGAGCAGCCGTAAAGTTTGGGGTGCCTGTGTCTTGTTGATTTTTACTTTTCCCAATTTATACGCCCATGAGTGGAAGTGCCCTATGCTCTCTAAGCTGTGTTTGTTACTTGCTTCAGGACACACCGTACACTTCTCCAGAGTGCCTGTTGGCAATTTCCATCCCACCCATCAGCGTAGCAAGGCTCCCATGTCTCCATGGCCTGTCCTGCTTTTCTGGTTTTTACACTTTTTTCAGCATGGCCCTTTTGACCGAGGGCAAGCGAGACTTCTTTGTAGCGCTGATTTGCCCTTCCGGCTTGCTTGGTTGGCCAAAAAGGGCGTATGCGTTTTTTCCTGAATATATTCAGGAAAAAACGCATACGCCCTTTTTGGCCAAGGGCATCATTGTCAACGTTTTGCCGCTTTTCATGTGCTTTAAAGGCGAGTCGAATGTACCTCCTGAAATCTGTTTCCTGCAAATCGGCCTTGCTTTCAAATCCTCTTCGTTGCCTTCCCTCAATATATTTATGGACGAGAGTTATCATTTATAAATCTGCACGTTTGTGAATTGCAGTGCCCCTGAGCTCCATTTGTCTACTCGCTTTTTTGGGAGCTGGCCGCAAAAGCGCAGGATTGCTTCAGGCCCTATTTTGGTTCTGGGGGGCAGGCTGAGCCTGTGGTTCATTCTTCTTCCTGATGGGAAAATGGAGTGACCTGTGCCTGTCCCAACACCTAGGGATAGTCTCTCGTTGGTTCCAAGTCTTCCCGTTCATCCTCAGGACAAATTGCAACCTGTACGAGACAGGAGGTTAAAGGTGCTGATTCTCCAATTAGGGAGATGGTTAGTCAAGCGGCTGGAATGGCGAACCCGAGCACATGGAGAGGAGAAATGAGGTGCGTTTTAGAAACCTTTCCCGAACTCACGGCATACCATCTTCTGGGTTTCCCATGCATGTTTTAATGTAGGAAGATGCCCTTGTACCTGGAGATTTGAGACCCATGGGGTGGGTACCCTGCTGTATTACTTTAAAGTATCGGCGTTTCCTCACCCAACCTCACCAATCCTCTCAGCCCCAAGAGTGTCCAGCTTTATGTCTCATCCAGCTGTGGGTCTAGATATGGCCAATCCAGGTTGCTTCAGAGACCCTGAACGGATTTTGTAAGAATTTCTCTCTCTTTCACTGTCTTTGTTTTGTGGGTTTTTTAAAGTAATTATGTTTAGAATGGGGCTTGGCTGCTTTTCCCTGCTGTGTTTATGCCGCTTTACACCCTCTTGATTCACTTGCAGAGAGATATCGATACATAGGTTTTCAGATTCTTACTAGTCAGATATATTCTTGTGCGGTGACTAGGGGGTGTTGAGTCCAGTTCACTGAGCAGGGAGTAGGCCTTGTCTAATTACATATTTGGCTTATGGAGCAGTCTCTGAGCTAATTTCAAAGCCTTGTTTTATGCATCACCCCACCTCACCTTTCCCGTTAAGCAGCCATAGTGTGTCTTCTAAAGGTGTGACTCTGCTCTGTTTTGTAATTCAGTTCAAGTGTAGTGATTTTGACATTCCCTCTATAAGCGATATCTTAGGATAAGTGTCTTTTTCTGTGTGACTTGTTTCACTTAGAATCATCGTACCTAAATCCACTCATCATGCTGCTAACTAGCCTTATGACATTGATTTCATGGCTGAGTGATATTCCATTGTGCCAAGTTCCACCATTTCTTTTTCCATTTTTCTCTTTCCTGGGATATTGAAGGTGTACCGAGGTGGAGGTTCTTGGAAACAGAGCAGCCGTAACGTTTGGGGTGCCTGTGTCCTGTTGATTTTTAGTTTTCCCAATTTATACGCCCATGAGTGGAAGTGCTCTATGCTCTCTAAGCTGTGTTTATTACTTGTTTCAGGACACACGGTACACTTCTCCAGAGTGCCTGTTGGCAATTTACATCCCGCCCATCAGCGTAGCAAGGCTCCCATGTCTCCATGGCCTGTCCTGCTTTTCTGGTATTTACACTGTTTTCAGCATGGCCCTTTTGACCGAGGGCAAGCGAGACTTCCTTGTAGCGCTGATTTGCCCTTCCGGCTTGCTTGGTTGGCCAAAAAGGGCGTATGCGTTTTTTCCTGAATATATTCAGGAAAAAACGCATACGCCCTTTTTGGCCAAGGGCATCATTGTCGACGTTTTGCCGCTTTTCATGTGCTTTAAAGGCGAGTCGAATCTACCTCCTGAAATTTGTTTCCTGCAAATCTGCCTTGCTTTCAAATCCTCTTCGTTGTCTTCCCTCAATATATTTGTGGACGAGAGTTATCATTTATAACTCTGCACGTTTGTGAATTGCAGTGCCCCTGAGCTCCATTTGTCTACTCGCTTTTTTGGGAGCTGGCCGCAAAAGCGCAGGATTGCTTCAGGCCCTATTTTGGTTCTGAGGGGCAGGCTGAGCCTGTGGTTCATTCTTCTTCCTGATGGGAAAATGGAGTGACCTGTGCCTGTCCCAACACCTAGGTCTAGTCTCTCGTTGGTTCCCCGTCTTCCCGTTCATCCTCAGGACAAAGTGCAACCTGTACGAAACAGGAGGTTAAAGGTGCTGATTCTCCAAGTAGGGAGATGGTTAGTCAAGCGGCTGGAATGGCGAACCCGAGCACAAGGAGAGGAGAAATGAGGTGCGTTTTAGAAACCTTTCCCGATCTCATGGCATACCATCTTCTGGGTTTCCCATGCATGTTTTGATGTAGGAAGATGCCCTTGTATCTGGAGATTTGAGACCCATGGGGTGGGTACCCCGCGGTATTACTTTAAAGTATCTGCGTTTGCTCACCCAACCTCACCAATCCTCTCAGCCCCAAGAGTGTCCAGACTTACGTCTCATCCAGCTGTGGTTCTAGATATGGTCAATCCAGGTTGCATCAGAGACCCTGAACGGATTTTGTAAGAATTTCTCTCTCTTTCACTGTCTTTGTTTTGTGGGTTTTTTAAAGTAATTTCTGTTTAGAATGGGGCTTGGCTGCTTTTCCCTGCTGTGTTTATGCCTCTTTACACCCTCTTGATTCACTTGCAGAGACATATCGATACATAGGTTTTCAGATTCTTACTAGTCAGATATATTCTTGTGCAGTGACTAGGGGGCGTGGGGTCCAGTTCACTGAGCAGGGAGTAGGCCTTGTCTATTACATATTTGGCTTATGGAACGGTCTCTGAGCTAATTTCAAACCCTTGTTTTATGCATCACCCCACCTCACCTTTCCCGTTAAGCAGCCATAGTGTGTCTTCTAAAGGTGTGACTCTGTTCTGTTTTGTAATTCAGTTCAAGTGTAGCGATTTTGACATTCCCCCTATAAGCGATATCTTAGGATAAGTGTCTTTTTCTGTGTGACTTATTTCACTTAGAATCATCGTACCCAAATCCACTCATCATGCTGCTAACTAGCCTTATGACATTGATTTCATGGCTGAGTGATATTCCATTGTGCCAAATTCCACCATTTCTTTATCCATTTTTCTCTTTCCTGGGATATTGAAGGTGTACCGAAGTGGAGGTTCTTGGAAACAGAGCAGCCGTAAAGTTTGGGGTGCCTGTGTCTTGTTGATTTTTAGTTCTCCCAATTTCTATGCCCATGAGTGGAAGTGCCCTATGCTCTCTAAGCTGTGTTTCTTACTTGTTTCAGGACACACCGTACACTTTTCCAGAGTGCCTGTTGGCAATTTACATCCCGCCCATCAGCGTAGCAAGGCTCCCATGTCTCCATGGTCTGTCCTGCTTTTCTGGTTTTTACACTTTTTTCAGCATGGCCATTTTGACCGAGGGCAAGCGAGACTTCTTTGTAGCGCTGATTTGCCCTTCCGGCTTGCTTGGTTGGCCAAAAAGGGCGTATGCGTTTTTTCCTGAATATATTCAGGAAAAAACGCATACGCCCTTTTTGGCCAAGGGCATCATTGTCAACGTTTTGCCGCTTTTCATGTGCTTTAAAGGCGAGTCGAATGTACCTCCTGAAATCTGTTTCCTGCAAATCGGCCTTGCTTTCAAATCCTCTTCGTTGCCTTCCCTCAATATATTTATGGACGAGAGTTATCATTTATAACTCTGCACGTTTGTGAATTGCAGTGCCCCTGAGCTCCATTTGTCTACTCGCTTTTTTGGGAGCTGGCCGCAAAAGCGCAGGATTGCTTCAGGCCCTATTTTGGTTCTGGGGGGCAGGCTGAGCCTGTGGTTCATTCTTCTTCCTGATGGGAAAATGGAGTGACCTGTGCCTGTCCCAACACCTAGGGATAGTCTCTCGTTGGTTCCAAGTCTTCCCGTTCATCCTCAGGACAAATTGCAACCTGTACGAGACAGGAGGTTAAAGGTGCTGATTCTCCAATTAGGGAGATGGTTAGTCAAGCGGCTGGAATGGCGAACCCGAGCACATGGAGAGGAGAAATGAGGTGCGTTTTAGAAACCTTTCCCGAACTCACGGCATACCATCTTCTGGGTTTCCCATGCATGTTTTAATGTAGGAAGATGCCCTTGTACCTGGAGATTTGAGACCCATGGGGTGGGTACCCTGCTGTATTACTTTAAAGTATCGGCGTTTGCTCACCCAACCTCACCAATCCTCTCAGCCCCAAGAGTGTCCAGCTTTATGTCTCATCCAGCTGTGGGTCTAGATATGGCCAATCCAGGTTGCTTCAGAGACCCTGAACGGATTTTGTAAGAATTTCTCTCTCTTTCACTGTCTTTGTTTTGTGGGTTTTTTAAAGTAATTATGTTTAGAATGGGGCTTGGCTGCTTTTCCCTGCTGTGTTTATGCCGCTTTACACCCTCTTGATTCACTTGCAGAGAGATATCGATACATAGGTTTTCAGATTCTTACTAGTCAGATATATTCTTGTGCGGTGACTAGGGGGTGTTGAGTCCAGTTCACTGAGCAGGGAGTAGGCCTTGTCTAATTACATATTTGGCTTATGGAGCAGTCTCTGAGCTAATTTCAAAGCCTTGTTTTATGCATCACCCCACCTCACCTTTCCCGTTAAGCAGCCATAGTGTGTCTTCTAAAGGTGTGACTCTGCTCTGTTTTGTAATTCAGTTCAAGTGTAGTGATTTTGACATTCCCTCTATAAGCGATATCTTAGGATAAGTGTCTTTTTCTGTGTGACTTGTTTCACTTAGAATCATCGTACCTAAATCCACTCATCATGCTGCTAACTAGCCTTATGACATTGATTTCATGGCTGAGTGATATTCCATTGTGCCAAGTTCCACCATTTCTTTTTCCATTTTTCTCTTTCCTGGGATATTGAAGGTGTACCGAGGTGGAGGTTCTTGGAAACAGAGCAGCCGTAACGTTTGGGGTGCCTGTGTCCTGTTGATTTTTAGTTTTCCCAATTTATACGCCCATGAGTGGAAGTGCTCTATGCTCTCTAAGCTGTGTTTATTACTTGTTTCAGGACACACGGTACACTTCTCCAGAGTGCCTGTTGGCAATTTACATCCCGCCCATCAGCGTAGCAAGGCTCCCATGTCTCCATGGCCTGTCCTGCTTTTCTGGTATTTACACTGTTTTCAGCATGGCCCTTTTGACCGAGGGCAAGCGAGACTTCCTTGTAGCGCTGATTTGCCCTTCCGGCTTGCTTGGTTGGCCAAAAAGGGCGTATGCGTTTTTTCCTGAATATATTCAGGAAAAAACGCATACGCCCTTTTTGGCCAAGGGCATCATTGTCGACGTTTTGCCGCTTTTCATGTGCTTTAAAGGCGAGTCGAATCTACCTCCTGAAATTTGTTTCCTGCAAATCTGCCTTGCTTTCAAATCCTCTTCGTTGTCTTCCCTCAATATATTTGTGGACGAGAGTTATCATTTATAACTCTGCACGTTTGTGAATTGCAGTGCCCCTGAGCTCCATTTGTCTACTCGCTTTTTTGGGAGCTGGCCGCAAAAGCGCAGGATTGCTTCAGGCCCTATTTTGGTTCTGAGGGGCAGGCTGAGCCTGTGGTTCATTCTTCTTCCTGATGGGAAAATGGAGTGACCTGTGCCTGTCCCAACACCTAGGTCTAGTCTCTCGTTGGTTCCCCGTCTTCCCGTTCATCCTCAGGACAAAGTGCAACCTGTACGAAACAGGAGGTTAAAGGTGCTGATTCTCCAAGTAGGGAGATGGTTAGTCAAGCGGCTGGAATGGCGAACCCGAGCACAAGGAGAGGAGAAATGAGGTGCGTTTTAGAAACCTTTCCCGATCTCATGGCATACCATCTTCTGGGTTTCCCATGCATGTTTTGATGTAGGAAGATGCCCTTGTATCTGGAGATTTGAGACCCATGGGGTGGGTACCCCGCGGTATTACTTTAAAGTATCTGCGTTTGCTCACCCAACCTCACCAATCCTCTCAGCCCCAAGAGTGTCCAGACTTACGTCTCATCCAGCTGTGGTTCTAGATATGGTCAATCCAGGTTGCATCAGAGACCCTGAACGGATTTTGTAAGAATTTCTCTCTCTTTCACTGTCTTTGTTTTGTGGGTTTTTTAAAGTAATTTCTGTTTAGAATGGGGCTTGGCTGCTTTTCCCTGCTGTGTTTATGCCTCTTTACACCCTCTTGATTCACTTGCAGAGACATATCGATACATAGGTTTTCAGATTCTTACTAGTCAGATATATTCTTGTGCAGTGACTAGGGGGCGTGGGGTCCAGTTCACTGAGCAGGGAGTAGGCCTTGTCTATTACATATTTGGCTTATGGAACGGTCTCTGAGCTAATTTCAAACCCTTGTTTTATGCATCACCCCACCTCACCTTTCCCGTTAAGCAGCCATAGTGTGTCTTCTAAAGGTGTGACTCTGTTCTGTTTTGTAATTCAGTTCAAGTGTAGCGATTTTGACATTCCCCCTATAAGCGATATCTTAGGATAAGTGTCTTTTTCTGTGTGACTTATTTCACTTAGAATCATCGTACCCAAATCCACTCATCATGCTGCTAACTAGCCTTATGACATTGATTTCATGGCTGAGTGATATTCCATTGTGCCAAATTCCACCATTTCTTTATCCATTTTTCTCTTTCCTGGGATATTGAAGGTGTACCGAAGTGGAGGTTCTTGGAAACAGAGCAGCCGTAAAGTTTGGGGTGCCTGTGTCTTGTTGATTTTTAGTTCTCCCAATTTCTATGCCCATGAGTGGAAGTGCCCTATGCTCTCTAAGCTGTGTTTCTTACTTGTTTCAGGACACACCGTACACTTTTCCAGAGTGCCTGTTGGCAATTTACATCCCGCCCATCAGCGTAGCAAGGCTCCCATGTCTCCATGGTCTGTCCTGCTTTTCTGGTTTTTACACTTTTTCAGCATGGCCATTTTGACCGAGGGCAAGCGAGACTTCCTTGTAGCGCTGATTTGCCCTTCTGGCTTGCTTCGTTGTCCAAAACGGGCGTATGCGTTTATTCCTGAATATATTCAGGAAAAAACGCATACGCCCTTTTTGGCCAAGGGCATCATTGACAACGTTTTGCCGCTTTTCATGTGCTTTAATGGCGAGTCGAATCTACCTCCTGAAATCTGTTTCCTGCAAATCTGCCTTGCTTTCAAATCCTCTTCGTTGCCTTCCCTCAATATATTTGTGGACGAGAGTTATCATTTATAACTCTGCACGTTTGTGAATTGCAGTGCCCCTGAGCTCCATTTGTCTACTCACTTTTTGGGAGCTGGCCGCAAAAGCGCAGGATTGCTTCAGGCCCTATTTTGGTTCTGGGGGGCAGGCTGAGCCTGTGGTTCATTCTTCTTCCTGATGGGAAAATGGAGTGACCTGTGCCTGTCCCAGCACCTAGGGCTAGTCTCTCGTTGGTTCCCCGTCTTCCCGTTCATCCTCAGGACAAAGTGCAACCTGTACGAAACAGGAGGTTAATGGTGCTGATTCTCCAAGTAGGGAGATGGTTAGTCAGGCGGCTGGAATGGCGAACCCGAGCACAAGGAGAGGAGAAATGAGGTGCGTTTTAGAAACCTTTCCCGATCTCACGGCATACCATCTTCTGGGTTTCCCATGCATGTTTTGATGTAGGAAGATGCCCTTGTACCTGGAGATTTGAGACCCATGGGGTGGGTACCCCGCGGTATTACTTTAAATTATCTGCGTTTGCTCACCCAAACTCACCAATCCTCTCAGGCCCAAGAGTGTCCAGACTTACGTCTCATCCAGCTGTGGGTCTAGATATGGTCAATCCAGGTTGCATCAGGGACCCTGAACGGATTTTGTAAGAATTTCTCTCTCTTTCACTGTCTTTGTTTTGTGGGTTTTTTAAAGTAATTTACGTTTAGAATGGGGCTTGTCTGCTTTTCCCTGCTGTGTTTATGCCACTTTACACCCTCTTGATTCACTTGCAGAGAGATATCGATACATAGGTTTTCAGATTCTTACTAGTCAGATATATTCTTGTGCGGTGACTAGAGGGTGTTGAGTCCAGTTCACTGAGGAGGGAGTAGGCCTTGTCTATTACATATTTGGCTTATGGAGCAGTCTCTGAGCTAATTTCAAACCCTTGTTTTATGCATCACCCCACCTCACCTTTCCTGTTAAGCAGCCATAGTGTGTCTTCTAAAGGTGTGACTCTGTTCTGTTTTGTAATTCAGTTCAAGTGTAGCGATTTTGACATTCCCCCTATAAGCGATATCTTAGGATAAGTGGCTTTTTCTGTGTGACTTATTTCACTTAGAATCATCGTACCCAAATCCACTCATCATGCTGCTAACTAGCCTTATGACATTGATTTCATGGCTGAGGGATTTTCCATTGTGCCAAGTACCACCATTTCTTTATCCATTTTTCTCTTTCCTGGGATATTGAAGGTGTACCCAGGTGGAGGTTCTTGGAAACAGAGCAGCCGTAAAGTTTGGGGTGCCTGTGTCTTGTTGATTTTTAGTTTTCCCAATTTATACGCCCATGAGTGGAAGTGCCCTATGCTCTCTAAGCTGTGTTTATTACTTGTTTCAGGACACACGGTATACTCCTCCAGAGTGCCTGTTGGCAATTTACATCCCGCCCATCAGCGTAGCAAGGCTCCCATGTCTCCATGGCCTGTCCTGCTTTTCTGGTTTTTACACTGTTTTCAGCATGGCCCTTTTGACCGAGGGCAAGCGAGACTTCCTTGTAGCGCTGATTTGCCCTTCTGGCTTGCTTGGTTGTCCAAAACGGGCGTATGCGTTTTTTCCTGAATATATTCAGGAAAAAACGCATACGCCCGTTTTGGCCAAGAGCATCATTGACAACGTTTTGCCGCTTTTCATGTGCTTTAATGGCGAGTCGAATCTACCTCCTGAAATCTGTTTCCTGCAAATCTGCCTTGCTTTCAAATCCTCTTCGTTGCTTTCCCTCAATATATTTGTGGACGAGAGTTATCATTTATAACTCTGCACGTTTGTGAATTGCAGTGCCCCTGAGCTCCATTTGTCTACTCACTTTTTGGGAGCTGGCCGCAAAAGCGCAGGATTGCTTCAGGCCCTATTTTGGTTCTGGGGGGCAGGCTGAGCCTGTGGTTCATTCTTCTTCCTGATGGGAAAATGGAGTGACCTGTGCCTGTCCCAACACCTAGGGCTAGTCTCTCGTTGGTTCCCCGTCTTCCCGTTCATCCTCAGGACAAAGTGCAACCTGTACGAAACAGGAGGTTAAAGGTGCTGATTCTCCAAGTAGGGAGATGGTTAGTCAAGCGGCTGGAATGGCGAACCCGAGCACAAGGAGAGGAGAAATGAGGTGCGTTTTAGAAACCTTTCCCGATCTCACGGCATACCATCTTCTGGGTTTCCCATGCATGTTTTGATGTAGGAAGATGCCCTTGTACCTGGAGATTTGAGACCCATGGGTTGGGTACCCCACGGTATTACTTTAAAGTATCTGCGTTTTCTCACCCAACCTCACCAATCCTCTCAGCCCCAAGAGTGTCCAGACTTTCGTCTCATCCAGCTGTGGGTCTAGATATGGTCAATCCACATTGCATCAGGGACCCTGAACGGATTTTGTAAGAATTTCTCTCTCTTTCACTGTCTTTGTTTTGTGGGTTTTTTAAAGTAATTTGTGTTTAGAATGGGGCTTGGCTGCTTTTCCCTGCTGTGTTTATGCCACTTTACACCCTCTTGATTCACTTGCAGAGAGATATCGATACATAGATTTTCAGATTCTTACTAGTCAGATATATTCTTGTGCGGTGACTAGGGGGCGTGGGGTCCAGTTCACTGAGCAGGGAGTAGGCCTTGTCTATTACATATTTGGCTTATGGAACGGTCTCTGAGCTAATTTCAAACCCTTGTTTTATGCATCAACCCATTTCACCTTTCCCGTTAAGCAGCCATAGTGTGTCTTCTAAAAGTGTGACTCCGTTCTGTTTTGTAATTCAGTTCAAGTGTAGCGATTTTGACATTCCCCCTATAAGCGATATCTTAGGATAAGTGTCTTTTTCTGTGTGACTTATTTCACTTAGAATCATCGTACCCAAATCCACTCATCATGCTGCTAACTAGCCTTATGACATTGATTTCATGGCTGAGTGATATTCCATTGTGCCAAATTCCACCATTTCTTTATCCATTTTTCTCTTTCCTGGGATATTGAAGGTGTACCGAAGTGGAGGTTCTTGGAAACAGAGCAGCCGTAAAGTTTGGGGTGCCTGTGTCTTGTTGATTTTTAGTTCTCCCAATTTATATGCCCATGAGTGGAAGTGCCCTATGCTCTCTAAGCTGTGTTTCTTACTTATTTCAGGACACACCGTACACTTTTCCAGAGTGCCTGTTGGCAATTTACATCCCGCCCATCAGCGTAGCAAGGCTCCCATGTCTCCATGGTCTGTCCTGCTTTTCTGGTTTTTACACTTTTTCCGCATGGCCCTTTTGACCGAGGGCAAGCGAGACTTCTTTGTAGTGCTGATTTGCCCTTCCGGCTTGCTTGGTTGGCCAAAAAGGGCGTATGCGTTTTTTCCTGAATATATTCAGGAAAAAACGCATACGCCCTTTTTGGCCAAGGGCACCATTGTCAAAGTTTTGCCGCTTTTCATGTGCTTTAAAGGCAAGTCGAATCTACCTCCTGAAATCTGTTTCCTGCAAATCTGCCTTGCTTTCAAATCCTCTTCGTTGCCTTCCCTCAATATATTTGTGGACGAGAGTTATCATTTATAACTCTGCACGTTTGTGAATTGCAGTGCCCCTGAGCTCCATTTGTCTACTCGCTTTTTTGGGAGCTGGCCGCAAAAGCGCAGGATTGCTTCAGGCCCTATTTTGGTTCTGGGGGGCAGGCTGAGCCTGTGGTTCATTCTTCTTCCTGATGGGAAAATGGAGTGACCTGTGCCTGTCCCAACACCTAGGGCTAGTCTCTCGTTGGTTCCCCGTCTTCCCGTTCATCCTCAGGACAAATTGCAACCTGTACGAAACAGGAGGTAAAAGGTGCTGATTCTCCAAGTAGGGAGATGGTTAGTCAAGCGGCTGGAATGGCGAACCCGAGCACAAGGAGAGGAGAAATGAGGTGCGTTTTAGAAACCTTTCCCGATCTCACGGCATACCATCTTCTGGGTTTCCCATTAATGTTTTGATGTAGGCAGATGCCCTCCTACCTGGAGATTTGAGACCCATGGGGTGAGGACCCCGCTGTATTACTTTAAATTATCTGCGTTTGCTCACCCAACCTCACCAATCCTCTCAGCCCCAAGAGTGTCCAGCCTTATGTCTCATCCAGCTGTGGGTCTAGATATGGTCAATCCAGGTTGCATCAGAGACCCTGAACGGATTTTGTAAGAATTTCTCTCTCTTTCACTGTCTTTGTTTTGTGGGTTTTTGAAAGTAATTTATGTTTAGAATGGCGCTTGGCTGCTTTTCCCTGCTGTGTTTATGCCGCTTTACACCCGTTGATTCACTTGCAGAGAGATATCGATACATAGGTTTTCAGATTCTTACTAGTCAGATATATTCTTGTGCGGTGACTAGGGGGTGTTGAGTCCAGTTCACTAAGCAGGGAGTAGGCCTTGTCTATTACATATTTGGCTTATGGAGCAGTCTCTGAGCTAATTTCAAACCCTTGTTTTATGCATCACCCCACCTCACCTTTCCCGTTAAGCAGCCATAGTGTGTCTTCTAAAGGTGTGACTCTGTTCTGTTTTGTAATTCAGTTCAAGTGTAGCGATTTTGACATTCCCTCTATAAGCGATATCTTAGGATAAGTGTCTTTTTCTGTGTGACTTATTCCACTTAGAATCATCGTACCTAAATCCACTCATCATGCTGCTAACTAGCCTTATGACATTGATTTCAGGGCTGAGTGATATTCCATTGTACATAAGTATCACAACTTGGTTATCCATTTTTCTCTTTCTGAGGATATTTATGGTGTCCCTGAGTCGTGGTTCTTTTAAAGAGAGCAGCCCTAAACTTTGGGGTCCCTGTCTTGTCGATTTTTTTTCCCGAATATATACCTCCATGAGTGGAAGTACCGTATGCTCTGTAGCTCTGTTTTATAGATGTTTTAGGAAACACCATACACTTCTCCAGTGTGGCTGTTACCAGTATACATCCCGTACATCAGCATAAAATGGCTCCCTTTTCTCATTGGCCTCTCCTACATGTTTGGTTTTCATAGTTTTCCAGGATGTCCCTTTTGACGGATGGGAAGTGAGACTTCTTTGTAGTGCTGACTTGCATTGCCCGCTTCTTTGGTTGGCCAAAAAGGGCGTATGCGTTTTTTCCTGAATATATTCAGGAAAAAACGCATACGCCCTTTTTGGCCAAGTGCACCATTGTCGACGTTTTGCCACTTTCCATGTGATTTAAAGGCGAAGCCAATCTACCTCTTGAAAACTGTTTCCTGAAATTCCGCCTTGCTTTCAAATCCTTTGTTGCCTTCCTTCAATATATTTTTGGACGATAGTTATCATTTATAACTCTGCTGGTTTGTGAATTGCAGTGCCCCTGAGCTCCATTTGTCAACTCGCTTTTTTGGGAGCTGGCCGCAAAAGCACAAGATTGCTTCAGGCCCTATTCTGGTTCCGTGGGACAGGCTGAGCCTGTGGTTAATTCTTCTTCCTGATGGGAAATTAGAGTGACCTTTGCCTGTCCCTAACACCTAGAGGTACTCTCTCATTGGTTCCCCCTCTTCCCGTTCTTCCTGAGGACAAATGGCAAACTGTACGAAACAGGAGGTTAAAGGTGCTGAGTCTCCAATGGGGAGATTGGTAGTAAAGCGGCTGGAATGGCGAACCCGAGTACAATGAGAGGAGAAATGAGGTGCGTTTTAGTAACCTTTCCCGATCACTCCGGTACCATCCTCAGGGTTTCCCATGCATGTTTTCGCTGTAGGAAGATGCCCTTGACCCTGGAGATTTGGGACCCATGGAATGGGTACCACACAGTATTACTTTAAAGGTTCTACATTTGCTCACCCAACCTCACCAATCCTCTCAGCCCCAGGAGTGTCCAGCCTTTTGTCTCATCCAGCTGTGCGTCTAAATGTGGTCAATGTAGGTTGCATCACGTCCCCTGAACGAATTTTGTAACATTTTCCTTCTGTGTCTTTTTTTTGTTTTTTTTTTAATTTATTTTTATCATTTGGTAAAGGTGATTTTCAATGCTGTCTTTCTTGCTGCTGCACATCCACTTGTTTCACTTACAGAGAGACATCCGTAAATTCTTTTAAGATTCTTACCCGTCGTATATATTCTTTTCTGGTGACTAGAGTGTGCTGAGTCCACTTCTTGAGCTATAGAGTAGATTTTGTCGAATACGTCTTTCATCTTTGGAACGGTATCTGTGTTAATTTCAACCCTCTGGTTTATGTCTCACCCCACCCCACCTTTCCACTTTATCAGCCATAAGTGTGTTTTGTAAATATGTGACCCTGTTTCTGTTTTGTAATTTAGTTCATGTGTATCTATTTTATATTCCACCTATAAATAGTATCTTGTGCTAAGTGTCTTTTTGTGTCTGACTTTTGTCACTTAAAATGATCTTATCTAAATCCACTCGAGTTGCTGCAACTGGCCTTATTTCATTGATTTCATGGCTGAGTACTATTCCATTGTACATAAGTACCATATCGTCTTTATCCATTTTTTCCTTCCAAGGACATTTATATTGTTTCCAAGTCGAGGATCCTGCAAAAGTGCTGCATTAATAGTTGAAGTTCCTGTGTCCTGTTGATTTATGGTTATCCCAAAATATATCCCCAGGAGTGGTAGTGCCGTATGCTCTGTAACTCTATTGTTTTTTAATTAATTAAGTAATTAATTTTGCCTGTGTTGGGTCTTCCTTATTTCGTGTGGGGTTTCTCTAGTTGCAGGAAGTTGGGGCTACTTTTCGTTGAAGTGTGTGGGCTTCTCATTGCCGTGACTTCTCTTCTTGTGGTGCACTGGCTTTAGGCGTCAGGATTCAGTAGTTGTGGCTCACGGGCTCTAGAGCACAGGCTCAGTAGTTGTGGTGCATTGGTTTAGTTGCTCCGTGGCATGTGTTATCTTTCTGGACTTGGGCTCGATCCCGTGTCCTCTGCCTTGGCAGTTGGAGTCTTAATGTCTGAACCACCAGGAAGTCCCTGTAGCTCTATTTTTTAGAATTTTTAGGAAACATCATACCCTTCTCCAGCGTGGCTGTTAGCAATTGACATTCCCACCAACAGCGCAGCAGGGTTCCATTTTCTCCACATCCTCTCCTCCATTTGTTGTTTTTACACTTTGTGAGGTTGGCCATTCTGACTGGGGCAAAGTGCTACATCTTTGTCGTGTTGATTTGTGTTTCCCGCATGTTTGCTTGGCCACAAAGGTCGTATGGGTTTCAACCTGTACACCCTTTTTGGCCAACTGAATCATAAGCAATATTGAGCAGCTTTCATGTGCTTTAACGGCAAGTCCAATCTACCTCTTGCAATCCGGTTCCTGCAATTCTGCCTTGTTTTCAAGTTCTTTTCAGTTACTTACCCCAAGACATTTTTCTACAATAGTTGTCACTTACAACTTTGCAGGCGTTGTGGATTGCAGTGCCCCTGAGCAAGTGTCTTCAACTTGTTTCTGAAACCGTCCACAAAGTGGCAGGATTGCTTCAAGCCCCATTCTGGTTACAGGGGCAGCCTGAGCCTTTAGGAAATTCCTCTTCCTGATTGGAAATTAGAGTGTCATGTGCTGTCCAAATACATAGAGCTTATTTCTCATTCCTTCCCCCCTTTTCCCTTTCATCCTCCCGACGAATTCCAAGCCTTGCACGACCAGCTGTTGAGTGTGCTGACTTCCCCAGGTGGGGAGACTCTAAGGAAAGAGGCTGGAGCAGGGAACCCTCCCCCAAGACATGTGGAGATAAGGTGACTTTTCCAAACTCTTCCCGCCCATATGTCCCCCCATCGTCTGGGGTTCTGTCCGGACACCCCATGGTTTTCAGCGGTGTGGGGCTCTGGCGCCGCCCTGCAGGGAGCAGCCCTGCTACCCGCGCCTGCAGCGCCACATGCTGGTCTCTCCGTCCTGCCACCGGGCACAGTCTTCCACCTTCCCTGCTGCCTCGAATGATCTGTCTCCACACTGTCCGGCGATCAGCCCCTCATCCCCACCGCCATCACCCCCCGCTCCACACCCCTCCTCCAGCCTCAGGGATGACCCAGGACTGGGCTGCCCGCCTGCCCACCCTTGGTCTGTGTCCTCAATCCACCCGTGCAGACAGGTGAGGGTTCCCTCCAGAGGCTCCCAAACACTTCAGCCCTACATCCTCCCCGGGGTCGGCCCACATTCTGTCGTGATGTTCCACCCTCACCAAGCCCCTGACTACATGGCAAGGGCAGGCATCGGGCTTGCTGCGTGCACTGCTGTGCGTCCTGCTGTATACACAGGCATGACCCTGCCCCAGGGTGCAGGAAAGGCAGCTCTACCTCGGGATGTGGGGAGATGGACTGACCACAGGGCGAACGTCAGCTCTCAGCTCACCAGGCAAGGGCAGCCGGGTTCTCACTCCTTGGACCCTTTCTCACCCAGCCTGACCATGACCCGGCTTTGTTCCCACACACGTTGTCCCTCCATTGGCCTCGTTCTTGGAAGCAGAGCAGGACAGTGTGGTCAGCGGTCACAGGCTGAGACACACAGACACTGGCTGACCCGCGTGCACCCATGCTGACCACACGGAACGGGCACTGCACCAGGGCCTGTGTGGTGTGGGTTCACCAGCCCACAGAGAGTCCGGGCCTCTGCTCCTGGCTCTAGGAGGTCACCTTGAGTCTTTTGGGAGTGTCCATGCTCCATGGGCCTCGCTCCAGGCTGGTCTGTGCTGACGGTGTGATACACGGTGGGGCTTCCTGAGTTGCCCCCAGGGGCTGGAGGCCAAGGTCAGGCACATGGTGGTCCCCACATTGACGTGACAGACCCCAATAAACCCTGCACTTCAGGACTCAGGTGGGCTTCCCTGGGCTGCCACAGCCGAGGAAGGTGGACCTTGCTCATCACTCCATCCTTGCTGATTTTAACTTGCATCCTTCAGCATAATGAACCCTGAGTATAACATCTTCAGGGAATTCTGGGAGCCTCCAAGAAAAAAGAAGCCTGGGAGAGGGTCTCTGGGTCCCCGACTCTGCAGGTGGGGTCAGAAGTCGTTGGGGAGGATCTTGGGGCCCTGGAATCTGAAGGGCCCCTCTACCAGGGGAGGGTAGGAGACCCCGGATGGAAGTTAAACTGAGTCCAAGGCCCTCCTGGGTAGGAGGCATCCTAGCCCCGGGGATCCTGAAGAGGCTGGCTCCCTCCTCCCCTCCGCCTCCAGGCCTGGTCCTTGCTCTTGAGAAATTCCCTAAGGTGGAGTCCTGGTGCTGGAGGTGCCCCGATGCTGTGGCCTCCTGAGCCTCCAGTGAGGATAATGGGATTGGGGGAAGACTTGTTCACAGAAAGGGAGCTTCTGCCAGAACAAAGCCTGGGTCTCCTGTCCCCGACCCCAGGTGCACTGGGGCAGGAATGTGAGAGCGAGACTCCCTCCCCTCCCGAGACACACAGGACACATGGGCCCTGGTCACTGGACTCCCACACAATATTAAAATCTCCCACGTAGGCCTGATGGATGAGAGACACTATTTAAAGTCTATTAATGGGGTCAGGGGGGCCCAGGGGGTGAGGCTGATGTGGGGAGAGTTGGAAAATCACCCAAGGACATGCTCTCCCTGCAGCGACCCCCCAGGTGAGCCCAGGTGGAGGTGGACCCATCAAGTCAGAGCCCACATCCTGGGTCTTTGGGGGACAAATAGCCAAGCACCCCCAGTCCTTGCCTTCACCTGTTGCAGTTAGGGCCTGCCCTGTCTTCTTCATGGTCGAATTCTCACCCCTCCCAGAAGCCCTCTTGGGGGTTAATGCGATGGGGGTGTCCATGGCAGGACTGGAGGGTCTGTGGTGGGCTGGAGGCCACGTGGCAGGCAGGAGGGCTCCCACCCATCCTGCCGGTCCCCACCTCCTGGTCATAGGCCCGCACAGAGTCCACCAGGCTGTGGATGAGCTAGAAGGTGCAGAGGTCCAGGGACCGGTCCAGCCCATGCAGGTGTCTGACCACCGAGCGGTCAGTGTGGAGTGTTCACAGGGAGCCCTGGCTGTGCTCGCACTCTCCCGGGAAGGACACGTCAGCGTGGTCCCTGGAATGACCGGGAGGTCAGCCAGAAGCGCTCCCCACCCAACCTCACTGTTACCACCAGAAACAAGAGGCAACTCCGTGCAGAAAGACAGAACATCACCAGCCTGATGCTGTCCTGAGGAAGATCGGCTGGCATCTGGGAACTGGGTGCTATAGTGGGTTGAATGGGGGTCCCCCAGAAGTTATGTCCACGTCATGCCCCCCAGAATCTGAGAATGGAACCTTATTTGGAAGTAGGGTCTTTTCAGGTATAATTAGTTACGGATCTGAAGATGAGGTCATCCTGGATCAGGGTGGCCCTAAATCAGTGACAGTGTCCTTCTAAGAGACAAGCGGAGAGACACAGACACACAGGAGACACCATGTGAAGACGGAGGTAGAGACGGGAGGAATGCGGCCACAAGCCCAGGGATGCCTGGAGCCCCCAGAAGCTGGAAGAGGCAGGCAGGACCCTCCCCTGGAGCCTCCGGAGGGAGAGCGGCCCTGGGACACCTTGACCTCAGACGTCTGGTCTCCAGGACTGAGAGAGGACAGGTTTCTGTTGCTCTGAGCCTCCGTTTGTGGTCGTTTATTACAGCTGCCCCAGGAAGCTAATGCAGCTGGTGAGCAGCTCCCTTCCCTGATCTAAACCCTCCCTCCTCCCTTTAGGGGCAGCAGCCTGCGCCTGTGCTGTTCGCACAAACCATGTGGTTCATGCTGAGCCCCGGCTCCCCTTCTGGGCACTGGCATTTTGGAGGGTGAGGGCAGACAACACCACGTGACCAGCCCCCAGCTGGGTGCCAAGTCTCTAATGAGCCTCCCTGGGGGGACGGGGGTGGGGGTAACTGTCATGGTTCTGCCCTTCGTCGCTGGGGGAAGAGACATCCTAGAGACCCTCGAGGGAAGGAGTGGGCATGAAGGGTCATGAGGTGACCGGAGCAGGGGCCCTCCCTCCCGTGCATCCCTACTGCGTGCTGTGACCCATCTCAGCTGTGAGCACACAAGCCACAAGCATGTGCTGGGTCCTGTGAGCCTCCCAGCCAGTCCCTGAAGGTGAGGGCGGCCCTGCAAACCCCAGCTCTTTCCTCCACGTCTAGTAGGTGGAAGACCCACTTCTTGCCATTCCAGAAGCGGTTCTGGGGCTGTCCTGGGAGGGCTTCTGGGGTTATGCGGGCTGAGCCCCTATTGCTAAGTCCCCACTTCCCCACAAGAACGTCCAGAGCAACCTGTTTGCCCTGTTGCCTGAATGCCCCCCACCAGTTTTCTCAGGAAAGAATCAGGGGGTTCCGTAGCAGCGTCTGCAGGCAGCTCTGCATCTGGGCCTACGTTCACATCTTCTGTGTAAACACCAAGAACCTTCCCTGACACGTGCCCCAGATGACCACCTCCGCATGCCGACCACAGGCCCCAGTGCGGGCGTCAGACTGACCGCCCATCTCAGCCTCCTCCTCTTGTTGTCAGAGCTGCTCCAGGCCCTGCTCAGAACCCGTGGACCCACCTTTCACAGGGCTGTCCTCCACCCCCCAACTTCGGCAGGAGTTCACCTAAGTATTTAAGTTAAGGGGTCCAGAGATAAGAAAGGAAGCTACAAACAAACAGATGAAACCAGCTGGGACCAAGATGGCAACGAATGTGACCTCCAACAGACCCTGAGTCTCATCACATGTTGAATTTACTATATCAGCATATTAAGTGACACACCTATCAGTGGCCATGACTGGACTTGAAGGACCAAAGACGGGTGAAAGAAGGTGGTACCCCACTCGCTTGGGAAAAACCCTGCCCCTTCCCTGGAAGGCCTCTTCATCCCCATCATTAGCCTCACTCCTCCTCCCTTTGTCTTTACTCTTTAAAATTAAACCACTCTCTCCAGGAGGGCGAGAAGTTGGTCTGTGAACTTCGTTCCCATTTCTCCATTCTTTGGCCACTGAACAGAGCCTTTGCTGTGGTGGTCTCAGCTTTGGTTTTGTTATTTGCCTACTTGAACCCACATGGAAAAAGGAAACCTTCCCTGCTGAGGCAGAGCGCCTCGCCAGGCGAGGGCCCGAGCAGGGTCCATGTGACTTCACTTGGTAACAGTCTGTAAGGGGACGGTGGTCTCTGCCTGTGGGGTGGGGGCATGGCACACGTACAGCCACAGCACCGGCTCCGTGGACGGCACGGCCCCTCGTGGGCCTGGACCGTGTGCTCTCGTCCCCCCACGCCTGACACCCCCTGACATTCATGACGCGGTGACACTGGCTGCTGGGCATCCAGTCAGGAGGGACCAGGGGCAGCATCTGGTGCCAGATCAGACGCGCCTTTTCACAGGCAGGGGACATAGGAGATATTAGGACTTTGTGTCTGGAAAACAAACCAAGCGGCTAGAAGGTGATCTGAGCTGTGGACGTGAAACCCACGTGCGAGGTGAGAGCTCCCACTGGACACTGGCTTGGGAGCTTCCACACAGGGGATGACCACACCAGTGCTTCCTGCCCGACCCCTCCATGCCTCCCTGGTGGGCACGGCTGGACCTGCGCTCCTCAGGCTCCCCAACCCCGAGCCTGAAGGTCCGATGCTGGCAGGGCCTGGGGACGCGTGTGGTCACCCCACCAACGCTGCTTGACTCCTCCTCCCCAGTGACCAGGGGAGGGAAGCCCCGTGGAGTATGAGGCCCGGCACAGGCAAAGCTCGCACACCCCCTCCTCAGGACTCCCGGCCCCGCCCTGCTTCCTCAGGCCCACCGTCTGCCCCTCCCAGTGCCCACATCCCACCGCCCCACATTCCTGGTGTGGACGTCCACGTACACAAGCTGCTCCGTGTCCTCTTCCCACATGGGACACCCCCATCCCTGCTTCTTCCTAATGACGGCCTGGACCTCACCTGTTCTGGGCAGGAAGAGGGCTGAGGAGGAGGCCGGCCTGTCCTGTCTGCCTCCCGGGGGCCCAGACACAGGGTTCGGGGGCTGCTGGGCCTTGAGGTCTGGATGCTTCCAGGTGTGGGATGAACCTGCCACTGTCCACTGGAGCTGCCCCTTCCGAGATTCAGGAAACTGGGGGACCCACCAAACGGAGCCCATCCCCAGGCTCTGCTGCAAGTCTGCTCGGATTTGCTCTCCTGATCTTGAAGACAGACCTGCGGGAAACAGGGCCTGCGATTCCCATACTGACGGTGTTCTGTGGAATGTCCATTTTCCATTTCCCTTTCTACCCTGTTCTGAGGAAATTACGTCAATCCATGCTACCATCACCCGATAGTGACTGGGAAGCTGAGGCTCTGAGAAGCCAAGTAATCCAGCCGGAAGCACAGGTGTGGGACCACGGAGTGGGGTCTGCACCCGCCACCTGCCCAGGGGGACTGCCCACTCCCCACAGCTTCCACACCTGTTCCCTTCGCCTCCCCCTCCCAGGACCAGCTCACAGAGCCTCCTCTTGGGGGGATTCACTTACCTTCTTCTAACAGGATCCGTCTCACTATCGTGTTCTGGGATCATCCGGAAGGCTTGTCACTCTGACGCAGGTTCAGCCGCACATCACCAGGGCAGCTTTCTTGGATCACACTCACCACCTGCACGTCCACTCCCAGCTCAGACCCCGAAGAACCCCCTCGGCCCCGAGCCCCATGGCTCTGCCTGGGCTCCCACCTCCTCCTGCCTGGTCCATCCCTCTCATGTCCCCTGCAGTGTCACCAGGAGCTCCCACCTGCCCCAGGCAGGCTGTCTGCTCTGTCCTGGGGAGACCTCCCTGGTGTCAGGAGGAAGACACAAGAGGTACCCGTGGGGCCTCCCTCACGCAGCACAGTGGCCAGCACCCACCTACTGACCTCATCACTCTGGATGGACAGGGGTTCATGGGGCCTGCAGCATCTCCTGGTTCTCATTTCATCCCAGCACCGCCCACAGGGAAGTTGCTAAGCAACTCTGTGCCAGCTGCACAGAGAGGACGCTCATACACACGCCCCCCTTCCAGCACCCGGGGCTCTCGTGGTCAGGCCCCTCCCAGGATATGGAGCTCACCTGAGCAGGTACCCAGCAGCCCATGGGGCTCTCATGGTCAGGCCCCTCCCAGGATATGGAGCTCACCTGAGCAGGTACCCGGCAGCCCACAGGGTTCTCGTGGGCAGGCCCCTCCCTGGATATGGAGCTCCCCTGGGCAGGTACCCAGCAGCTCATGGGGCTCTCGTGGGCAGGCCCCTCCCTGGATATGGAGCTCCCCTGGGCAGGTACCCCGGCAGGGCTGGGCACACAGGAACCGTGCACATAGCACTCATTGCAGAGCACCCCCAGCTCACCTGTTGCTCAGAGCTGACACAGAGCACCTCAGAGCAGGGCTTGAACTAACAAACAGCAGCTCCGACAGGTCTGTGACCCTGGGCTTCACTCTGTGTGGCCTCCCTCCGCCTGGTCTTCCAGGGGTTTCCACTGCAGCCGGGGCACCAGGCTTCTGTCTCCACCCACCACACCTCCTCTCCCTGACTCCTGGGTTCCTCTCATTAGGAGAGGGTCTTCTTGAAGTTGTCTCCCACTCATGGACCAGATAAAATGATTAGAAAACAAGCCAGGGCTGCCGCCTCTTGTCTATCCTGACTCTCAGGACCCTACACCTGTTCCTTGGACCTGGCCGGTGCAGCAAGGCCCATTTTCTGCAACTCTGAGCCCCTGAGGGGCGAGGATTGGCTGACCTGGGCAGCCTGACCCAGCCGGCCAGCCCTCCACAGGTGTGCCTGGGTTGAGGTCAATATAAACACCCCTCCAGGCAGCAAAAGCCCCTGCAGCTGTGCCTGACGCCATATTCTCTGCCCCGTCAGCAGTCTCGGGGCTGGGCTGGAAGGAGGGAGTAGGGCCCACGGCTCTATGAGTGGCCCCGTGTGAGTGGGGCTCTGCTGGACTTTCTGCAGGAGTTGCCAGGCTGCCACCTGCTAAAGAAGAGGATGTGTCACCCATACCTGCTGCTGGAATTTCTACCCGGGCAGAGGTGAGGAAGGAAAAAAGCAGTGGGGACTGGGACAGGAGGGGTACCTCAGGCAGGGAAATGGAAAGCTTCCAGAAGAGTGCCCGGGGCCAGGACCATCCTGGCTGGCCTGCAGGCACCAAGTCGGCCTGCGTGTTGTTGCTGGTGTGACTCCAAGCCCCTTCCTCTAGGCTTTGAAGTCCTTGCATACATTCAGGTGTTTTACCTGGGAAGGGTGGGAAAAGTTCAGCAGCAGTTGGCCTGGGGCTCAGCTCACGTTTACTCAGAGACGCCTCCTCACGGTCCCCCAGCTTTGCAATGAGGACGCTCCTTGTGTGGGGGCTGCTGGCTGCATGGGAGACGATTCCCCACCTGTGACCAACTTCAGAATTGTTTACCACTGGAGCAAGTGTCCTGATAGGGTATTCATCTGTGTAACTAGTGGGTTCTTAATTAGCAACGTGAACGGTGATAACAGAGGTCCTGAATCAGGATGGAAATACTTATTTTATGCATGTACAGGCGTAAAAACCTGGGGAGACTGTGTGCAGCCGGCACCCTTAGGGTAGGGCTTCTGACTGACCCCTCAACGTTCTGGTGTCCAGCCACTGCTTTAGGATTTCTGGGGCCCAATGCTGACTCTAAGGGCTCTACAATCCAGCCTCTGTTGGCCTTTAATGAGACCCACACTTCCAGGATCCTACAGAGCAGGGTCTGTGTGACCGTTCTGTGGCTTCTGTAACAAATGACCACAAGATGGGTGGTTTAAAACAACAGGAATTCATCCTCCCCCAGTCCTGGAGACCAGACATCTGAGATCAAGGTGTTGGAGGACGGAAGTCTCTCCAAAGGCTCCAGGATAGGGTTCTTCCTGCCTTTTCCAGCTTCTGGGGGCTCCAGGCGTCCCCAGGCCTGTGGCTGCATCCCTCCCGTCTCTGCCTCTGTCTTCACGTGGCTTCTCTAAGTCTGTGTTTCTCTTCTTTTGTTTCTCATAAGGACTCTCTCAGTTGGATTGAGGGCCACCCTAACCCAAGATGACCTCACCTTGAGATCCTTAACTACATATACAAAGACCCTTTTCCCAGATATGGTCCTGTTCACGTGTTCTGGGGGGGCACATCTTTTGGGGTCAGCATTCAACCCATTACCTGTGTATAAAATAACCCTCATTTTAGGAGATTACCAAGGTCCCGTATAGACTGGCACAGACAGCAGCCATGTGGGTGGGGGTCTGGGGAGAATGAGGACCCTGGAATCACCTGGAAGGGATGAAGTCCTGGCAGCATTAGGTGAGCTCTTCCACAACGGGCCCCGTGGAAACAGCCACTCCACTCTGTCCGTGGAAAGGGACCCAGTGCTGAGTCCAGAAGTGGTTACCTTGCAAAGCTGGCTCTTCTGGGATTTCATCATCAATAGCATCATGTAACCAGGAACTACGGGCTTGGAGGAGTCACTCTCTGGCACATGATGACAGCACTGTCACTTTAGGCTCATCAAGCCTAGAATAGGGATGTTTGAAGGAGAAGAGTTTGGGAGATTGTGAAGCTTGGTTGTCAAGGAAACTGAGCAGGTTTGTCAAGGTTGTCAAGGAAACTTCTCCCTTAAACTGACGGCAGGGCTGGGAGAGCTGAACTCCAGGGATCTTTTAAAGGGGCTGCTCTGAAGCACCGTCACCTGAGAGGTGGTCTCACCGTGAGCTGGGGTTTGAGAAAAGTGTGATGAGATTAAGCCTGACTTTCTGTGACAGCTTGGGAGGGGTTTGTAAAGCACCTTGGCTTTTAAGGCAGAAGTTTGTTGCTGGAACAAAGTGTCTCCCAAAACTGGGCTGAAGCTCAAGCTGTCTCTGTCCCCTTCTTGTGAGAGTCCAGGGCAGGTGGGTGTCAGGTCCCAGGCTCTGTCCCCCTTGTTTCTCCTCCCTGCTTCCAGGTGAGGGCTCCAACCAGCAGGGTGGGGTGACCAGGTGGGCATCATGCCCTCTGTCCTAGGATGCAGGCTGGCCAAGGCCCTCACCACCTCCACCCCTTCCCCTTGGTAACACGAGACACTACGCCCTAGCTGTAAGGGGTGGGAAGGCTGGGAGGTGCAGGGTAGCTGTGAACAGGAAAAAGGGAAATGGGTTCTGATGGGCAGCTGCGCGGCCCTGCTGTGAGGGTCGCCCGGACGCTACCGCACAGACTCTGGATCCTGTGAAGCTTCGATGCTTTGTGGTTCTGGAAATCCTATAGGAGACGGTCCACAGCAGGTGAAGCTAATGCTCTCAATGGAGGTGGTGAAGCTAAAGATCTGCAGTTCAGACCGAAGGTGCCGATGTACATACAGGACAAAACCATCTCGTGTGAATGGACTTCAGGCACGTTTAACATGAATGCAGTCATGTTAATGCCTAGCATCTTCTATCTTGTGCCTCTCCTCAGGGACCCCCTCCTCAGATCCTGAGGATCCTGTAACTCACGTACAGGGGGATGGAGAGTGGGCTCTGTCCAGTCTGAGCCCTGAGTTACCCTGCGTGTGAGTCTGCTCAGGACCTCCGTAACAAATACCACAGACTGGGCAGCTTGAATAACAGGCCTGTCTCCCAGTCCTGGATGCTGCCTGAGATCAAGGTGTGTGCAGACTGGCTTCTCCTGAGGCCTCTCTACTTGGTGCTTAGACAGCCATCTTCTCCCCAGGTCGTCACGTGGTCTCCCCCTGTGCCTCTCTGTGTCCTAATCTCTCCTTGTAGGACACCAATCCTATTGGATTAGGATCCACCCTAGTGACCTCATTTTTACCTTGATCACCTCTTTAAAAATCCCATCTCCAAATACAGCCACATCCTGAGGTCCTGGGGGTTAGGGATTCAGCATGTGAATTTGTGGGAAATGGCTGAGCCTATCCCATCCTCCTTAGGAGCCAAGTGTGCCTCGGTCCTTCCTTCCCTCAAGTCACACGAGGTGATGTAGTGGCTCAGGGAGAGGCCACTCGTGCAGAGTCTGTGTCCCAGCTGGGGAGCCCTTCTCTGCTCTCTCTGATCAGGCAGTGGCCGTGCCAGTCCCCTCCTGAGGTGAGCAGTTCTGGGGTTTCCTGCCATGTCGCCTGGCCAGCTGAGGTGCTCACTGTCAGGGAACCCAGGAGCCAGCAGCCTCGTGGGGATGCCGGGGACTCTCAGGGCCTTGGCAGATGTCTCTCCCAGCAGATACCCTAGTGGAAGTGGGGAAATATTTGGGGGATTACAGGTGGGAGAGAGTCACAGTCTCGTTTATGCTTCAGAAAGACCACGTTGGGGTGGGAGAGGGTCACAGTCTCGTTTATGCTTCAGAAAGACCACATTGGGGTGGGATGTGAGGTGCACCGTGTGGGCAGGGAGTTTTACCAAGGCCTGATGGAGGAACCAGGCACAAGATCGGGCTTGGGCCAGGGCTGTGGGTGTAGAGGTGAATTAGTGTGGGAACTGGCCACAGACTGTTGTCGAAATCTCAGCTTCCCTGTGCACCGAGGCCAAACAGAAATACGGAGACAGGGATTTTGGAGGAAGAGAGAGATGGCTTTATTCTTCTGCCAGACAACAGGGAAGACACAGCCAGCTAGCGCCTCAAGAACTGGGCACCCCTCCTTGAGAATCAGGGAAGATTTTATACGTGGCGCTCTCGCAGTCCGGGGTATAGGATGAGGATCAAAGTAGTGAAGGTCTTGTATTCCTCCTTTCCTTTGCATTATTTCAAAACAGTCATAGCTGGCATCAGGCTGCCCGGTAATTGGGGTCCGGCAGTCTGGTAATTGCGTCCGTTTGCCTCTGGTTTATCGACCAGTGACCTTGTTTCTGAAATGCAAAAACTATAGGGGGTGACTTGTTATGAAGGGCGTATAGAATGTAAGTGCTGGACATAATAAGGTTAGGGAGTGAGAGGCAGGGGATGTAACTCACACAGAGTTAGGGGTGATGGGTGCCGAATGTAAATGACATAGCGTCAGGGAGTGAGGTTAGCTTTGTAAAGTACACATCTAGTTACTACAAATTAGTGACAAAGTAAAACAAGGAGTGATTAACTCTTTCAGGCCAGATTATGTTTCTTCTCTAGCCTATTCGCTGTTCCCTTTGTTTTCCTTGTTCTCAGGGGAGGGAAAACTTCATTTCTATTTTTGCTGCAACAAGACTCTGGAGGAGCAGATGACAGTCAGTGGGGCACAAGGAGAGTGGGAGCCTGGGAGACCCCAGTGTTACCAAACGAAACTTGGGTCCGCTTGCCCGAGTGCAGTAAAGCCAGTCTACTGACACCGGGTGTGGTGAAGGGAAGTGCAGCTTTAATTGTAAAAGTGCCAATACAAGGAGGCCAGGCGGCCTGTGCTCTAAAACCCCAAACTCCCTGAAGGATTTCAGCAAAGGAATTTTAAAGGCCAAGTGATGGAGGGGGGTCGCAGGGTATGTGATCAGCTGGTGCACAATTCTCTGGTTGATGGTGAGGTAACAGGCGGTTAACACTCTAAATTCTTAGGCACCAGAAGTTCCGGGGCTACCTGTTCATGATCATCAGGTAGTTAATTTCTTCCGTTTGGTGGTGGTTTCAGCATCTGTAAAACAACTCAGGAAGCGTGCATCAGATGCTGTTATCCAGGTACTTCAGAGAGGAGCTCCAGCAGAGGATGTGGGGGAGGGGTCTGTCCTGGGAAGGCCCCGTAGGGTCCTGCTCGGTTACACCCGGTGCCTGGGCTCAACCTGGGAAGGTGGGGCTGCTCCTGGGTGTGGAGACCTTCAGGATCCCGGTCCCCTGAGGGCCCTGTTAGCCCCCAAGGTGAGATGGGGGTGCAGTGACTGGACAGAGGCGTCTGGCCTGGGAGAGGGGTCCAGGCTGGAAATGTCACGGGACTCATCGCAGGGAGGGAGAGGAAAGGCCAATGGGGGCAGGTAGGTCACAGCAGACTATGTGCAGGTGATTGCAGTCCTGTTGGAAGCAACTCAGAGCCAGAAAGGAGTGGCCGTCAGGGGCTCAGCTCCATTCTCTTGTTCCTTTGTAAAACCGCTGTGTCAGAGTTTGAGACACCGCCAGGAGACGTCTGGGCCCAGTGTTGCCATGGCTTCATCAAAGGGGCCCAGGGGGAACACAGAACCACTGCAGGCCCTGCCCATGTCCGCACTGGGAATGAATCCCATCGGGGCTCCTGGGCTCACAGACTTGAGGGAACCTCTGTCCTCGGGACTGGTCTTCCTCCTTCCTCTCACCTGCTGGTCAGGAGCCCAGGCACCCCCATCCTGGCTCCACCCCCAGGGCCTGGATTCTGGGACAGCTTAGGGGTAAGCAAGACCCTCATGTTCCTTTATCTGCCTGGGGGTGAGAATGTCTTAAACGCTGCAATTGACTGATGATGGAGGGCTGAGTGTTTCCAGCAGGTATGGGTGGAAAGATGGGGTGTGAAGTTCCTGTGTCTGCAGGGTCTTCCCAGCGTGAAGATCTGTGTGTTTCCCCCGGCCAGTCAGCGTCCTCCCAGGAAGCCCAGATCCAGGTTTACGAGGGCAGAGGCTCTCCCCTTGCTTATCTGTAACTTCCCGTTCCCACAATGAGGAGCCTGGCTCCCACCATCTGCCATTTATGTATGCATTGCTCCTTTCCAGGTTACATGTGCAGAGGTTTCAGAGTTGTTAGCTACTACACCCTGGAAAGAACTTCGTAAAATAAAGCCCACTCTTTATATACGGTCCATTTTGCCTTTAGTCTACAGATTCCATTCATTTCCAAAGGTAACTTAGGTCAGCACCTTTTATCCCATCCCCTACAGTGAGTTGTTTCCATATATTTCTAACACAGTTAGACTCTGTCACATTATGTATTCCATCCTGACACATGCCTACATTCTAAATAACTAAATTTGAATAGATTATGATTGGCCCCTTGGGCTATACACATCTGTGGGCTTAGACAAATGCATAGTGACAGGTATCCATCCTAGAATGTCACATGGAATACTTCAAACCCCCCACCCCATGATCTGCTTATCATCTATGTAGCTTTGCCTTTCCCAGAATGTCACCAATGGGGTCATACTGTGTGCAGCCTCCTCAGCCTGGATGCTGTCACTTAGCAGTATATACTGAGGATTTATCCATGTCTTTCCATAGGCTGATGGTGCATTCCTTTCTGCTGAGTAGTATTCCACTGCATGTGTATGGGCGGAAAAACCATTTTCCCTCTACTTTTTCAGGTTCTTGGTTGAGGCCACCCTGCCCCTGTAATAAAAGACAGATTACCAGGAGAAAAGCAGAAGTTTAATTACATGTCTACCTTCTGAATACAGGGGGGATAGCAAGGAAAACTGAGTCACTCCCTGAAATGACCAAAACCATCCCCTTAAATAGCTCTTCAGCTAAAAACAGAAGAAATATGCTGGGGAAGGGAGGAAGACCACTTATGGCAGGTTATCATGCAAAGCACAGTAAACAAGGGTATGATTGTTTGCACATTTAAGTCAGGACTTCTCCACTGAAAAGAGTTACTTAAGATTTAATTATCCTTCTATTTTTGGTGCAAAGAGGGACATACCCTTATAAATGGCGACTTCTGTATTGTAAATGTCTTTCATAAAACAGCAATCTCAGTTTTCTGAGATTTTTTTTGAATATATTATCTTATTTTTGGCTGCATTGGGTCTTCGTTGCTGCGTGCAGGCTTTTCTCTGGTTGTGGCGAGCAGGGGCTACTTTTCTTTGCAGTGCGTGGGCTTCTCATTGTGGCTTTTGTTGTCGCGGAGCACAGGCTCTAGGTGTGCAGGCTTCAGTAGTTGTGGCACATGGGGTCAGTAGTTGTGGCTCGTGGGCTCTAGAGCACAGGCTCAGTAGTTGTGGAGCATGGGCTTTGTTGCTCTGCGGCGTGTGGGATCTTCCCGGACCAGGGCTCGAACCCGTGTCCCCTGCATTGGCAGGCAGACTCTTAACCACTGAGCCACCAGGGAAGCCCCCCTTTTATTTAAAGCAGACCAATAATCCTTATGCCAGAGAGACATATTTTGGGGTGGCATATTCTACTCACCTTGACATGGGTCTACCCCAATTTGCTTATACATTCATCTTTTGAAGGATATCCTGATTTCTTCAAGTTTTTAGCCATTATGAAAGTGCTGCTGTGCATAATTGCATCCTTGTTTGCATTTGGACATAGATTTTCAAAGCAGTTGCCTGAATACTGGAAGCATGATTGTTAGATCCCAACGTGAGACTTGTTTAGTTTTGGAAAAAACTGCCAAATTGTTTTACAAAGTGGCTGCACATGCATCCCCCCAGCTATGAGGGAGAGCTCCTTTTGTTCCTCACCCTCTAGCAATTGGTATTTTCATATTTTTGGAGTTTAGCAGTGCTAATAGGTGTGCTGTGATATCTCATGATTTTAATTTTAATTCCCTAATGGTATATGATGTTGAGCTTGTTTCTGTATGATGTTTACCATCTGTATATCTTTTTTTGGCAGGATGTCTGTTCAGATCATGCTGTTCACGTTCATGCTGAGAGGAGCCCTGTCTCCTCAGGACCCACTGGGGCTTTGGCTTCTGGGACACGTGGGTTGCGTCCACGCTGACGGCCAGGTTTCAGGACAAGCTGGGGTCGAGTCCACACTAACAGAGGCCGAGTCTCCTCAGGATCCCCTGAGGCTTCAGCTTGGGGACACTGTGGGGTCCAGTTCATGCTGAGAGGAGCCTGGTCTCCTCAGGACCTGCCGGGAGGTGACGCCACTGAGGGAAAAGGTGAGGAAATGTGGGGAGAAGGTTCCTGTGCATGGCTGACGGCTGAGGGTGTCTGTCTTCAGAGGACCCAGGAGAGGAAGGGCTTGATGTGGAAAACTGGGTTTTTGGCCGCTTTTGTGTGTGGTGTAGACAGAGTGCAGTGTTGTTCTTTGGCGTGTGGAGCCTGGTTTTCCCAGCACCATTTCTTGAGGGGACTGTCCTTTGCCTGGTGTATGTTCTTGGCTCCTTTCTTGTGAATTAACTGATCACATACCTGTAGGTTGATTCCTGGGCTCTCTGCTCTGTTTCTCTGGTCTGTGCGCCTGTTTTTGTGCCAATTCCACACTTTTTTGGGACTGTAGCTTCGTAACGAAGTGTGAAGTCAGGGAGCGAGATGCCTCCAGCCCGTTCTCCTTCCTCAGGGTGGCTTTGGCTCTTCTGGATCCTTTGTGGTTCCACACACATCTTAAGATTGTTTGCTCTGTTTCTATGGAAAATGTCGTTGGACTTTTGGTAGGGATTGTGTTGAATGTGTACCTTAATTTGGCTAGAACGCATATTTTTTAAAATTAAGAAAAAAATTTTGGGCCACACCATGTGGCATGCATGATGCGGGATCTTAGTTCCCCAACCAGGGATCGAACCTGCGCCCCCTGCAGTGGGAGCACAGAGTCCCAACCCCTGGATGGCCAGGAAAGTCCCACCTTAGAATGCATATTTTCAAAATATTCTTTTTACCCATGAGCACGGGGTATCTTTCCATTTATTTTTGTCTGTTCAGTTTCCTTTATCAGTGTCTTCCAGTTTTCAGTGTGCAGGTCCTTCACGTCCTTGGTTAAATTTACTCCTAGTTATCTTTTTGGATGCAATTGTAAGTGGGATTTTTTAAAAAAATTCTTTTTCTGATGGTTCATTATCAGTGTATAGAATCACAAATGATTTTTGTGCATTGATTTTTCTTTTTTTTGTAGCCTGCAGCTTTACTGAATTCATTTTTTAGTTGTAACAGTTTTTTGGTGGTTGAATATGGAAAACTAGAATTCAGAAATCCCACTGTTTCAACTACATCTAGGTCATCCACAGCACCCAAGACATAGTGACTCCCAATGTAATCTTCCAATGGTGCCTCTTGTAGTATGTGGACTCCTACAAGGGTGATTGGCATCACCACTGTGGGTGAGCTGGATCTGGGTAGAGCTTGGCCTCTATAACAAAGTTTGATGTCTGTATTTCTGGCGTGGTATGGCATGGTTGTTTTGATAAGTACTTTATTTTCTAGTAAATTTCAAGTGTATAAAAAACTTCAAATAGCAGTATCAAGTTTTCCACATTCACAAAATACTCCAGTTTGTTTTACCCTGTGAGAGTGGGAGGGCCACTCTCCCAGGGAACCAGCACATAACCCCAAAATGAGGAATAATTATGGTTTCCACATTATAATCCTATCCCCAGACCTGCTTCAACTTTCACCAGCTGCCCCAGCTTTGTGGAAATGTATTTTCCATTCGAATCCAGTTCTCTTTTCTTGGAACCATCACTGGGGCTTTTCCTCACTTTAAAAACCTTGCTGGACTTAAAGTGTACAAGATGAGCATGATCTGGGTGGTTTTTCTGTGTGGCTTCTTTCACTTAGGATGTTTGCAGTGTTTATCCACATTGTAACATTGATGATTATTTCATTCATTTTTTCCATCGTGATTAAAAACACATAACATTTACCATTTAAACCATTTTTTAAAGCTTTTTTAAAAATTTTATTTTATTTTTTATTTTTTGGCTGTGTCGTGTCTTTGTTGCTGTGTGCAGGCTTTCTCTAGTTGCGGCGAGCGGGGGCTACTCTTCATTGCTGTGTGCAGGCTTCTCGTTGCGGTGGCTTCTCTTGCTGTGGAGCACGGGCTCTAGGCACACGGGCTTCAGTAGTTGTGGCTCGCAGGCTCTAGAACGCAGGCTCAGTAGTTGTGGCACACGGGCTTAGTTGCTCCACGGCATGCGGGATCTTCCAGGACCAGCGTTTGAACCCATGTCCCCTGCATTGGCAGGCGGATTCTTAACCACTGTGCCGCGAGGGAAGCCCCATTTAAACCATTTTTAAGTATACAGTTCTATGGCATTAACTACATTCACATTGTTGTAAAAATATCCTCACCATCCATCTCCAGATATTTTCCCCATATGAAACCGTAGGCATTAAACACTAACTCACCTCAACCCCTGGCAACCTTATTCTACTTTGTCTTTGAATTTGACTTATCTGGATACCTCATACTCGTGGAATCATAGAACGTTTGTCCTTTTTGTGTCTGGCTTGTTTCACTTAGCATAATGACTTCAAGGTTCATCCACATTGTAGCATGTGTGAGAATTACCTTAGTTTTAAAGGTTGAATCATATTCCATTGTGTATATACTACACTGTACTTATCCATTCATCTGTTGAAGGATGTGTTGTGTTGCTTCCACCTTTTGGCTGGAAATTGTGAATAATGTTGCTATGAATATGGGGTACAGATATCTGTTCCAGTCCTTGCTTTCTAATATTTTGGGTGTACACCCTGGAGCAGAATCAAGGGATCATACATTTTCCATGTTTTTGAGGAGCCACCATACAGTATTCCACAGTGGCTGTATAATTTTACTTTATTCTTTTATATGACAGAATAATGCAGCTTATGGATCTACCTTATTTTGCTTATCCGTTTACCTGCTGATGGACATTTAAATCTTTTCTACCTTGGGCTATTGTGAACAGTGCTGCTATGAATAATTGGTGAACAAGTTTTTGTTTGAACACCTGTTTTCCATATTTTGGGTATATATCTAGGAGTGGAGTTGTTGAACCACATGGTAATTATATTTTTGAGTAAATGCTAAAGTTTTGTACACATAGACTACACCATTGTACATCTCCACAAGTAACTTTTAAGGGTTCTAATTTCTCTACATTGTTGCCAACATTTGTTATTTTTATTTATATATTTAAAAATTTATTTAAAAATTTATTTTTATTCTAGTGTGTGTGAAGGGGCATCACACTGTGGCTTTAATTTGCATTTTCATCATGACTACTGATGTTTGACATCTTTTCATGTCCTTGTTGACCATTTGTATGTCTTGCCTGGAGAGCAGTCCATGCAAGTCATTTGTCTGTTTCAAAAATTTTATTGTTTGTCTTTTTGTTGATGAGTTGTAAAAGTCCTGGGTATATTCTTGGTAAAGAGTCTTATCAGATATATAATGTGCCAATATTATCTTCCATTCTGTGGGCTGTCTTTTTACTTTCTGGAGAGCCTCTTTTGTTGCACAAAGGTTTGTAATCTTGAGGAAATCCAAGTTATCTATTTTTTTCTTTCATTTCTTATGCTTTACTGTCAAATCTAAGAAACCATTGCTAAATTCATGGTCAGGAAGATTTAGTTCCTTGGTTTATTTGAGAGTTCATACAGTCATCCCTCGGTACCCACTAGGCCGGGCTTTAGGCCTGGGATTGAGTCAGTGTGAGGGTTCAGGGGTCACGGTTTAGGGTTATGGGTCATTGTTGGAGAGTCATGGTAGAGGGCTGTGGTTAAAGGGTCAGGGCCGGGGATTAGAGTTTAGGGGTCAGGGGCAAGGGTCTAGGGGTCTGGGGCTAGGGTTGTTAAGGGGTTAAGGTTAGAGGTTAGGGTTCTTAGGGTAAAGGTTAGAGTTAGGTTTAAGCACAATTGGCCCTCATTGCCCTCCCCTCTCTTTCTCTCTCAAGCCTCCAGAATGGATAGGACTTGCCCAGGGTCAAACAAGAGTCAGGGAGCTGAGGTCAATAACTTTTTCTGGCCTCCCTTCCCTCAGTCCTGGGCTCTGAAAGAAGAATGAAATGTCTGTTCTTGTCTCGGACTGTTTCTTATCCAACTCAACCTCTGTCAAGGATTGGAGAGGGTGTCAGAAGTCATGCATGGTTTCCCTCCGCCCTCCTACCTGGGAAGGGTGATGCTGGACCTACTCTGCCTGGGCAGCCCCAGATTCCAGCACAGCCCAGACAGGAGGGCACTCAGTGGACATGTGTGGATTTATACAGGACTGGGTGCAGTGACCTGCCAGCCCCCAGATGCTGCCTTCTTAAGGGCTGGTGGGGCCCTCCTGGCACTGGAGGCATCCTTTGTCCCATCTGAGTGGGCATGAGTAGATGATCAAGCCTCAGGCAGGACAGCCCTTGACCTCTGACTATCCAGGCAGGCATCTGTGGTCCTCTAGCTCAGTCCAGCCTGGGCATTGTCAGGCCCTCATGTATAGTTACAGAGCTGACCATGATGCCGGGCAATTCAACAGCTACTTGGGCAGTGTAGACATTCCTTTGAGAAGTTTCAACTACCAACATCCATGTGGTTGAGAAAAAGGTCTCCCCCTCACAGCCTCATAGGCTGCCAAGAGAAGTAATAATCCTCTAAACATTGGAGTGTGTCCCTGACACAACAACCATACAGGAGACCATGGCCCTGCAATCCTTTGTCTTTTCAGTCGTTAGAAACTTTTGACATTCATATTCATTAAGAATCAAAGATATGGGAGCACCTGGACCTCCCAATGGGAGGTTCACACTGAGGCTGCATTGTCTTGGAGAGCCATATGCATCCATGTGGCCTCTGGAAAGCCTGCCAATTATGGGTTCCATGGCATGGAATAATTCTTGAGCCTCCCATTATTTCATTGCACAAGAGTTTCCTTACCACCCTAGCATTTGGTTTCTTCACTTAGTAAATGAGAGAGAAGATACTAGAAAATGAGCAGTATTGTTGTTCAGGGATGGGCAATTAATATGGCCAGGGAGATGGCATAACTCAAGGGCTCCCACCTCTCAGGGGCAGGAATGAGGTCTGTGTGTCTTCTGAGGGCACATGGGCTGTTTGGGGCCAGCCTCTGAGATGCCCAAGGAAAGAGATTTGAGTTTACCACCACCAACGATCCTGACTTGTCAGTAAGTGAAAGAACTTCTTGCAGTCTTGGGAGGACAGTAAGTAAATACTAATTTATTTTACTTCAGTAAGTGTGTCCAGTCGCTGGGAAAAGAAAAATTTGTAGTTGATACATCTGAATCAATAATCCCTGATCCTTCCTCAGGTGTTCTCACTGGGTAGGCATGGCTGGGGGAGATGAAGATTCTGGGTGGGACCAGATATTAGTGGAGCTGCCAAACAGCTCTGTCCCTGTTCCTTCCCTGTCCCAGGAGAGGGAAACCCTGGAACAGTGATAGGATAACCAGTATGGGGAAGAGGTTCCTCAGTGATTAATTGGTCTTTTTGTATTTTCCTTAATTTAGTGTTCATTTTGGTAATGAGTTTTTACAAAGAAATCACCCGTTTCTTCTGGATTTCCAGTTTGTTACAGTAGGTTTCTCTTATTTGACGTTTAATTTTTCCTGTCTAATTTTCTACAGAATCATGACAAATAATGAACAAATATTGATATTCTATTATTAACCGAAGTCCCTATTCATGTTCCCTTTGTTATACCTTTCCTTGTTCCAGGATCTCAAAGGCCATGGGGTCATCATGTCTGTTTAGTCTCTTCTGGGCTTTGACAGTTGCTCAGACTCTCCTTGTTTCCATGACCTTGACAGTGTGGAGGAGGACTGGTCAGGTATTTTATAGACTGCCGGGCACTGGGATTTGCTTGGTGTTTTTGTCGTGGTTAGACTTGGCTTTGAAAAAACAGATCACAGAGGTGAAGTGCTTCCTCTTCACTGTATATCAAAAGGACAGGCTCTCAAGGGAACTTCTCACTTATATTCTCAACTTTGGTCACCTAGCTGAGGTAGTGTTTGTCAAGTGTTCCCACAGTGAAGTTAATATTTTCCCATGTCCATCCTGTGTGTCTTATTTAGGAGGAAGTCATAATGCAGAACCCACACTTGAGGAGAGAGGGGTTAGCTTCACACCCTTGATGGACAGCTGAGTGGCTATATAAATTGTTTAGAAGCTTTCTGCATAGGAGATTTCTGTTTAACACCATTCATCAAAAACTATGTAATTTATTTTTACCAGTTTGGACATGTGAATAATTATTATAAACTTTTGGTTATAATCCAGCACTACATTATTAGACTGCTTAGTTAATTCTTGCTTTGGCTGTTGAGAGATTTTTGCATTTGCTCCTGTTTTCATTTTACATAATTTTTCTTTTGTGGGTTTTTAAAATTGTTGGTACTTCTTTACTTTCTGATATTTTAAGATTATCCTGCTTCATATATTTACTGTCTCAGTCCTAGCATCAGCCCTTTCTTCAAAGATCCCTTGTTCCGTTTATTAGAGAATGGTATTAAAAACTTACATGTGGGAGCTAAATATGCTCAGCTGACAGTGCGTGGAAATATATGCATGTATCCCAGCCTATGCATATACACATAATTATAAAGATTTCCATGTGGAACTATGTGTAGGCTAAAGATAGTTTATACTGGTATCTCCAACCGGATCTGTTATGACATGGATATTGTAACCTTCTCCCTTTGTTTGACTGTAACATCCCACTCCAGTGGTAGGAAACCTGGCTTCCACCATTTGTCATTTATTAAATTCAGTGCTTGTTCCATTCAATTACTGATATAGTAGTTTCAGTACTATTAGCTACTACCCCTCATGGAAAGAACATAGAGTCCACTGTGTATGTATGGTACATTTTGTCTTTGGCCTACAGGTTCTGTATATTTCCAAAGTTAACTTAGGTCAGCCCATTTGTCCCACTACCAACAGTGAGTTTTTTCATACATTTCTGAATCAGTTAGATTCTTTGTTACATTCTGTATTCCAGTCTTTGACACTCCCATATCCTAAGTAGCTAAGTTTGAATAGATTGTAATTTACTTGTTGGGTTGTAAAAATCTGTGGGTGTAGACAAATGCATAGTGACAGGTATTCACCACTAAAGTATCATGTGGACTATTTCAACCACATATTCCATATGCTGTTTACCATGTCAGTTTTGCCTTTTCTAGAATGTCATATAAATGAGGCCATACAGTGTGTAGCACTTCAGACTGGATTCTTTCACTTAGCAATGTAAGTGTTAGATGTATCTTTTTTTTTTTTTTTTGCACGGGTTGATGGTCCATTCCTTTATATCTCTGAATACTATTGCATTGGATGTATATTAGAGGAAAAATAATTTTCCCTCTACCCTTCTATGTTCTTTATTGAGATCTCCCTTGTAATGAAAAAGAGATAAACTAGAGAAAACAATCAGAAGTTTAATATATACCATGCATACCTCCTGTATACTTGAAAGATACCCAGGAAAACTGAGTCACTCCCTGAAATGGCCCAAGCCGTTACCTTAAATGCTATCTTCCACTGAGAACAAAAGAAAGATATTAGGGAATGGAGGAAGCCATTTAAGGGACGTTATTAGGCAAAGCACAGTAAACAAGGGTATGGTTGTTACACAGATTTACATCCAGGCCTATTTCGTTGACAAGGTTTTTTTTTAAAAAAAAAACATTTATTTATTTGGCTGCGCTGGGTCTCAGTTGCGGCCTGTGGAATCTTTAGTTGCGGCATGTGGGCTCTTAATTGCAGCTTGCGGGATCTAGTTCCCTGACCAGGGCTTGAACCCTGGTCCCCTGCATTGGGAGCATGGAGTGTTAACCACTGGACCAGCAGGGAAGTCCCAACAAGCTTTTCTTGATACTTAGTCATCATTCAATTCCTGGTCCAGAGAGGGACATACCCTTACAAATGGAGATATCCTTAATAAATATAAATTTACCTCCTAATAGGGCATTTTCTACTTGGTTTTGAAAGATTGTCTTGAGTCTGCTGTTTCTTAATCAGTGCAAAATAATCCTTTTGTCAAATGGGTATATTTTGGGGTGGTGTATTCTTCTCCCCTTGACATGTATGTGCCCTAATTTGCTTATGAATTCATCTACAGAAGGACATATTGATATCTTTAAGTTTTTAGCCATTATGAATAGAGCTGCTGTGCATTACTTGATGCTAGTTTCGGTTTGAACACAGTTTTTCAAAGCAGTTGTCTAAATACAAGAGGTACACTTCTTGGATCCTAAGGTGAGACTTTTTAGATTTGGAAAAAACTGCCAAACTGTCTTCCGAAGTTGGTTGTGCATGCATTCCACCAGCGTCTTGAGTATATTCTTGTATGCTTATTTACTGCCTGTTTATCTTCTTGGGCCAGGTGTGTGTTTCAATCTTTACCAAATTTTAATGGCGTTGTTGGCATAATTTGAGTACAAATCCTTTATCAGATATGTGTTTTGGAAATAGTTTCTTGCAGTTTGTGGTTTGTCTTCCGGTTTTCTGAATAAGGTCACCAGATCCAAAATCATGTAGATTATCTTTTTTTTTTCTAGGATTTTTATAGTTTGGTAATTTAAATTTGTCTATGGGCAATTTTGAGTGAATTTTGGTTTAAGTTGTAAAGTTTGTGTCTACATTCATTTCATTACATATGGTTTGTAATGAATTGCTCCTTAACCATCTTTTGAGAAGATACAGTGAGATACTTGGCTCCATTTCAGTTTGGATTTCCAAACTTTAGTATATACAGCAGAACTGCCTTCCGGATGAGGCCTCTGGATTTGTGAGTGCGGTGCTCCCGGCACTTCTCTGACGTCCCACAGGGGGCGCCGAACCCACCTGTCTGACCCTGGGGGCACAGGTGCACCCTGCCCACAGACTTTGCTCTGTGACAAGCAGACAGGAGATTTGTCTCCTGTCAGGGCTTAGGTTTCTGGACCATGAGGCATTGTCCACACTGACAGCAGCTGGGTTTTCTCAGGAACCACTGGTGAGGAGACTCCACAAGAGGAAAAAATGAGCAAGTGTGGAGAATCTTCCTGTGCAGCTGACTGCTGGGTGGGTGGGGTGCATCTTCAGGGGCCTCAGGAGAGAAAGAGTTTAATGTGGAATACTGTGCGCTTTTAGTTAGTTTTATGTGCAGTGTAGATGGTGACCAGTGTCGTTCTTTGGAGTCTGGTGTCTAGTTTTCCTGGCACTGTTTGTTGATGGCTTTGGGTAGAATAAACATTTTAATAATAGTAATTTTTCTGATGCATGAGCATGGAATATTGTTTTCTATTGTGTCTTCAGTTTCTTTATCAATGCTTTATAGTTTTCTGAGTATACGTCTTTCATGTCCTTGGTTAAATTTATTGCTAAATAGTTTGTTCTTTTTGATGGAATTGTAAATGGGATTGTTTTCTTAATTTTTCTTGCTGGTGGTTCATTATTAGTGTATAGAAACAAAACTGATTTGTGTATATTGATTCCATATTTTGCAACTTTACTGAATTTATTTTTTAACATATTTTTTGAAGTAATGTGAAAAATTGCAATACTAAAATCTCAGTTTCTACTGCACCCCAGGTAATCCACAGGACCCAAGACATGGTAGCTACTAATATACTCTTCCCACAGTGCCTCTTAATACCATGCGGACTCCTACAAGGGAAATAAGTATCACAACTTTGGTTGAACTTGGTCTGGGTGAGTCTTGGCCCCTATAACAAAATTTGATGTCTGTCTTATCTGATTTTCTGGCATGATACTGACATGGTTGTCTAGAAAAGTAATTTACTTTCCAGTAATTTAAAATGTACAGAAAAGTTGCAATAATGGCAAAAGGTACTCACATTTGCCACTTCACACAAAATGCTCAGTGTGTTTTGCCCAAGGAACCAGCACATAACCCCTAAATGAGGAAATCCTGGTGTCCACACTATAATTTAATACTCAGCCCCACTTCAACTTTCACCTGCTGTCCCAACTGTATGAAAATGTCTTTTTCCATCCTGATCCAGTTTTCTTTTTCTGGAACCATTACTGAGTTTCCCCCTCATTTGGACAACCTTGATGGATTTGAAGCAGACAAGATGAATATGGGATCTAGGTGGCCTTTTCTGTATGGCTTTTTCACTAAGAATGTTTTTAATGTTCATTTTTGTAACAAATATCAGCACTACACTTTTTTTTTCTTTGTCATTAAAAATACAAAACATGACTTTAGCATTTAATTCACTTTACGTATACAGTTTTGTGGTATTAACTACCTTCATATAGTTGCACAAACAAGTTAACTAACGTGTACTTCCTGTGTGCATGGCAGATACCCAGGAAATTGAGTAACACCCTGAAACGGCCCAAGACATCACCTTAAATACCGTCTTTAACTAAAAGGAAAAAAAAAAGGAAGGCTATAGTTGTTTCTGTCTGCATTCATTTGATTGTATATGGTTTCCAATTGATGTTGTATAACTAGTTGTGGAGAAGTCATGGGATAGGTGGCTTCATTTCAGTTTGAATTTCCAAATTTAGTGGAATCTGCAGGCTTGATACAAGGTATACAAACTTCATATTGGATCAGGACATCCCATGGTGTAACTGGTATTCATGGTTTGTTCAACAATTAAAGTTCTGTGTGATATGAGTTCATCCCGGAGTAATCCAGGTTAGTTTCTGTTATACATTTGTCCCAGGATGAAAGGACAAGAGAAATAAGGCCTAATTTATAAAAGTGCCTTCAAACTAATTGATACTGAAGTATAGTTGACCTACAATGTTGTGTTAATTTCTACTGTACAGCAAAGTGATTCATATATGCATACATACATATATACATATTTTTCGTATTCTTTTCCATTATGGTTTATTACAGGGTATTGAATATAGTTCCCTGTGCTGTACAGTAAGACCTTGTTTATCCATCCTATATATAATAATTTGCATCTACTAATCCCAAACTCCCAATCCATCTCTCTCGCCTGTCTTCCCCTTGACAACCAGAAGTCTGTTTTCTATATTTGAGAGTCTGTTTTTGTTCTGTAGATAGGTTCATTTGGGTCTCATTTTATAATCCACATATAAGTGATATCATATGGTATTTGTCGTTCTCTGTCTGACTTACTTCACTTTGTATGATAATCTCTAGGTCCATCCATGTAGCTGCAGATGGCATTATTTCATTCTGTTTTATGGCTGAGTAATATTCCATTGTATATATGTATCATATCTTCTATATCCATTCATCTGTTGAGGGACATTCAGGTTGCTTCCATGTCTTGGCTATTGTGAATAGTGCTGCTGTGAATGCTGGGGTGCATGTATCTTTTCAAATTATAGTTTTGTCTGGATATGTGCCCAGGAGTGGGATTGCTGGTTCATATGGTAATTCTATTTTTAGTTTTTGAGGAACCTCCATACTGTTTTCCATAGTGACTGCATCAATTTACATTCCCACCAGTAGTGTAGGAGGGTTCCCTTTTCTCCACACCCCCTCCAGCATTTATTTCTAGACATTTTAATGATGGCCATTCTGACCACTATGAAGTGATAACTCACTGTAGTTTTGATTTGCATTCTCTAATAATTAGCGATGTGGAGCATCTTTTCATGTGCCTATTGGCCATCTGTATGTCTTTGCAGAAATGTCTATTTAGACCTTCTGCCTATTTTTTGATTCTTTTTTCTTTTTTGAGTTGTATGAGCTGTTTGTATATTTTAGAATTAGGCCCTTGTTGGTCGCATCATTTGCACGTATTTTCTCCCAAACAGTTAGCACAGGTTCTGGAACGACTGGATACCCACATGCAGAAGAATAAACTTGGACCCTTACCTCCCCTCACGCCATATACAAAAATCAACGCAAAATGGACCAAAGGCCTAGATGCAAGAACCAAAATTATAAAACTCGTAGAAGAAAACATGAGAGTAAATCTTCATGACCTTGGATTTGGTCATGATTTCTTAGATCTGCTACCAAAAGCACAAGCAACAAAAGACAAGATAGATGAATTGGACTTCCTCAAAATGAAAAACAGTTGTGTATAAAAGGAGCAAGGAATAAGATAATCCACCATCCAAAATGGCACAAGATGTTTGCAAACCATGTATCTGATAAAGGACTGTAGCCCACCAGCCAAGCCCCCGGTGGTCCAGTGGAGTGTCTGTGCGGCCCCTCCCGTCCTCGGTGATCAGGGGATCTCAGGCCCCACAGCACCCGAGGGGTGGACACTGGTCATCCTCTGCACCCTCAAGGAGTGAGTGCTGGATGGTTTTGAGCCCAGATGCACTCCCATTACTGCCCTCAAAGGCTGAAGCCTTCAGCATGCCTCCAGAAGGACACAGTATTTGCAAGTCTTTGAGAACCAAGAGAACCGTCTTCACTTTTCTGAAAAGGGCATCTTATTATTTCACACCATGACCATTTTCAACCTGGCTCCCAGGGGTGCCCTCCCACCTTCTTTATTTCTCTGAAAGTGGCCATGGTGGTTTGGCTGTCCCCAATCCCCATACCAGGTGACAAGGCCAGTGGGACCAGCTCCTGGTGGTCCTTAGGTTCGTTGGAGATTAACCCAGACTCTCAGCCTGAGATTGAACGTGGATGCCCCTGTTTCTCCCCATCACCAATTCTCATCTCCTCCTCTATCTCTTTTCCTCTTTCTTTTCAGTCTCAGATTTACCGGATGGTCACCACTCACAGTTCCCACAGAGCCCAGAGATTTCTCCTTGAAGGAAAGGTTCTGGAAAATCAGAGGGATAAATAAAGAATGCAGCTGATTCCCGCCTTGTGCTGACGCCCAAGAGGATGAGGAGAGTGAGTGTTTTCTCATTAGAATTTTAAATCCTCCAAGTAATAGATCATTGGGGGGGGGCATCCTGTGTCTTCCTGCTCATTCTAATAATGTCATTCCTGAATTTTAATGTGGTAAATAATTTAAATCATAAATATGCTGAGGGGGAGATCCATTTAAAAAATGTTAGAGGTAACTCCAAGGGGTTTACAACAAACAAGGACACAGAACCCTGTGTCCAGACGCTGGCTGAGCGATTCCTACCCTGAGCCGCAGTCCCCTGGAGGGCGGAGTGGCCATGTCTCCTCCCGCAGGTGAGCCTACACAGGCACATCCCACGTGGGACCACTGCATCGCAGAATCTTAGAGTGGCCAATGGCAGGCAGCTGGCTAGAGATGAGGACAAGAGAAAACTGCCCAGCAGCCTGGGACAACCCCGGGGTGAGGCCTTAGTAAGGGCCAGTGTCAGATCCTCAGAGATAACTTGAAGAGACAGTTCAGGCTGTTAGGGACATCATCAGAGATGTACTTAGGGACATATTCAGAGCCTTAGTTATGGACAGGATCAGGGCATTATTTAATGACAGCTTAGACTATAAGGGACAGCGTCAGGGCCTAAGTTAGAGATAACATGAGAGCCTTAGTTAGACACAATTCAGGCTGTTACTTAGGGATATCTTCAGGGCCTTAGAGCCAGCATCATGGCCATAATTAGAACCAGTGTCAGGGCTTTAGTTAGGGCCAAAACTAGGGTGTTAATTAGGGAAAGAGTCAGGTCATTAGTTACAGGCAGTGTCAGGGTTTTAGGTAGGGACAGCGGCAAGTCCTTAGTTAAGAAGAGTGTCAGGGCCTCACTTAGGGGCAGCGTCAGGATGTTAGTTAGGGAGAGTCAGGACATTAGAATGTCAGGTTCTGAGGTAGAGACAGCATCAGGGCCTTAGTTAGGGACAGCGTCAGAGATGTACCTAGGGACATATTCAGGGCCTTAGTTATGGACAGGATCAGGGTGATACTGAGGAACACCTAAAGGTATTAGGGACATCTTCAGGGCCTCAATTAGGGATAGCATCAGGGTGTTAGTTAGAGAAAGAGTCAGGCCATTATTATAGATAGTGTCAGTGCCTTAGGTATAGAGAGTATCAGGGCCTTAGTTAAGGACAGCATCAGAGACTTACTTAAGGACATATTCAGGGCCTTAGTTATGGACAGGATTAGGGCATTACTGAGAGATACATGAGGCTATTAGGGGCAGCATCAGGGTGTTAGGGAAAGAGTCGGCCATTATTATAGACAGTGTCAGTGCCTCAGGTAGAGACATCATCACAGCTTTAGGAAGAGGGTCAGGGCCTTGGTTAGGGACAGGGTCAGGCCAACAGTGAGGGACATCTAAGGCTATTAGGGACATCGTCAAGGTCTTAGGTTGGGCCAGCATCAGGGCTGTAGTGTCGACCATTGTCAGGGCATTAATGAGGGACAAAATTAGGGTGTTAGTTAGGGAAAGAGTCAGGCCATTAGTCACAGACAGTTTTAGGGCCTCAGGTAGAATCGGCATCAAGGCCTTAGTTAGGAAGAGCATCAGGGCCTCAGGTTCAGCATCAGGACGTTAGTTAGGGCCAGCAACAGGCCCTTTGTTAGGGACAGTGTTGTCAGGCCCTCAGAGATAACTTGAAGGCCTTAGTAAGAGACAGTTTAGGCCGTTAGTTAGGGACACTTCAGAGACTTTCTTAGGGATATATTCAGGGCCTTAGTAATAGAATCAGTGTGTTATTTTGTGACCACTTAAGCACTAAGGGACAACATCAAAGCCTAAGTTAGGCAGGGTGTCAGCGTCTTGGGGATAATGTTAGGGACTTTGTAAGTTATAGCTTAGGCCATTAGCTAGGGACACGGTCAGGGGCTTATTAAGGGCAGTGTCAGAGACTTAATGAGGGACAACTTCAGGGCCTTAGTTATGGACAGGATCAGGTCCATACTTGGGACCAGTGTCAGGCTGTTATTTAGGGGCAGTGTCAGGGCATTCTGTAGAGACAGCATCAAGGCCCTTACTTAGGAACAGGGTCAGGGCCTTAGGACAGGGTCAGAGACTTACGTAGGCACATATTCAGGGCATTAGTAATGGACAGGATCAGGACAACAGTGAGGGACATCTAAGTCTATTAGGGACATCGTCAGGGCCTTAGATAGGGTCAGCATCAGGGCCATAGTTAGGACCAGTTTCAGGGCGTTATTTAGGGACAAAATTAGGAGGTTAGTTAAGGAAAAAGTCAGGAAATTAGTTACAGACAGTGTCAGATTTTCAGATAGAGACTTCAAGGTCTTAGTGAGAGCATCAGCATCTCAGGTAGGAACTGCATCAGGACATTATTTAAAGACAGTGTCAAGGCCTTAAATAGGGAGAGTGTCAGGGTTAGGGTTAGGGTTAGGGTTGGGTTTAGGGTTTAGGGTTCGGGTTAGGGATAGGGTATGGCTTATATTATGGGTTAGGGTACAGCTTAAGGTATCTGTTACGGTTAGGATTAGGGTTAGTTTTAGGGTTTGGGTTAGGTTTACGGTGCGGGTTAGGATTAGGGTACGGGTTAGGGCTAGGGTATGGGTTAGGGTTAGGGTACACGTTAGGGTTAGGGTATTTATTAAACCTATACCACTCTCTAGATACCACTTAGCACGTAAAGGAATATTATTTGGGGTAAAGCCATGGAGAAGATTTTACACACTAGGATAAGATAAAGAACACACACATTACAAAGAAATCACATTAGGATTTTATTTTTAACTTGTCCCGTAAAACACTAGTGCATAGAAAATTTATTGGAGGCAGAAGCAGTCAAGGGTAGTTGAGGGTAAGTGTTAGGGTTAGGGTTAGGGTTAGGGTACGGCTTAGGGTACGGGTTAGGATACGGGTGAGGGTACGGCGTAGGGTATAGATTAGGGTTAGGGTTAGGGTATGGCTTTGGATAAGGGTTAGGGTACGGGTGAGGGTACGGTGTAGCGTATGGGTTAGGGTTAGGGTTAGGGTTAGGGTACGGCTTAGGGTACGTGTTAGGGTACGTGTGAGGGTACCGCGTAGGGTATGGGTTAGGGTTAGGGCTAAGGGTAGGGTTAGGGTTAGGGTACGGGTTAGGTTATGAGTGAGGGTAGGGCGTAAAGTATAGTTTAGGGTTAGGGTTAGGGTTAGGGTTAGGGTTAGGGTACGGCTTAGGGTACGGTTTAGGGTAAGTCTGAGGGTACGTTGTAGGGTATGGGTTAGGGTTAGGGTTAGGGATAGGATTAGGGTACGTCTTAAGGTACGGGTTAGGGTACGGTTGAGGGTACGGCGCAGTGTATGGGTTAGGGTTAGGTTTAGGGTTAGATTTAGGGTTAGGGATTGGTTTAGGGTACGGGTTAGGATTAGCGTACATGTTAGGGTTAGGGTTTGGGTTAGGGTTAGGGTACACGTTAGGGTTAGGGTATGGGTTAGGGTTAGGGTACACATTAGGATTAGGGTATTTATTAAACCTATCCCACTCTCTAGATAGCACTTAGCACGTAAAGGAATATTATTTGGGGTCCAGCCATGGAGAAGATTTTAGTCACTAGGATAAGATAAAGAATAAACACATTATAAAAAAATCACATTAGGATTTTCTTTTTAACCTGTTCCTTAAAACACTAGTGCTTAGGAAATCTAATGGAGGCAAAAGCAGTCAAGGGTAGTTTAGGGTTAGGGTTAGGGTTAGGGTTAGTGTTAGGGTTAGGGTACGGCTTAGGGTATGGGATAGGGTATGGGTGAGGGTACGGCGTAGGGTAGGGGTTAGGGTTAGGGGTAGGGGTAGGGTTAGGGTTAGGGTTAGGGTACGGCTTCAGGTACGGGTGAGGGTACGGGTGATGGTACGGCGTAGGGTATGGGTTAGGGTTAGTGTTAGGGTTAGGGTACGGCTTAGGGTACGGGTTAGGGGAAGGGTGAGGGTACGGCGTAGGGTATGGGTTAGGGTTAGGGTTAGGGTTAGGGTTAGGGTTAGTTTTAGGGTTAGGGATTGGTTTAGGGTACGGGTTAGCATTAGCGTACGTGTTAGGGTTAGGGTTTGGGTTAGGGTTCGGGTACGCGTCAGGGTTAGGGCATGGGTTAGGGTTTGGGTACACGTTAGGATTAGGGTATTTATTAAACCTATCCCACTCTCTAGATACCACTTAGCACGTAAAGGAATATTATTTGTGGTCCAGCCATGGAGAAGATTTTACTCACGAGGATAAGATAAAGAATAAACACATTATAAAAAAATCACATTAGGATTTTCTTTTTAACCTGCTCCTTAAAACACTAGTGCTTAGGAAATCTAATGGAGGCAAAAGCAGTCAAGGGTAGTTTAGCGTTAGGGTTAGGGTTAGGGTTAGTGTTACGGTTAGGCTATGGCTTAGGGTATGGGATAGGGTACGGGTGAGGGTATGGCGTAGGGTAGGGGTTAGGGTTAGGGTTAGGGTACGGCTTAGGGTACGGGTGAGGGTACGGGTGAGGGTACGGCGTAGGGTATGGGTTAGGGTTAGGGTACGGCTTAGGATACGGGTTGGGGTACGGGTTAGGGTACGGCGTAGGGTATGGGTTAGGGTTAGGGTACGGCTTAGGGTACGGGTTAGGGTACGGGTGAGGGTACGGCATAGCGTATGGGTTAGGGTTAGGGTTAGGGTATGGCTTAGGGTACGGGTTAGGTTATGAGTGAGTGTAGGGCGTAAAGTATAGTTTAGGGTTAGGGTTAGGGTTAGGGTTACGGTACGGCTTAGGGTACGGTTTAGGGTAAGTGTGAGGGTACGTTGTAGGGTATGGGTTAGAGTTAGGTTTAGGGTTAGGGTTAGGGTACGGCTTAGGGTACGGGATAGGGTACGGTTGAGGGTACGGCGTAAGGTATGGGTTAGGGTTAGTGTTAGGGTTAGGGTACGGCTTATGGTACGGTTTAGGGGAAGGGTGAGGGTACGGCGTAGGGTATGGGTTAGGGTTAGGGTTAGGGTTAGGGTTAGTTTTAGGGTTATTGATTGGTTTAGGGTTAGGGTACGGCTTAGGGTATGGGATAGGGCACAGGTGAGGGTACGGCGTAGGGGAGGGGTTAGGGTTAGGGTTAGGTTACGGCTTAGGGTACGGGTGAGGGTACGGGTGAGGGTACTGCGTAGGGTATTGGTTAGGGTGAGGGTACGTCTTAGGATACGGGTTAGGTTACGGGTTAGGTTACGGCATAGGTTATGGGTTAGGGTTAGGGTTAGGGTTAGGGTACAGCTTAGGGTACGGATTAGGTTACGGGTGAGGGTACGGCGTAGGGTATAGGTTAGGGTTAGGGTTAGGGTTAGGGTTAGGGTTAGGGTTTGTGTTACGGTTAGGCTATGGCTTAGGGTATGGGATAGGGTACGGGTGAAGGTATGGCGTAGGGTATGGGTTAGGGTTAGAGTACGGCTTAGGATACGGGTTGGGGTACTGGTTAGGGTACGGCGTAGGGTATGGCTTAGGGTTAGGGTACGGCTTAGGATACGGGTTAGGTTACGGGTTAGGTTACGGCATAGGTTATGGGTTAGGGTTAGGGTTAGGGTTAGGGTACAGCTTAGGGTACGGATTAGGTTACGGGTGAGGGTACGGCGTAGGGTATAGGTTAGGGTTAGGGTTAGGGTTAGGGTTAGGGTTAGGGTTTGTGTTACGGTTAGGCTATGGCTTAGGGTATGGGATAGGGTACGGGTGAAGGTATGGCGTAGGGTATGGGTTAGGGTTAGAGTACGGCTTAGGATACGGGTTGGGGTACTGGTTAGGGTACGGCGTAGGGTATGGCTTAGGGTTAGGGTACGGCTTAGGATACGGGTTAGGGTACGGGTTAGGGTACGATGTAGGGTATGGGTTAGGGTTAGAGTTAGGGTTAGGGTTAGGGTACGGCTTAGAGTACGGGTTAGAGTAGGGGTCAGGGTACGGCATAGGGTATAGGTTAGGGTTAGGGTTAGGGTTAGGATACGGCTTAGGATACGGGTTTGGGTACGGATGAGGGTACAGCATAGCGTTTGGGTTAGGGTTAGGGTTAGGTTTTGGGTTAAGGTACGGCTTAGGGTACGCGTTAGGGTACGTGTGAGGGTACCGCGTAGGGTATGGGTTAGGGTTAGGTCTAGGGTTAGGGTTAGGGTTAGGGTATGGCTTAGGGTACGGTTTAGGGTAAGTGTGAGGGTACGTTTTAGGGTATGGGTTAGAGTTAGGTTTAGGGTTAGGGTTAGGGTACGGCTTAGGGTTCGGGTTAGGGTACGGTTGGGGGCACGGTGTAGGGTATGGGTTAGGGTTAGGTTTAGGGTTAGATTTAGGGTTAGGGATTGGTTTAGGGTACGGGTTAGGATTAGCGTACGTGTTAGGGTTAGGGTTTGGGTTAGGGTTAGGGTACGCGTTAGGGTTAGGGTATGGTTTAGGGTTAGGGTTAGGGTTAGGGTATGGCTTTGGATATGGGTTAGGGTACGGGTGAGGGTACGGCGTAGGGTATAGGTGTGGGTTAGGGTTAGGGTTAGGGTACGGCTTAGGATACGGGTTAGGGTACGGGTGAGGGTACGGCGTAGCGTATGGGTTAGGGTTAGGGTTAGGGTACGGCTTAGGGTATGCGTTAGGATACGTGTGAGGGTACCGCGTAGGGTATGGGTTAGGGTTAGGGCTAGGGTTAGGGTTAGGGTACGGCTTAGGGTACTGGTTATGTTATGAGTGAGGGTAGGGCGTAAAGTATAGTTTAGGGTTAGGGTTAGGGTTAGGGTACGGCTTAGGGTACGGGTTAGGGTACGGTTGAGGGTACGGCGTAGGGTATGGGTTAGGGTTAGGTTTAGGGTTAGATTTAGGGTTAGGGATTGGTTTAAGGTACGAGTTAGGATTAGCGTACATGTTAGGGTTAGGGTTTGGGTTAGGGTTAGGGTACGCGTTAGGGTTAGGGTATGGGTTAGGGTTAGGATACACGTTAGGATTAGGGTATTTATTAAACCTATCCCACTCTCTAGATACCACTTAGCACGTAAAGGAATAATATTTGGGATCCAGCCATGGAGAAGATTTTAGTCACTAGGAGAAGATAAAGAATAAACACATTATAAAAAAATCACATTAGGATTTTTTTTTAACCTGTTCCTTAAAATACTAGTGCTTAGGAAATCTAATGGAGGCAACAGCAGTCAAGGGTAGTTTAGGGTTAGGGTTAGGGTTAGGGTTAGTGTTAGGGTTAGTATATGGCTTAGGGTATGGGATAGGGTATGGGTGAGGGTACGGCGTAGGGTAGGGGTTAGGGTTAGGGTTAGTGTTAGGGTTAGGGTACGGCTTAGGGTACGGGTTAGGGGAAGGGTGAGGGTACGGCGTAGGGTATGGGTTAGGGTTAGGGTTAGTTTTAGGGTTATTGATTGGTTTAGGGTTAGGGTACGGCTTAGGGTATGGGATAGGGCACAGGTGAGGGTACGGCGTAGGAGAGGGGTTAGGGTTAGGGTTAGGGTTAGGTTACAGCTTAGGGTACGGGTGAGGGTACGGGTGAGGGTACTGCGTAGGGTATTGGTTAGGGTGAGGGTACGTCTTAGGATACGGGTTAGGTTACGGGTTAGGTTACGGCATAGGTTATGGGTTAGGGTTAGGGTTAGGGTTAGGGTACGGCTTAGGGTACGGATTAGGTTACGGGTGAGGGTACGGTGTAGGGTATAGGTTAGGGTTAGGGTACGGCTTAGGGTACGGTTAAGGGTACGGGTGAGGGTACTACCTAGGGTATTGGTTAGGGCTAGGGTACGGCTTAGGATACGGGTTAGGGTATGGGTTAGGGTTAGGGTTAGGTTTAGTGTTAGGGTACGGCTTAGGGTACGGGTTAGGATACGGGTGAGGGTACGGCGTAAGGTATAGTTTAGGGTTAGGGTTAGGGTATGGCTTTGGATATGGGTTAGGGTGCGGGTGAGGGTACGGCGTAGCGTATGGGTTAGGATTAGGGTTAGGGTTAGAGTACGGCTTAGGGTACAGTTTAGGGTACGGGTGAGGGTACGGCGTAGGGTATAGGTGTGGGTTAGGGTTAGGGTTAGGGTTAGTTTTAGGGTTAGGGATTGGTTTAAGGTACGGATTAGAATTAGCGTAAGTGTTAGGGTTCGTGTACGCGTCAGGGTTAGGGCATGGGTTAGGGTTTGGGTACACGTTAGGATTAGGGTATTTATTAAACCTATCCCACTCTCTAGATACCACTTAGCACGTAAAGGAATATTATTTGGGTTCCAGCCATGGAGAAGATTTTAGTCACGAGGATAAGATAAAGAATAACCACATTATAAAAAAATCACATTAGGATTTTCTTTTTAACCTGCTCCTTAAAACACTAGTGCTTAGGAAATCTAATGGAGGCAAAAGCAGTCAAGGGTATTTTAGGGTTAGGGTTAGGGTTAGGGTTTGTGTTACGGTTAGGCTATGGCTTAGGGTATGGGATAGGGTACGGGTGAGGGTATGGCGTAGGGTAGGGGTTAGGGTTAGGGTTAGGGTACGGCTTAGGGTACGGGTGAGGGTACGCGTGAGGGTACGGCGTAGGGTATGGGTTAGGGTTAGAGTACGGCTTAGGATACGGGTTGGGGTACGGGTGAGGGTACGGCGTAGGGTATGGGTTAGGGTTAGGGTACGGCTTAGGATACGGGTTAGGGTACGGGTTAGGGTACGGTGTAGGGTATGGGTTAGGGTTAGGGTTAGGGTTAGGGTACGGCTTAGGGTACGGGTTAGAGTAGGGGTCAGGGTACGGCGTAGGGTATAGGTTAGGGTTAGGGTTAGGTTTAGGGTACGGCTTAGGGTATGGGTTAGGGTACGGGTGAGGGTACGGCGTAGCGTATGGGTTAGGGTTAGTGTTAGGTTACGGCTTAGGATACGGGTTAGGGTACGGATGAGGGTACAGCATAGCATTTGGGTTAGGGTTAGGGTTAGGTTTTGGGTTAAGGTACGGCTTAGGGTACGCGTTACGGTACGTGTGAGGGTACCGCGTAGGGTATGGGTTAGGGTTAGGACTAGGGTTAGGGTTAGGGTTAGGGTACGGCTTAGGGTACGGTTTAGGGTAAGTGTGAGGGTACGTTTTAGGGTATGGGTTAGAGTTAGGTTTTAGGGTTAGGGTTAGGGTACGGCTTAGGGTTCGGGTTAGGGTACGGTTGGGGGCACGGTGTAGGGTATGGGTTAGGGTTAGGTTTAGGGTTAGATTTAGGGTTAGGGATTGGTTTAGGGTACGGGTTAGGATTAGCGTACGTGTTAGGGTTAGGGTTTGGGTTAGGGTTAGGGTACACGTTAGGATTAGGGTATTTTTTAAACCTATCCCACTCTCTAGATACCACTTAGCACGTAAAGGAATATTATTTGGGGTCCAGCCATGGAGAAGATTTTAGTCACTAGGATAAGATAAAGAATAAACACATTATAAAAAAATCACATTAGGATTTTCTTTTTAACCTGTTCCTTAAAACACTAGTGCTTAGGAAATCTAATGGAGGCAAAAGCAGTCAAGGGTACTTTAGGGTTAGGGTTAGGGTTAGGGTTAGTTTTAGGGTTAGGGTACGGCTTAGGGAATGGGATAGGGTACGGATGAGGGTACGGCGTAGCATATGGGTTAGGGTTAGGGTACGGCTTAGGGTACGGATGAGGGTATGGGTGTGGGTACACTGTAGGGTATGGGTTAGGGTTAGGGTACGGCTTAGGATACGGGTTAGGGTACGGGTTAGGGTACGGCGTAGAGTATCGGTTAGGGTTAGGGTAACGTTTAGGGTTAGGGTTAGGGTACGGCTTAGGGTACGGCTTAGGGTACGGGTGAGGTTACGGCGTAGGGTATAGGTTAGGGTTAGGGTTAGGTTTAGGGTACGGCTTAGGATACGGGTTAGGGTACGGGTGAGGGTACGGCGTAGCGTATGGGTTAGGGTTAGGGTTAGGGTACGGCTAAGGGTACAGGTTAGGGTACGGGTGAGGGTACGGCGTAGGGTATGGGTTTGGGTTAGTGTTAGGGTTAGTTTTAGGGTTAGGGATTGGTGTAGGGTACGGGTTAGGATTAGCGTACGTGTCAGGGTTAGGGTTTGGCTTAGGGTTAGGGTACGCGTTAGGGTTAGGGTATGTGTTAGGGTTAGGGTTAGGTTTAGGGTATGGCTTAGGGTACGGGTGAGGGTACGGGTGAGGGTATGGCGTAGGGTATGGGTTAGGGTTAGGGTTAGCGTTAGTTTTAGTGTTAGGGATTGCTTTAGGTTACGGGTTAGGATTAGCGTACGTGTCAGGGTTAGGGTTTGGGTGAGGATTAGGTTACGCATTAGGGTTAGGTTATGGTTTAGGGTTAGGGTACACGTTAGGATTAGGGTATTTATTAAACCTATCCCACTCTCTAGATGCCACTTAGCACGTAAAGGAATATTATTGGGGGTCCAGCCATGGAGAAGATTTTAGTCAATAAGATAAGATAAAGACTAAACACATTATAAAAAAATCACATTAGGATTTTCTTTTTAACCTGTTCCTTAAAACACTAGTGCTTAGGAAATCTAATGGAGGTAAAAGCAGTCAAGGGTAGTTTAGGGTTAGGGTTAGGGTTAGGGTTAGTGTTAGAGTTAGGGTACGGCTTAGGGTATGGGATAGGGTACAGGTGAGGGTACGGCGTAGGGTAGGGGTTAGGGTTAGGGTTAGTGTTAGGGTTAGGGTACGGCTTAGGGTACGGGTTAGGGGAAGGGTGAGGGTACGGCGTAGGGTATGGGTTAGGGTTAGGGTTAGGGTTAGGGTTAGTTTTAGGGTTATTGATTGGTTTAGGGTTAGGGTACGGCTTAGGGTATGGGATAGGGCACAGGTGAGGGTACGGCGTAGGGGAGGGGTTAGGGTTAGGGTTAGGGTTAGGTTACAGCTTAGGGTACGGGTGAGGGTACGGGTGAGGGTACTGCGTAGGGTATTGGTTAGGGTGAGGGTACGTCTTAGGATACGGGTTAGGGTATGGGTGAGGGTACGGCGTAGGGTATAGGTCAGGGTTAGTGTTAGGGTTAGGGTACGGCTTAGGATACGGATTAGGGTACGGGTGAGGGTACGGCGTAGCGTATGGGTTAGGGTTAGTGTTAGGGTATGGCTTAAGGTACGGGTTATGGTACCGGTGAGGGTACGGCGTAGGGTTAGGGTTAGGGTTAGGGTTAGGGTATGGCTTAGGGTACGGGTTATGGTACCGGTGAGGGTACGGCGTAGGGTATAGGTTAGGGTTAGGGTTTGGGTTAGGGTACGGCTTAGGATACGGTTTAGGGTACGGATGAGGGTACGGCGTAGCATATGCGTTAGGGTTAGGGTTAGGGTTAGGGTACGGCTTAGGGTACGGATGAGGGTACGGGTGTGGGTACACTGTAGGGTATGGGTTAGGGTTAGGGTACGGCTTAGGATACGGGTTAGGGTACGGGTTAGTGTACGGCGTAGAGTATCGGTTAGGGTTAGGGTAACGTTTAGGGTTAGGGTTAGGGTACGGCTTAGGGTACGGCTTAGGGTACGGGTGAGGTTACGGCGTAGGGTATAGGTTAGGGTTAGGGTTAGGGTTAGGGTACGGCTTAGGATATGGGTTAGGGTACGGGTGAGGGTACGGCGTAGCGTATGGGTTAGGGTTAGGGTTAGGGTACGGCTAAGGGTACAGGTTAGGGTACGGGTGAGGGTACGGCGTAGGGTATGGGTTAGGGTTAGTGTTAGGGTTAGTTTTAGGGTTAGGGATTGGTGTAGGGTACGGGTTAGGATTAGCGTACGTCTCAGGGTTAGGGTTTGGCTTAGGGTTAGGGTACGCGTTAGGGTTAGGGTATGTGTTAGGGTTAGGGTACACGTTAGGATTAGGGTATTTATTAAACCTATCCCACTCTCTAGATACCATTTAACACGTAGAGGAATATTATTGTGGTTCCAGCCATGGAGAAGATTTTAGTCACTAGGATAAGATAAAGAATAAACACATTATAAAAAAATCACATTAGGATTTTCTTTTTAACCTGTTCCTTAAAAGACTAGTGCTTAGGAAATCTAATGGAGGCAAAAGCAGTCAAGGGTATTTTAGGGTTAGGGTTAGGGTTAGGGTTAGGGTACGGCTTAGGGTATGGGATAGGGTACGGGTGAGGGTACGGCATAGGGTAGGGGTTAGTGTTAGGGTTAGGGTTAGGGTACGGCTTAGGGTACGGGTGAGGGTACGGGTGATGGTACGGCGTAGGGTATGGGTTAGGATTTGGGTACGGCTTAGGATACGGGTTAGGGTACGGGTTAGGGTACGGCGTACGGTATGTGTTAGGGTTAGGGTTAGGGTTAGGGTTAGGGATAGGGTACGGCTTAGGGTACGGCTTAGGGTACGGGTGAGGGTACGGGTGATGGTACGGCGTAGGGTATGGGTTAGGGTTAGGGTACGGCTTAGCATACGGGTTAGGGTACGGGTGAGGGTACGGCGTAGCGTATGGGTTAGGGTTAGGGTTAGGGTACGGCTTAGGGTGCGGGTTAGGGTACGGGTGAGGGTACGGGTGAGGGTACCGCGTAGCGTATGGGTTAGGGTTAGGGTTAGGGTTAGGGTACGGCTTAGGGTACTTGTGAGGGTACGGGTGAGGGTACGGCGTAGGGTATGGGTTAGGTTTAGGGTCCGGCTTAGGATACGGGCTAGGGTACGGGTGAGGGTCCGGCGTAGGGTATGGGTTAGGGTTAGGGTTAGGTTTAGGGTTAGTTTTGGGTTAGGGATTGGTGTAGGGTACGGGTTAGGATTAGCGTACGTGTCAGGGTTAGGGTTTGGGTTCGGGTTAGGGTACGCGTTAGGTTTAGGGTATGGGTTAGGGTTAGGGTACGGCTTAGGGTATGGGATAGGGTACGGGTGAGTGTACGGCGTAGGGTAGGGTTTAGGGTTAGGGTTAGGGTTAGGGTTAGGGTTAGGGTACGGCTTAGGGTACGGGTGAGGGTACGCTGTAGCGTATGGGTTAGGGTTAGGGTACGGCTTAGGATACGGGTTAGGGTATGGGTTAGGGTACGGTATAGGGTATGGGTTAGGGTTAGGGTTAGGGTTAGGGTACGACTTAGGGTACGGCTTAGGGTACGGGTGAGGGTACGGCGTAGGGTATAGGTCAGGGTTAGGGTTAGGGTTAGGGTACGGCTTAGGATACGGGTTAGGGTACGGGTGAGGGTACGGCGTAGCGTATGGGTTAGGGTTAGGGTTAGGGTTAGGGTACGGCTTAGGGTACGGGTTTTGGTACGGGTGAGGGTACGGCGTAGGGTATGGGTTAGAGTTAGGGTTAGGTTTAGGGTACGGCTTAGGGTACAGGTGAGGGTACGGCGTAGGGTATAGGTTAGTGTTAGGGTTAGGGTTAGGGTACGGCTTAGGGTACAGGTGAGGGTACGGCATAGGGTATAGGTTAGGGTTAGGGTTTGGGATAGGGTACGGCTTAGGATACGGTTTAGGGTACGGATGAGGGTACGGCGTAGCATATGGGTTAGGGTTAGAGTTAGGGTACGGCTTAGGGTATGGGATAGGGTACGGGTTAGGGTACGGCGTAGGGTATGGGTTAGGGTTAGGGTAAGGTTTAGGGTTAGGGTTAGGGTACGGGTTAGGGTACGGGTTAGGGTACGGGTGAGGGTACGGCGTAGGGTATAGGTTAGCGTTAGGTTTAGTATTAGTTTTAGGGTTAGGGATTGGTTTAGGGTACGGGTTAGGATTAGCGTACGTGTCAGGGTTAGGGTTTGGCTTAGGGTTAGGGTACGCGTTAGGGTTAGGGTATGGGTTAGGGTTAGGGTAGACGTTAGGATTAGGGTATTTATTAAACCTATCCCACTCTCTACATACCACTTAGCACGTAAAGGAATATTATTTGGGGTCTAGCCATGGAGAAGATTTTAGTCACTAGGATAAGATAAAGAATAAACACATTATAAAAAAATCACATTAGGATTTTCTTTTTAACCTGTTCCTTAAAACACTAGTGCTTAGGAAATCTAATGGAGGCAAAAGCAGTCAAGGGGAGTTTAGGGTTAGGGTTAGGGTTAGGGTTAGGGTTAGGGTTAGGGTAAGGCTTAGCGTACGGCTTAAGGTACGGGTGAGGTTACGGCGTAGGGTATAGGTTAGCGTTAGGGTTAGGGTTAGGGTACGGCTTAGGATACGGGTTAGGGTACGGCTGAGGGTACGGCGTAGCGTATGGGTTAGGGTTAGGGTACGGCTTAGGTTGCGGTTTAGGGTACGGGTGAGGGTATGGCGTAGGGTATGGGTTAGGTTTAGGGTTAGGGTTAGGGTTAGTTTTAGAGTTAGGGATTGGTTTAGGGTACGGGTTAGGATTAGCGTACGTGTCAGTGTTAGGGTTTGGGTTAGGGTTAGGGTACACATTACGATTAGTGTATTTATTAAACCTATCCCACTCTAGATACCACTTAGCACCTAAAGGAATACTATTTGGGGTCCAGCCATGGAGAAGATTTTAGTCACTAGGATAAGATAAAGAATAAACACATTATAAAAAATCACATTAGGATTTTCTTTTTAACCTGTTCCTTAAAACACTAGTGCTTAGGAAATCTAATGGAGGCAAAAGCAGTCAAGGGGAGTTTAGGGTTAGGGTTAGGGTTAGGGTTAGTGTTAGGGTTAGGGTACGGCTTAGGGTACGGGTTAGGGAACGGGTGAGGGTACGGCGTAGGGTATGGGTTAGGGTTAGGGTTAGGGTTAGTTTTAGGGTTACGGATTGGTGTAGGGTACGGGTTAAGATTAGCGTATGTGTCAGGGTTAGGGTTTGGTTTATGGTTAGGTTACGCGTTAGGGTTAGGGTATGGGTTAGGTTTAGGGTACGACTTAGGGTATGGCTTAGGGTACAGTTGAGGGTACGGCGTAGGGTATAGGTTAGGGTTAGGGTTAGGGTTATGGTTAGGGTTAGGGTACGGCTTAGGGTACGGGTGAGGGTACGGGTGAGGGTACGGCGTAGGGTATGGGTTAGGGTAAGGGTTAGGGTTAGGGTTAGTTTTGGGTTAGGGATTGGTGTAGGGTACGGGTTAGGATTAGCGTACGTGTTAGGGTTAGGGTTAGGGTTAGGGTTAGGGTTAGGGTACGGCTTAGGGTACGGGTCAGGGTACGGTGTAGGGTATGGGTTAGGGTTAGGGTACGGCTTAGGATATGGGTTAGGGTACGGTTTAGGGCACGGCGTATGGTATGGGTTAGGGTTAGGGTTAGGGTTAGGGTATGACTTAGGGTACGGCTTAGGGTATGGGTGAGGGTACGGCGTAGGGTATAGGTCAGGGTTAGTGCTAGGCTTAGGGTACGGCTTAGGATACGGATTAGGGTACGGGTGAGGGTACGGCGTAGCGTATGGGTTAGGGTTAGTGTTAGGGTACGGCTTAGGGTACGGGTTATGTTACGGGTGAGGGTACGGCGTAGGGTATAGGTTAGGATTAGGGTTAGGGTTAGGGTACGGCTTAGGGTACAGGTGAGGGTACGGCGTAGGTTATAGGTTAGGGTTAGGGTTTGGGTTAGGGTACGGCTTAGGATACGGTTTAGGGTATGGATGAGGGTACGGCGTAGCATATGGGTTAGGGTTATGGTTAGGGTTAGGGTACAGCTTAGGGTACGGGTGAGGGTACGGTGTAGGGTATGGGTTAGGGTTAGGGTACGGCTTAGGATACGGCTTAGGGTACGGGTGAGGTTACGGCATAGGGTATAGGTTAGGGTGAGGGTTAGGGTTAGGGTACGGCTTAGGATACGTGTTAGGGTACGGGTGAGGGTACGGCGTAGCGTATGGGTTAGGGTTAGGGTTAGGGTTAGGGTACGGCTAAGGGTACAGGTTAGGGTACGGGTGAGGGTACGGCGTAGGGTATGGGTTAGGGTTAGTGTTAGGGTTAGTTTTAGGGTTAGGGATTGGTTTAGGGTACGGGTTAGGATTAGCGTACGTGTTAGGGTTAGGGTTTGGGTTAGGGTTCGGGTACGCGTCAGGGTTAGGGCATGGGTTAGGGTTTGGGTACACGTTAGGATTAGGTTATTTATTAAACCTATCCCACTCTCTAGATACCACTTAGCAGGTAAAGGAATATTATTTGTGGTCCAGCCATGGAGAAGATTTTAGTCACGAGGATAAGATAAAGAATAAACACATTATAAAAAAATCATATTAGGATTTTCTTTTTAACCTGTTCCTTAAAACACTAGTGCTTAGGAAATCTAATGGAGGCAAAAGCAGTCATGGGTAGTTTAGGGTTAGGGTTAGGGTTAGGGTTAGTGTTAGTGTTTAGGTACGGCTTAGGGTATGGGTTAGGGTACGTGTGAGTGTACGGCGTAGCGTATGGGTTAGGGTTAGGGTTAGGGTACGGCTTAGGATACGGGTTAGGGTACGGATGAGGGTACAGCATAGCGTTTGGGTTAGGGTTAGGGTTAGGTTTTGGGTTAAGGTACGGCTTAGGGTACGCGTTAGGGTATGTGTGAGGGTACCGCGTAGGGTATGGGTTAGGGTTAGGTCTAGGGTTAGGGTTAGGGTTAGGGTACGGCTTAGGGTACGGGTTAGGTTATGAGTGAGTGTAGGGCGTAAAGATAGTTTAGGGTTAGGGTTAGGGTTACGGTACGGCTTAGGGTACGGTTTAGGGTAAGTGTGAGGGTACGTTTTAGGGTATGGGTTAGAGTTAGGTTTAGGGTTAGGATTAGGGTACGGCTTAGGGTTCGGGTTAGGGTACAGTTGGGGGCACGGTGTAGGGTATGGGTTAGGGTTAGGTTTAGGGTTAGATTTAGGGTTAGGGATTGGTTTAGGGTACGGGTTAGGATTAGCGTACGTGTTAGGGTTAGGGTTTGGGTTAGGGTTAGGGTACGCCTTAGGGTTAGGGTATGGGTTAGGGTTAGGGTACACGTTAGGATTAGGGTATTTTTTAAACCTATCCCACTCTCTAGATACCACTTAGCACGTAAAGGAATATTATTTGGGGTCCAGCCATGGAGAAGATTTTAGTCACTAGGATAAGATAAAGACTAAACACATTATAAAAAAATCACATTAGGATTTTCTTTTTAACCTGTTCCTTAAAACACTAGTGCTTAGGAAATCTAATGGAGGCAAAAGCAGTCAAGGGTACTTTAGGGTTAGGGTTAGGGTTAGGGTTAGTGTTAGGGTTAGGGTACGGCTTAGGGTATGGGATAGGGTATGGGTGAGGGTACGGCGTAGGGTAGGGGTTAGGGTTAGGGTTAGGGTTAGGGTTAGGGTTAGGGTACGGCTTAGGGTACGGGTTAGGGTACGGGTGAGGGTACGGCGTAGGGTATAGGTTAGGGTTAGGTTTAGGGTATGGCTTTGGATATGGGTTAGGGTGCGGGTGAGGGTACGGCGTAGCGTATGGGTTAGGGTTAGGGTTAGAGTACGGCTTAGGGTACAGGTTAGGGTACGGGTGAGGGTACGGCGTAGGGTATAGGTGTGGGTTAGGGTTAGGGTTAGGGTACGGCTTAGGATACGGGTTAGGGTACGGGTGAGGGTACGGCGTAGCGTATGGGTTAGGGTTAGGGTTAGGGTACGGCTTAGGGTACGCGTTAGGGTACGTGTGAGGGTACCGCGTAGGGCATGGGTTAGGGTTAGGGCTAGGGATAGGGTTAGGGTTAGGGTACGGCTTAGGGTACGGGTTAGGTTATGAGTGAGGGAAGGGCGTGAAGTATAGTTTAGGGTTAGGGTTAGGGTTAGGGTTAGGGTACGGGTTAGGGTACGGTTGAGGGTACGGCGTAGGGTATGGGTTAGGGTTAGGTTTAGGGTTAGATTTAGGGTTAGGGATTGGTTTAAGGTACGGGTTAGGATTAGCGTACATGTTAGGGTTAGGGTTTGGGTTAGGGTTAGGGTACGCGTTAGGGTTAGGGTATGGGTTAGGGTTAGGATACACGTTAGGATTAGGGTATTTATTAAACCTATCCCACTCTCTACATACCACTTAGCACGTAAAGGAATATTATTTGGGGTCCAGCCATGGAGAAGATTTTAATCACTAGGATAAGATAAAGAATAAACACATTATAAAAAAATCACATTAGGATTTTCTTTTTAACCTGTTCCTTAAAACACTAGTGCTTAGGAAATCTAATGGAGGCAACAGCAGTCAAGGGTAGTTTAGGGTTAGGGTTAGGGTTAGGGTTATTGTTAGGGTTAGGGTATGGCTTAGGGTATGGGATAGGGTACGGGTGAGGGTACGGCGTAGGGTATAGGTTAGGGTTAGGGTTAGGGTATGGCTTTGGATATGGGTTAGGGTGCGGGTGAGGGTACGGCATAGCGTATGGGTTAGGGTAAGGGTTAGAGTACGGCTTAGGGTACAGGATAGGGTACGGGTGAGGGTACGGCGTAGGGTATAGGTGTGGGTTAGGGTTAGGGTTAGGGTACGGCTTAGGATACGGGTTAGGGTACGTGTGAGGGTACGGCGTAGCGTATGGGTTAGGGTTAGGGTTAGGGTACTGCTTAGGGTACGCATTAGGGTACGTGTGAGGGTACCGCGTAGGGTATGGGTTAGGGTTAGGGCTAGGGATAGGGTTAGGGTTAGGGTACGGCTTAGGGTACGGGTTAGGTTATGACTGAGGGTAGGGCGTAAAGTATAGTTTAGGGTTAGTTTTAGGGTTAGGGTTAGGGTTAGGGTTAGGGTACGGCTTAGGGTACGGGTTAGGGTACGGGTGAGGGTACGGCATAGGGTATAGGTTAGGGTTAGGGTTAGGGTATGGCTTTGGATATGGGTTAGGGTGCGGGTGAGGGTACGGCGTAGCGTATGGGTTAGGGTTAGGGTTAGAGTACGGCTTAGGGTACAGGTTAGGGTACCGGTGAGGGTACGGCGTAGGGTATAGGTGTGGGTTAGGGTTAGGGTTAGGGTACGGCTTAGGATACGGGTTAGGGTACGGGTGAGGGTATGGCGTAGCGTATGGGTTAGGGTTAGGGTTAGGGTACGGCTTAGGGTACGCGTTAGGGTACGTGTGAGGGTACCGCGTAGGGTATGGGTTAGGGTTAGGGCTAGGGATAGGGTTAGGGTTAGGGTACGGCTTAGGGTACGGGTTAGGGGAAGGGTGAGGGTATGGCGTAGGGTATGGGTTAGGGTTAGGGTTAGGGTTAGGATTAGGGTACGGGTTAGGTTATGAGTGAGTGTAGGGCGTAAAGATAGTTTAGGGTTAGGGTTAGGGTTACGGTACGGCTTAGGGTACGGTTTAGGGTAAGTGTGAGGGTACGTTTTAGGGTATGGGTTAGAGTTAGGTTTAGGGTTAGGATTAGGGTACGGCTTAGGGTTCGGGTTAGGGTACGGTTGGGGGCACGGTGTAGGGTATAGGTTAGGGTTAGGTTTAGGGTTAGATTTAGGGTTAGGGATTGGTTTAGGGTACGGGTTAGGATTAGCGTACGTGTTAGGGTTAGGGTTTGGGTTAGGGTTAGGGTACACGTTAGGATTAGGGTATTTTTTAAACCTATCCCACTCTCTAGATACCACTTAGCACGTAAAGGAATATTATTTGGGGTCCAGCCATGGAGAAGATTTTAGTCACTAGGATAAGATAAAGAATAAACACATTATAAAAAAATCACATTAGGATTTTCTTTTTAACCTGTTCCTTAAAACACTAGTGCTTAGGAAATCTAATGGAGGCAAAAGCAGTCAAGGGTACTTTAGGGTTAGGGTTAGGGTTAGGGTTAGTGTTAGGGTTAGGGTACGGCTTAGGGTATGGGATAGGGTACGGATGAGGGTACGGCGTAGCATATGGGTTAGGGTTAGGGTTAGGGTTAGGGTACGGCTTAGGGTACGGATGAGGGTATGGGTGTGGGTACACTGTAGGGTATGGGTTAGGGTTAGGGTACGGCTTAGGATACGGGTTAGGGTACGGGTTAGGGTACGGCGTAGAGTATCGGTTAGGGTTAGGGTAACGTTTAGGGTTAGGGTTAGGGTACGGCTTAGGGTACGGCTTAGGGTACGGGTGAGGTTACGGCGTAGGGTATAGGTTAGGGTTAGGGTTAGGGTTAGGGTACGGCTTAGGATACGGGTTAGGGTACGGGTGAGGGTACGGCGTAGCGTATGGGTTAGGGTTAGGGTTAGGGTACGGCTAAGGGTACAGTTTAGGGTACGGGTGAGGGTACGGCATAGGGTATGGGTTTGGGTTAGTGTTAGGGTTAGTTTTAGGGTTAGGGATTGGTGTAGGGTACGGGTTAGGATTAGCGTACGTGTCAGGGTTAGGGTTTGGCTTAGGGTTAGGGTACGCGTTAGGGTTAGGGTATGTGTTAGGGTTAGGGTTAGGTTTAGGGTATGGCTTAGGGTACGGGTGAGGGTACGGGTGAGGGTATGGCGTAGGGTATGGGTTAGGGTTAGGGTTAGCGTTAGTTTTAGTGTTAGGGATTGCTTTAGGTTACGGGTTAGGATTAGCGTACGTGTCAGGGTTAGGGTTTGGGTGAGGATTAGGTTACGCATTAGGGTTAGGTTATGGTTTAGGGTTAGGGTACACGTTAGGATTAGGGTATTTATTAAACCTATCCCACTCTCTAGATGCCACTTAGCACGTAAAGGAATATTATTGGGGGTCCAGCCATGGAGAAGATTTTAGTCAATAAGATAAGATAAAGACTAAACACATTATAAAAAAATCACATTAGGATTTTCTTTTTAACCTGTTCCTTAAAACACTAGTGCTTAGGAAATCTAATGGAGGTAAAAGCAGTCAAGGGTAGTTTAGGGTTAGGGTTAGGGTTAGGGTTAGTGTTAGAGTTAGGGTACGGCTTAGGGTATGGGATAGGGTACAGGTGAGGGTACGGCGTAGGGTAGGGGTTAGGGTTAGGGTTAGTGTTAGGGTTAGGGTACGGCTTAGGGTACGGGTTAGGGGAAGGGTGAGGGTACGGCGTAGGGTATGGGTTAGGGTTAGGGTTAGGGTTAGGGTTAGTTTTAGGGTTATTGATTGGTTTAGGGTTAGGGTACGGCTTAGGGTATGGGATAGGGCACAGGTGAGGGTACGGCGTAGGGGAGGGGTTAGGGTTAGGGTTAGGGTTAGGTTACAGCTTAGGGTACGGGTGAGGGTACGGGTGAGGGTACTGCGTAGGGTATTGGTTAGGGTGAGGGTACGTCTTAGGATACGGGTTAGGGTATGGGTGAGGGTACGGCGTAGGGTATAGGTCAGGGTTAGTGTTAGGGTTAGGGTACGGCTTAGGATACGGATTAGGGTACGGGTGAGGGTACGGCGTAGCGTATGGGTTAGGGTTAGTGTTAGGGTATGGCTTAGGGTACGGGTTATGGTACCGGTGAGGGTACGGCGTAGGGTTAGCGTTAGGGTTAGGGTTAGGGTACGGCTTAGGATACGGGTTAGGGTACGGCTGAGGGTACGGCGTAGTGTATGGGTTAGGGTTAGGGTTAGGGTTAGGGTACGGCTTAGGTTGCGGTTTAGGGTACGGGTGAGGGTATGGCGTAGGGTATGGGTTAGGTTTAGGGTTAGGGTTAGGGTTAGTTTTAGAGTTAGGGATTGGTTTAGGGTACGGGTTAGGATTAGCGTACGTGTCAGTGTTAGGGTTTGGGTTAGGGTTAGGGTACACATTACGATTAGTGTATTTATTAAACCTATCCCACTCTAGATACCACTTAGCACCTAAAGGAATACTATTTGGGGTCCAGCCATGGAGAAGATTTTAGTCACTAGGATAAGATAAAGAATAAACACATTATAAAAAATCACATTAGGATTTTCTTTTTAACCTGTTCCTTAAAACACTAGTGCTTAGGAAATCTAATGGAGGCAAAAGCAGTCAAGGGGAGTTTAGGGTTAGGGTTAGGGTTAGGGTTAGTGTTAGGGTTAGGGTACGGCTTAGGGTACGGGTTAGGGTACGGGTGAGGGTACGGCGTAGGGTATGGGTTAGGGTTAGGGTTAGGGTTAGTTTTAGGGTTACGGATTGGTGTAGGGTACGGGTTAAGATTAGCGTATGTGTCAGGGTTAGGGTTTGGTTTATGGTTAGGTTACGCGTTAGGGTTAGGGTATGGGTTAGGTTTAGGGTACGACTTAGGGTATGGCTTAGGGTACGGTTGAGGGTACGGCGTAGGGTATAGGTTAGGGTTAGGGTTAGGGTTATGGTTAGGGTTAGGGTACGGCTTAGGGTACGGGTGAGGGTACGGGTGAGGGTACGGCGTAGGGTATGGGTTAGGGTTAGGGTACGGCTTAGGATACGGGCTAGGGTACGGGTTAGGGTCCGGCGTAGGGTATGGGTTAGGGTAAGGGTTAGGGTTAGGGTTAGTTTTGGGTTAGGGATTGGTGTAGGGTACGGGTTAGGATTAGCGTACGTGTTAGGGTTAGGGTTAGGGTTAGGGTACGGCTTAGGGTACGGGTCAGGGTACGGTGTAGGGTATGGGTTAGGGTTAGGGTACGGCTTAGGATATGGGTTAGGGTACGGTTTAGGGTACGGCGTATGGTATGGGTTAAGGTTAGGGTTAGGGTTAGGGTACGGCTTAGGGTATGGGTGAGGGTACGGCGTAGGGTATAGGTCAGGGTTAGTGCTAGGCTTAGGGTACGGCTTAGGATACGGATTAGGGTACGGGTGAGGGTACGGCGTAGCGTATGGGTTAGGGTTAGTGTTAGGGTACGGCTTAGGGTACGGGTTATGTTACGGGTGAGGGTACGGCGTAGGGTATAGGTTAGGGTTAGGGTTAGGGTTAGGGTACGGCTTAGGGTACAGGTGAGGGTACGGCGTAGGTTATAGGTTAGGGTTAGGGTTTGGGTTAGGGTACGGCTTAGGATACGGTTTAGGGTATGGATGAGGGTACGGCGTAGCATATGGGTTAGGGTTATGGTTAGGGTTAGGGTACGGCTTAGGGTACGGGTGAGGGTACGGTGTAGGGTATGGGTTAGGGTTAGGGTACGGCTTAGGATACGGCTTAGGGTACGGGTGAGGTTACGGCGTAGGGTATAGGTTAGGGTGAGGGTTAGGGTTAGGGTACGGCTTAGGATACGTGTTAGGGTACGGGTGAGGGTACGGCGTAGCGTATGGGTTAGGGTTAGGGTTAGGGTTAGGGTACGGCTAAGGGTACAGGTTAGGGTACGGGTGAGGGTACGGCGTAGGGTATGGGTTAGGGTTAGTGTTAGGGTTAGTTTTAGGGTTAGGGATTGGTTTAGGGTACGGGTTAGGATTAGCGTACGTGTTAGGGTTAGGGTTTGGGTTAGGGTTCGGGTACGCGTCAGGGTTAGGGCATGGGTTAGGGTTTGGGTACACGTTAGGATTAGGTTATTTATTAAACCTATCCCACTCTCTAGATACCACTTAGCAGGTAAAGGAATATTATTTGTGGTCCAGCCATGGAGAAGATTTTAGTCACGAGGATAAGATAAAGAATAAACACATTATAAAAAAATCATATTAGGATTTTCTTTTTAACCTGTTCCTTAAAACACTAGTGCTTAGGAAATCTAATGGAGGCAAAAGCAGTCATGGGTAGTTTAGGGTTAGGGTTAGGGTTAGGGTTAGTGTTAGTGTTTAGGTACGGCTTAGGGTATGGGTTAGGGTACGTGTGAGTGTACGGCGTAGCGTATGGGTTAGGGTTAGGGTTAGGGTACGGCTTAGGATACGGGTTAGGGTACGGATGAGGGTACAGCATAGCGTTTGGGTTAGGGTTAGGGTTAGGTTTTGGGTTAAGGTACGGCTTAGGGTACGCGTTAGGGTATGTGTGAGGGTACCGCGTAGGGTATGGGTTAGGGTTAGGTCTAGGGTTAGGGTTAGGGTTAGGGTACGGCTTAGGGTACGGGTTAGGTTATGAGTGAGTGTAGGGCGTAAAGATAGTTTAGGGTTAGGGTTAGGGTTACGGTACGGCTTAGGGTACGGTTTAGGGTAAGTGTGAGGGTACGTTTTAGGGTATGGGTTAGAGTTAGGTTTAGGGTTAGGATTAGGGTACGGCTTAGGGTTCGGGTTAGGGTACGGTTGGGGGCACGGTGTAGGGTATGGGTTAGGGTTAGGTTTAGGGTTAGATTTAGGGTTAGGGATTGGTTTAGGGTACGGGTTAGGATTAGCGTACGTGTTAGGGTTAGGGTTTGGGTTAGGGTTAGGGTACGCCTTAGGGTTAGGGTATGGGTTAGGGTTAGGGTACACGTTAGGATTAGGGTATTTTTTAAACCTATCCCACTCTCTAGATACCACTTAGCACGTAAAGGAATATTATTTGGGGTCCAGCCATGGAGAAGATTTTAGTCACTAGGATAAGATAAAGACTAAACACATTATAAAAAAATCACATTAGGATTTTCTTTTTAACCTGTTCCTTAAAACACTAGTGCTTAGGAAATCTAATGGAGGCAAAAGCAGTCAAGGGTACTTTAGGGTTAGGGTTAGGGTTAGGGTTAGTGTTAGGGTTAGGGTACGGCTTAGGGTATGGGATAGGGTATGGGTGAGGGTACGGCGTAGGGTAGGGGTTAGGGTTAGGGTTAGGGTTAGGGTTAGGGTTAGGGTACGGCTTAGGGTACGGGTTAGGGTACGGGTGAGGGTACGGCGTAGGGTATAGGTTAGGGTTAGGTTTAGGGTATGGCTTTGGATATGGGTTAGGGTGCGGGTGAGGGTACGGCGTAGCGTATGGGTTAGGGTTAGGGTTAGAGTACGGCTTAGGGTACAGGTTAGGGTACGGGTGAGGGTACGGCGTAGGGTATAGGTGTGGGTTAGGGTTAGGGTTAGGGTACGGCTTAGGATACGGGTTAGGGTACGGGTGAGGGTACGGCGTAGCGTATGGGTTAGGGTTAGGGTTAGGGTACGGCTTAGGGTACGCGTTAGGGTACGTGTGAGGGTACCGCGTAGGGCATGGGTTAGGGTTAGGGCTAGGGATAGGGTTAGGGTTAGGGTACGGCTTAGGGTACGGGTTAGGTTATGAGTGAGGGAAGGGCGTGAAGTATAGTTTAGGGTTAGGGTTAGGGTTAGGGTTAGGGTACGGGTTAGGGTACGGTTGAGGGTACGGCGTAGGGTATGGGTTAGGGTTAGGTTTAGGGTTAGATTTAGGGTTAGGGATTGGTTTAAGGTACGGGTTAGGATTAGCGTACATGTTAGGGTTAGGGTTTGGGTTAGGGTTAGGGTACGCGTTAGGGTTAGGGTATGGGTTAGGGTTAGGATACACGTTAGGATTAGGGTATTTATTAAACCTATCCCACTCTCTACATACCACTTAGCACGTAAAGGAATATTATTTGGGGTCCAGCCATGGAGAAGATTTTAATCACTAGGATAAGATAAAGAATAAACACATTATAAAAAAATCACATTAGGATTTTCTTTTTAACCTGTTCCTTAAAACACTAGTGCTTAGGAAATCTAATGGAGGCAACAGCAGTCAAGGGTAGTTTAGGGTTAGGGTTAGGGTTAGGGTTAGTGTTAGGGTTAGGGTATGGCTTAGGGTATGGGATAGGGTACGGGTGAGGGTACGGCGTAGGGTATAGGTTAGGGTTAGGGTTAGGGTATGGCTTTGGATATGGGTTAGGGTGCGGGTGAGGGTACGGCATAGCGTATGGGTTAGGGTAAGGGTTAGAGTACGGCTTAGGGTACAGGATAGGGTACGGGTGAGGGTACGGCGTAGGGTATAGGTGTGGGTTAGGGTTAGGGTTAGGGTACGGCTTAGGATACGGGTTAGGGTACGTGTGAGGGTACGGCGTAGCGTATGGGTTAGGGTTAGGGTTAGGGTACTGCTTAGGGTACGCATTAGGGTACGTGTGAGGGTACCGCGTAGGGTATGGGTTAGGGTTAGGGCTAGGGATAGGGTTAGGGTTAGGGTACGGCTTAGGGTACGGGTTAGGTTATGACTGAGGGTAGGGCGTAAAGTATAGTTTAGGGTTAGTTTTAGGGTTAGGGTTAGGGTTAGGGTTAGGGTACGGCTTAGGGTACGGGTTAGGGTACGGGTGAGGGTACGGCATAGGGTATAGGTTAGGGTTAGGGTTAGGGTATGGCTTTGGATATGGGTTAGGGTGCGGGTGAGGGTACGGCGTAGCGTATGGGTTAGGGTTAGGGTTAGAGTACGGCTTAGGGTACAGGTTAGGGTACCGGTGAGGGTACGGCGTAGGGTATAGGTGTGGGTTAGGGTTAGGGTTAGGGTACGGCTTAGGATACGGGTTAGGGTACGGGTGAGGGTATGGCGTAGCGTATGGGTTAGGGTTAGGGTTAGGGTACGGCTTAGGGTACGCGTTAGGGTACGTGTGAGGGTACCGCGTAGGGTATGGGTTAGGGTTAGGGCTAGGGATAGGGTTAGGGTTAGGGTACGGCTTAGGGTACGGGTTAGGGGAAGGGTGAGGGTATGGCGTAGGGTATGGGTTAGGGTTAGGGTTAGGGTTAGGATTAGGGTACGGGTTAGGTTATGAGTGAGTGTAGGGCGTAAAGATAGTTTAGGGTTAGGGTTAGGGTTACGGTACGGCTTAGGGTACGGTTTAGGGTAAGTGTGAGGGTACGTTTTAGGGTATGGGTTAGAGTTAGGTTTAGGGTTAGGATTAGGGTACGGCTTAGGGTTCGGGTTAGGGTACGGTTGGGGGCACGGTGTAGGGTATAGGTTAGGGTTAGGTTTAGGGTTAGATTTAGGGTTAGGGATTGGTTTAGGGTACGGGTTAGGATTAGCGTACGTGTTAGGGTTAGGGTTTGGGTTAGGGTTAGGGTACACGTTAGGATTAGGGTATTTTTTAAACCTATCCCACTCTCTAGATACCACTTAGCACGTAAAGGAATATTATTTGGGGTCCAGCCATGGAGAAGATTTTAGTCACTAGGATAAGATAAAGAATAAACACATTATAAAAAAATCACATTAGGATTTTCTTTTTAACCTGTTCCTTAAAACACTAGTGCTTAGGAAATCTAATGGAGGCAAAAGCAGTCAAGGGTACTTTAGGGTTAGGGTTAGGGTTAGGGTTAGTGTTAGGGTTAGGGTACGGCTTAGGGTATGGGATAGGGTACGGATGAGGGTACGGCGTAGCATATGGGTTAGGGTTAGGGTTAGGGTTAGGGTACGGCTTAGGGTACGGATGAGGGTATGGGTGTGGGTACACTGTAGGGTATGGGTTAGGGTTAGGGTACGGCTTAGGATACGGGTTAGGGTACGGGTTAGGGTACGGCGTAGAGTATCGGTTAGGGTTAGGGTAACGTTTAGGGTTAGGGTTAGGGTACGGCTTAGGGTACGGCTTAGGGTACGGGTGAGGTTACGGCGTAGGGTATAGGTTAGGGTTAGGGTTAGGGTTAGGGTACGGCTTAGGATACGGGTTAGGGTACGGGTGAGGGTACGGCGTAGCGTATGGGTTAGGGTTAGGGTTAGGGTACGGCTAAGGGTACAGTTTAGGGTACGGGTGAGGGTACGGCGTAGGGTATGGGTTTGGGTTAGTGTTAGGGTTAGTTTTAGGGTTAGGGATTGGTGTAGGGTACGGGTTAGGATTAGCGTACGTGTCAGGGTTAGGGTTTGGCTTAGGGTTAGGGTACGCGTTAGGGTTAGGGTATGTGTTAGGGTTAGGGTTAGGTTTAGGGTATGGCTTAGGGTACGGGTGAGGGTACGGGTGAGGGTATGGCGTAGGGTATGGGTTAGGGTTAGGGTTAGCGTTAGTTTTAGTGTTAGGGATTGCTTTAGGTTACGGGTTAGGATTAGCGTACGTGTCAGGGTTAGGGTTTGGGTGAGGATTAGGTTACGCATTAGGGTTAGGTTATGGTTTAGGGTTAGGGTACACGTTAGGATTAGGGTATTTATTAAACCTATCCCACTCTCTAGATGCCACTTAGCACGTAAAGGAATATTATTGGGGGTCCAGCCATGGAGAAGATTTTAGTCAATAAGATAAGATAAAGACTAAACACATTATAAAAAAATCACATTAGGATTTTCTTTTTAACCTGTTCCTTAAAACACTAGTGCTTAGGAAATCTAATGGAGGTAAAAGCAGTCAAGGGTAGTTTAGGGTTAGGGTTAGGGTTAGGGTTAGTGTTAGAGTTAGGGTACGGCTTAGGGTATGGGATAGGGTACAGGTGAGGGTACGGCGTAGGGTAGGGGTTAGGGTTAGGGTTAGTGTTAGGGTTAGGGTACGGCTTAGGGTACGGGTTAGGGGAAGGGTGAGGGTACGGCGTAGGGTATGGGTTAGGGTTAGGGTTAGGGTTAGGGTTAGTTTTAGGGTTATTGATTGGTTTAGGGTTAGGGTACGGCTTAGGGTATGGGATAGGGCACAGGTGAGGGTACGGCGTAGGGGAGGGGTTAGGGTTAGGGTTAGGGTTAGGTTACAGCTTAGGGTACGGGTGAGGGTACGGGTGAGGGTACTGCGTAGGGTATTGGTTAGGGTGAGGGTACGTCTTAGGATACGGGTTAGGGTATGGGTGAGGGTACGGCGTAGGGTATAGGTCAGGGTTAGTGTTAGGGTTAGGGTACGGCTTAGGATACGGATTAGGGTACGGGTGAGGGTACGGCGTAGCGTATGGGTTAGGGTTAGTGTTAGGGTATGGCTTAGGGTACGGGTTATGGTACCGGTGAGGGTACGGCGTAGGGTTAGCGTTAGGGTTAGGGTTAGGGTACGGCTTAGGATACGGGTTAGGGTACGGCTGAGGGTACGGCGTAGTGTATGGGTTAGGGTTAGGGTTAGGGTTAGGGTACGGCTTAGGTTGCGGTTTAGGGTACGGGTGAGGGTATGGCGTAGGGTATGGGTTAGGTTTAGGGTTAGGGTTAGGGTTAGTTTTAGAGTTAGGGATTGGTTTAGGGTACGGGTTAGGATTAGCGTACGTGTCAGTGTTAGGGTTTGGGTTAGGGTTAGGGTACACATTACGATTAGTGTATTTATTAAACCTATCCCACTCTAGATACCACTTAGCACCTAAAGGAATACTATTTGGGGTCCAGCCATGGAGAAGATTTTAGTCACTAGGATAAGATAAAGAATAAACACATTATAAAAAATCACATTAGGATTTTCTTTTTAACCTGTTCCTTAAAACACTAGTGCTTAGGAAATCTAATGGAGGCAAAAGCAGTCAAGGGGAGTTTAGGGTTAGGGTTAGGGTTAGGGTTAGTGTTAGGGTTAGGGTACGGCTTAGGGTACGGGTTAGGGTACGGGTGAGGGTACGGCGTAGGGTATGGGTTAGGGTTAGGGTTAGGGTTAGTTTTAGGGTTACGGATTGGTGTAGGGTACGGGTTAAGATTAGCGTATGTGTCAGGGTTAGGGTTTGGTTTATGGTTAGGTTACGCGTTAGGGTTAGGGTATGGGTTAGGTTTAGGGTACGACTTAGGGTATGGCTTAGGGTACGGTTGAGGGTACGGCGTAGGGTATAGGTTAGGGTTAGGGTTAGGGTTATGGTTAGGGTTAGGGTACGGCTTAGGGTACGGGTGAGGGTACGGGTGAGGGTACGGCGTAGGGTATGGGTTAGGGTTAGGGTACGGCTTAGGATACGGGCTAGGGTACGGGTTAGGGTCCGGCGTAGGGTATGGGTTAGGGTAAGGGTTAGGGTTAGGGTTAGTTTTGGGTTAGGGATTGGTGTAGGGTACGGGTTAGGATTAGCGTACGTGTTAGGGTTAGGGTTAGGGTTAGGGTACGGCTTAGGGTACGGGTCAGGGTACGGTGTAGGGTATGGGTTAGGGTTAGGGTACGGCTTAGGATATGGGTTAGGGTACGGTTTAGGGTACGGCGTATGGTATGGGTTAGGGTTAGGGTTAGGGTTAGGGTACGACTTAGGGTACGGCTTAGGGTATGGGTGAGGGTACGGCGTAGGGTATAGGTCAGGGTTAGTGCTAGGCTTAGGGTACGGCTTAGGATACGGATTAGGGTACGGGTGAGGGTACGGCGTAGCGTATGGGTTAGGGTTAGTGTTAGGGTACGGCTTAGGGTACGGGTTATGGTACGGGTGAGGGTACGGCGTAGGGTATAGGTTAGGGTTAGGGTTAGGGTACGGCTTAGGGTACAGGTGAGGGTACGGCGTAGGTTATAGGTTAGGGTTAGGGTTTGGGTTAGGGTACGGCTTAGGATACGGTTTAGGGTATGGATGAGGGTACGGCGTAGCATATGGGTTAGGGTTATGGTTAGGGTTAGGGTACGGGTGAGGGTACGGTGTAGGGTATGGGTTAGGGTTAGGGTACGGCTTAGGATACGGGTTAGGGTACGGGTTAGGGTACGGCGTAGGGTATGGGTTAGGGTTAGGGTAACGTTTAGGGTTAGGGTTAGGGTACGGCTAAGGTTACGGCTTAGGGTACGGGTGAGGTTACGGCGTAGGGTATAGGTTAGGGTGAGGGTTAGGGTTAGGGTACGGCTTAGGATACGTGTTAGGGTACGGGTGAGGGTACGGCGTAGCGTATGGGTTAGGGTTAGGGTTAGGGTTAGGGTACGGCTAAGGGTACAGGTTAGGGTACGGGTGAGGGTACGGCGTAGGGTATGGGTTAGGGTTAGTGTTAGGGTTAGTTTTAGGGTTAGGGATTGGTTTAGGGTACGGGTTAGGATTAGCGTACGTGTTAGGGTTAGGGTTTGGGTTAGGGTTCGGGTACGCGTCAGGGTTAGGGCATGGGTTAGGGTTTGGGTACACGTTAGGATTAGGTTATTTATTAAACCTATCCCACTCTCTAGATACCACTTAGCAGGTAAAGGAATATTATTTGTGGTCCAGCCATGGAGAAGATTTTAGTCACGAGGATAAGATAAAGAATAAACACATTATAAAAAAATCATATTAGGATTTTCTTTTTAACCTGTTCCTTAAAACACTAGTGCTTAGGAAATCTAATGGAGGCAAAAGCAGTCATGGGTAGTTTAGGGTTAGGGTTAGGGTTAGGGTTAGTGTTAGTGTTTAGGTACGGCTTAGGGTATGGGTTAGGGTACGTGTGAGTGTACGGCGTAGCGTATGGGTTAGGGTTAGGGTTAGGGTACGGCTTAGGATACGGGTTAGGGTACGGATGAGGGTACAGCATAGCGTTTGGGTTAGGGTTAGGGTTAGGTTTTGGGTTAAGGTACGGCTTAGGGTACGCTTTAGGGTATGTGTGAGGGTACCGCGTAGGGTATGGGTTAGGGTTAGGTCTAGGGTTAGGGTTAGGGTTAGGGTACGGCTTAGGGTACGGGTTAGGTTATGAGTGAGTGTAGGGCGTAAAGATAGTTTAGGGTTAGGGTTAGGGTTACGGTACGGCTTAGGGTACGGTTTAGGGTAAGTGTGAGGGTACGTTGTAGGGAATGGGTTAGAGTTAGGTTTAGGGTTAGGATTAGGGTACGGCTTAGGGTTCGGGTTAGGGTACGGTTGGGGGCACGGTGTAGGGTATGGGTTAGGGTTAGGTTTAGGGTTAGATTTAGGGTTAGGGATTGGTTTAGGGTACGGGTTAGGATTAGCGTACGTGTTAGGGTTAGGGTTTGGGTTAGGGTTAGGGTACGCCTTAGGGTTAGGGTATGGGTTAGGGTTAGGGTACACGTTAGGATTAGGGTATTTTTTAAACCTATCCCACTCTCTAGTTACCACTTAGCACGTAAAGGAATATTATTTGGGGTCCAGCCATGGAGAAGATTTTAGTCACTAGGATAAGATAAAGACTAAACACATTATAAAAAAATCACATTAGGATTTTCTTTTTAACCTGTTCCTTAAAACACTAGTGCTTAGGAAATCTAATGGAGGCAAAAGCAGTCAAGGGTACTTTAGGGTTAGGGTTAGGGTTAGGGTTAGTGTTAGGGTTAGGGTACGGCTTAGGGTATGGGATAGGGTATGGGTGAGGGTACGGCGTAGGGTAGGGGTTAGGGTTAGGGTTAGGGTTAGGGTTAGGGTTAGGGTACGGCTTAGGGTACGGGTTAGGGTATGGGTGAGGGTACGGCGTAGGGTATAGGTTAGGGTTAGGTTTAGGGTATGGCTTTGGATATGGGTTAGGGTGCGGGTGAGGGTACGGCGTAGCGTATGGGTTAGGGTTAGGGTTAGAGTACGGCTTAGGGTACAGGTTAGGGTACGGGTGAGGGTACGGCGTAGGGTATAGGTGTGGGTTAGGGTTAGGGTTAGGGTACGGCTTAGGATACGGGTTAGGGTACGGGTGAGGGTACGGCGTAGCGTATGGGTTAGGGTTAGGGTTAGGGTACGGCTTAGGGTACGCGTTAGGGTACGTGTGAGGGTACCGCGTAGGGCATGGGTTAGGGTTAGGGCTAGGGATAGGGTTAGGGTTAGGGTACGGCTTAGGGTACGGGTTAGGTTATGAGTGAGGGAAGGGCGTGAAGTATAGTTTAGGGTTAGGGTTAGGGTTAGGGTTAGGGTACGGGTTAGGGTACGGTTGAGGGTACGGCGTAGGGTATGGGTTAGGGTTAGGTTTAGGGTTAGATTTAGGGTTAGGGATTGGTTTAAGGTACGGGTTAGGATTAGCGTACATGTTAGGGTTAGGGTTTGGGTTAGGGTTAGGGTACGCGTTAGGGTTAGGGTATGGGTTAGGGTTAGGATACACGTTAGGATTAGGGTATTTATTAAACCTATCCCACTCTCTACATACCACTTAGCACGTAAAGGAATATTATTTGGGGTCCAGCCATGGAGAAGATTTTAATCACTAGGATAAGATAAAGAATAAACACATTATAAAAAAATCACATTAGGATTTTCTTTTTAACCTGTTCCTTAAAACACTAGTGCTTAGGAAATCTAATGGAGGCAACAGCAGTCAAGGGTAGTTTAGGGTTAGGGTTAGGGTTAGGGTTAGTGTTAGGGTTAGGGTATGGCTTAGGGTATGGGATAGGGTACGGGTGAGGGTACGGCGTAGGGTATAGGTTAGGGTTAGGGTTAGGGTATGGCTTTGGATATGGGTTAGGGTGCGGGTGAGGGTACGGCATAGCGTATGGGTTAGGGTAAGGGTTAGAGTACGGCTTAGGGTACAGGATAGGGTACGGGTGAGGGTACGGCGTAGGGTATAGGTGTGGGTTAGGGTTAGGGTTAGGGTACGGCTTAGGATACGGGTTAGGGTACGTGTGAGGGTACGGCGTAGCGTATGGGTTAGGGTTAGGGTTAGGGTACGGCTTAGGGTACGCATTAGGGTACGTGTGAGGGTACCGCGTAGGGTATGGGTTAGGGTTAGGGCTAGGGATAGGGTTAGGGTTAGGGTATGGCTTAGGGTACGGGTTAGGTTATGACTGAGGGTAGGGCGTAAAGTATAGTTTAGGGTTCGTTTTAGGGTTAGGGTTAGGGTTAGGGTTAGGGTACGGCTTAGGGTACGGGTTAGGGTACGGGTGAGGGTACGGCATAGGGTATAGGTTAGGGTTAGGGTTAGGGTATGGCTTTGGATATGGGTTAGGGTGCGGGTGAGGGTACGGCGTAGCGTATGGGTTAGGGTTAGGGTTAGAGTACGGCTTAGGATACAGGTTAGGGTACCGGTGAGGGTACGGCGTAGGGTATAGGTGTGGGTTAGGGTTAGGGTTAGGGTACGGCTTAGGATACGGGTTAGGGTACGGGTGAGGGTATGGCGTAGCGTATGGGTTAGGGTTAGGGTTAGGGTACGGCTTAGGGTACGCGTTAGGGTACGTGTGAGGGTACCGCGTAGGGTATGGGTTAGGGTTAGGGCTAGGGATAGGGTTAGGGTTAGGGTACGGCTTAGGGTACGGGTTAGGGGAAGGGTGAGGGTATGGCGTAGGGTATGGGTTAGGGTTAGGGTTAGGGTTAGGATTAGGGTACGGGTTAGGTTATGAGTGAGTGTAGGGCGTAAAGATAGTTTAGGGTTAGGGTTAGGGTTACGGTACGGCTTAGGGTACGGTTTAGGGTAAGTGTGAGGGTACGTTTTAGGGTATGGGTTAGAGTTAGGTTTAGGGTTAGGATTAGGGTACGGCTTAGGGTTCGGGTTAGGGTACGGTTGGGGGCACGGTGTAGGGTATAGGTTAGGGTTAGGTTTAGGGTTAGATTTAGGGTTAGGGATTGGTTTAGGGTACGGGTTAGGATTAGCGTACGTGTTAGGGTTAGGGTTTGGGTTAGGGTTAGGGTACACGTTAGGATTAGGGTATTTTTTAAACCTATCCCACTCTCTAGATACCACTTAGCACGTAAAGGAATATTATTTGGGGTCCAGCCATGGAGAAGATTTTAGTCACTAGGATAAGATAAAGAATAAACACATTATAAAAAAATCACATTAGGATTTTCTTTTTAACCTGTTCCTTAAAACACTAGTGCTTAGGAAATCTAATGGAGGCAAAAGCAGTCAAGGGTACTTTAGGGTTAGGGTTAGGGTTAGGGTTAGTGTTAGGGTTAGGGTACGGCTTAGGGTATGGGATAGGGTACGGATGAGGGTACGGCGTAGCATATGGGTTAGGGTTAGGGTTAGGGTTAGGGTACGGCTTAGGGTACGGATGAGGGTATGGGTGTGGGTACACTGTAGGGTATGGGTTAGGGTTAGGGTACGGCTTAGGATACGGGTTAGGGTACGGGTTAGGGTACGGCGTAGAGTATCGGTTAGGGTTAGGGTAACGTTTAGGGTTAGGGTTAGGGTACGGCTTAGGGTACGGCTTAGGGTACGGGTGAGGTTACGGCGTAGGGTATAGGTTAGGGTTAGGGTTAGGGTTAGGGTACGGCTTAGGATACGGGTTAGGGTACGGGTGAGGGTACGGCGTAGCGTATGGGTTAGGGTTAGGGTTAGGGTACGGCTAAGGGTACAGTTTAGGGTACGGGTGAGGGTACGGCGTAGGGTATGGGTTTGGGTTAGTGTTAGGGTTAGTTTTAGGGTTAGGGATTGGTGTAGGGTACGGGTTAGGATTAGCGTACGTGTCAGGGTTAGGGTTTGGCTTAGGGTTAGGGTACGCGTTAGGGTTAGGGTATGTGTTAGGGTTAGGGTTAGGTTTAGGGTATGGCTTAGGGTACGGGTGAGGGTACGGGTGAGGGTATGGCGTAGGGTATGGGTTAGGGTTAGGGTTAGCGTTAGTTTTAGTGTTAGGGATTGCTTTAGGTTACGGGTTAGGATTAGCGTACGTGTCAGGGTTAGGGTTTGGGTGAGGATTAGGTTACGCATTAGGGTTAGGTTATGGTTTAGGGTTAGGGTACACGTTAGGATTAGGGTATTTATTAAACCTATCCCACTCTCTAGATGCCACTTAGCACGTAAAGGAATATTATTGGGGGTCCAGCCATGGAGAAGATTTTAGTCAATAAGATAAGATAAAGACTAAACACATTATAAAAAAATCACATTAGGATTTTCTTTTTAACCTGTTCCTTAAAACACTAGTGCTTAGGAAATCTAATGGAGGTAAAAGCAGTCAAGGGTAGTTTAGGGTTAGGGTTAGGGTTAGGGTTAGTGTTAGAGTTAGGGTACGGCTTAGGGTATGGGATAGGGTACAGGTGAGGGTACGGCGTAGGGTAGGGGTTAGGGTTAGGGTTAGTGTTAGGGTTAGGGTACGGCTTAGGGTACGGGTTAGGGGAAGGGTGAGGGTACGGCGTAGGGTATGGGTTAGGGTTAGGGTTAGGGTTAGGGTTAGTTTTAGGGTTATTGATTGGTTTAGGGTTAGGGTACGGCTTAGGGTATGGGATAGGGCACAGGTGAGGGTACGGCGTAGGGGAGGGGTTAGGGTTAGGGTTAGGGTTAGGTTACAGCTTAGGGTACGGGTGAGGGTACGGGTGAGGGTACTGCGTAGGGTATTGGTTAGGGTGAGGGTACGTCTTAGGATACGGGTTAGGGTATGGGTGAGGGTACGGCGTAGGGTATAGGTCAGGGTTAGTGTTAGGGTTAGGGTACGGCTTAGGATACGGATTAGGGTACGGGTGAGGGTACGGCGTAGCGTATGGGTTAGGGTTAGTGTTAGGGTATGGCTTAGGGTACGGGTTATGGTACCGGTGAGGGTACGGCGTAGGGTTAGCGTTAGGGTTAGGGTTAGGGTACGGCTTAGGATACGGGTTAGGGTACGGCTGAGGGTACGGCGTAGTGTATGGGTTAGGGTTAGGGTTAGGGTTAGGGTACGGCTTAGGTTGCGGTTTAGGGTACGGGTGAGGGTATGGCGTAGGGTATGGGTTAGGTTTAGGGTTAGGGTTAGGGTTAGTTTTAGAGTTAGGGATTGGTTTAGGGTACGGGTTAGGATTAGCGTACGTGTCAGTGTTAGGGTTTGGGTTAGGGTTAGGGTACACATTACGATTAGTGTATTTATTAAACCTATCCCACTCTAGATACCACTTAGCACCTAAAGGAATACTATTTGGGGTCCAGCCATGGAGAAGATTTTAGTCACTAGGATAAGATAAAGAATAAACACATTATAAAAAATCACATTAGGATTTTCTTTTTAACCTGTTCCTTAAAACACTAGTGCTTAGGAAATCTAATGGAGGCAAAAGCAGTCAAGGGGAGTTTAGGGTTAGGGTTAGGGTTAGGGTTAGTGTTAGGGTTAGGGTACGGCTTAGGGTACGGGTTAGGGTACGGGTGAGGGTACGGCGTAGGGTATGGGTTAGGGTTAGGGTTAGGGTTAGTTTTAGGGTTACGGATTGGTGTAGGGTACGGGTTAAGATTAGCGTATGTGTCAGGGTTAGGGTTTGGTTTATGGTTAGGTTACGCGTTAGGGTTAGGGTATGGGTTAGGTTTAGGGTACGACTTAGGGTATGGCTTAGGGTACGGTTGAGGGTACGGCGTAGGGTATAGGTTAGGGTTAGGGTTAGGGTTATGGTTAGGGTTAGGGTACGGCTTAGGGTACGGGTGAGGGTACGGGTGAGGGTACGGCGTAGGGTATGGGTTAGGGTTAGGGTACGGCTTAGGATACGGGCTAGGGTACGGGTTAGGGTCCGGCGTAGGGTATGGGTTAGGGTAAGGGTTAGGGTTAGGGTTAGTTTTGGGTTAGGGATTGGTGTAGGGTACGGGTTAGGATTAGCGTACGTGTTAGGGTTAGGGTTAGGGTTAGGGTACGGCTTAGGGTACGGGTCAGGGTACGGTGTAGGGTATGGGTTAGGGTTAGGGTACGGCTTAGGATATGGGTTAGGGTACGGTTTAGGGTACGGCGTATGGTATGGGTTAGGGTTAGGGTTAGGGTTAGGGTACGACTTAGGGTACGGCTTAGAGTATGGGTGAGGGTACGGCGTAGGGTATAGGTCAGGGTTAGTGCTAGGCTTAGGGTACGGCTTAGGATACGGATTAGGGTACGGGTGAGGGTACGGCGTAGCGTATGGGTTAGGGTTAGTGTTAGGGTACGGCTTAGGGTACGGGTTATGGTACGGGTGAGGGTACGGCGTAGGGTATAGGTTAGGGTTAGGGTTAGGGTTAGGGTACGGCTTAGGGTACAGGTGAGGGTACGGCGTAGGTTATAGGTTAGGGTTAGGGTTTGGGTTAGGGTACGGCTTAGGATACGGTTTAGGGTATGGATGAGGGTACGGCGTAGCATATGGGTTAGGGTTATGGTTAGGGTTAGGGTACGGGTGAGGGTACGGTGTAGGGTATGGGTTAGGGTTAGGGTACGGCTTAGGATACGGGTTAGGGTACGGGTTAGGGTACGGCGTAGGGTATGGGTTAGGGTTAGGGTAACGTTTAGGGTTAGGGTTAGGGTACGGCTAAGGTTACGGCTTAGGGTACGGGTGAGGTTACGGCGTAGGGTATAGGTTAGGGTGAGGGTTAGGGTTAGGGTACGGCTTAGGATACGTGTTAGGGTACGGGTGAGGGTACGGCGTAGCGTATGGGTTAGGGTTAGGGTTAGGGTTAGGGTACGGCTAAGGGTACAGGTTAGGGTACGGGTGAGGGTACGGCGTAGGGTATGGGTTAGGGTTAGTGTTAGGGTTAGTTTTAGGGTTAGGGATTGGTTTAGGGTACGGGTTAGGATTAGCGTACGTGTTAGGGTTAGGGTTTGGGTTAGGGTTCGGGTACGCGTCAGGGTTAGGGCATGGGTTAGGGTTTGGGTACACGTTAGGATTAGGTTATTTATTAAACCTATCCCACTCTCTAGATACCACTTAGCAGGTAAAGGAATATTATTTGTGGTCCAGCCATGGAGAAGATTTTAGTCACGAGGATAAGATAAAGAATAAACACATTATAAAAAAATCATATTAGGATTTTCTTTTTAACCTGTTCCTTAAAACACTAGTGCTTAGGAAATCTAATGGAGGCAAAAGCAGTCATGGGTAGTTTAGGGTTAGGGTTAGGGTTAGGGTTAGTGTTAGTGTTTAGGTACGGCTTAGGGTATGGGTTAGGGTACGTGTGAGTGTACGGCGTAGCGTATGGGTTAGGGTTAGGGTTAGGGTACGGCTTAGGATACGGGTTAGGGTACGGATGAGGGTACAGCATAGCGTTTGGGTTAGGGTTAGGGTTAGGTTTTGGGTTAAGGTACGGCTTAGGGTACGCTTTAGGGTATGTGTGAGGGTACCGCGTAGGGTATGGGTTAGGGTTAGGTCTAGGGTTAGGGTTAGGGTTAGGGTACGGCTTAGGGTACGGGTTAGGTTATGAGTGAGTGTAGGGCGTAAAGATAGTTTAGGGTTAGGGTTAGGGTTACGGTACGGCTTAGGGTACGGTTTAGGGTAAGTGTGAGGGTACGTTGTAGGGAATGGGTTAGAGTTAGGTTTAGGGTTAGGATTAGGGTACGGCTTAGGGTTCGGGTTAGGGTACGGTTGGGGGCACGGTGTAGGGTATGGGTTAGGGTTAGGTTTAGGGTTAGATTTAGGGTTAGGGATTGGTTTAGGGTACGGGTTAGGATTAGCGTACGTGTTAGGGTTAGGGTTTGGGTTAGGGTTAGGGTACGCCTTAGGGTTAGGGTATGGGTTAGGGTTAGGGTACACGTTAGGATTAGGGTATTTTTTAAACCTATCCCACTCTCTAGTTACCACTTAGCACGTAAAGGAATATTATTTGGGGTCCAGCCATGGAGAAGATTTTAGTCACTAGGATAAGATAAAGACTAAACACATTATAAAAAAATCACATTAGGATTTTCTTTTTAACCTGTTCCTTAAAACACTAGTGCTTAGGAAATCTAATGGAGGCAAAAGCAGTCAAGGGTACTTTAGGGTTAGGGTTAGGGTTAGGGTTAGTGTTAGGGTTAGGGTACGGCTTAGGGTATGGGATAGGGTATGGGTGAGGGTACGGCGTAGGGTAGGGGTTAGGGTTAGGGTTAGGGTTAGGGTTAGGGTTAGGGTACGGCTTAGGGTACGGGTTAGGGTATGGGTGAGGGTACGGCGTAGGGTATAGGTTAGGGTTAGGTTTAGGGTATGGCTTTGGATATGGGTTAGGGTGCGGGTGAGGGTACGGCGTAGCGTATGGGTTAGGGTTAGGGTTAGAGTACGGCTTAGGGTACAGGTTAGGGTACGGGTGAGGGTACGGCGTAGGGTATAGGTGTGGGTTAGGGTTAGGGTTAGGGTACGGCTTAGGATACGGGTTAGGGTACGGGTGAGGGTACGGCGTAGCGTATGGGTTAGGGTTAGGGTTAGGGTACGGCTTAGGGTACGCGTTAGGGTACGTGTGAGGGTACCGCGTAGGGCATGGGTTAGGGTTAGGGCTAGGGATAGGGTTAGGGTTAGGGTACGGCTTAGGGTACGGGTTAGGTTATGAGTGAGGGAAGGGCGTGAAGTATAGTTTAGGGTTAGGGTTAGGGTTAGGGTTAGGGTACGGGTTAGGGTACGGTTGAGGGTACGGCGTAGGGTATGGGTTAGGGTTAGGTTTAGGGTTAGATTTAGGGTTAGGGATTGGTTTAAGGTACGGGTTAGGATTAGCGTACATGTTAGGGTTAGGGTTTGGGTTAGGGTTAGGGTACGCGTTAGGGTTAGGGTATGGGTTAGGGTTAGGATACACGTTAGGATTAGGGTATTTATTAAACCTATCCCACTCTCTACATACCACTTAGCACGTAAAGGAATATTATTTGGGGTCCAGCCATGGAGAAGATTTTAATCACTAGGATAAGATAAAGAATAAACACATTATAAAAAAATCACATTAGGATTTTCTTTTTAACCTGTTCCTTAAAACACTAGTGCTTAGGAAATCTAATGGAGGCAACAGCAGTCAAGGGTAGTTTAGGGTTAGGGTTAGGGTTAGGGTTAGTGTTAGGGTTAGGGTATGGCTTAGGGTATGGGATAGGGTACGGGTGAGGGTACGGCGTAGGGTATAGGTTAGGGTTAGGGTTAGGGTATGGCTTTGGATATGGGTTAGGGTGCGGGTGAGGGTACGGCATAGCGTATGGGTTAGGGTAAGGGTTAGAGTATGGCTTAGGGTACAGGATAGGGTACGGGTGAGGGTACGGCGTAGGGTATAGGTGTGGGTTAGGGTTAGGGTTAGGGTACGGCTTAGGATACGGGTTAGGGTACGTGTGAGGGTACGGCGTAGCGTATGGGTTAGGGTTAGGGTTAGGGTACGGCTTAGGGTACGCATTAGGGTACGTGTGAGGGTACCGCGTAGGGTATGGGTTAGGGTTAGGGCTAGGGATAGGGTTAGGGTTAGGGTATGGCTTAGGGTACGGGTTAGGTTATGACTGAGGGTAGGGCGTAAAGTATAGTTTAGGGTTCGTTTTAGGGTTAGGGTTAGGGTTAGGGTTAGGGTACGGCTTAGGGTACGGGTTAGGGTACGGGTGAGGGTACGGCATAGGGTATAGGTTAGGGTTAGGGTTAGGGTATGGCTTTGGATATGGGTTAGGGTGCGGGTGAGGGTACGGCGTAGCGTATGGGTTAGGGTTAGGGTTAGAGTACGGCTTAGGGTACAGGTTAGGGTACCGGTGAGGGTACGGCGTAGGGTATAGGTGTGGGTTAGGGTTAGGGTTAGGGTACGGCTTAGGATACGGGTTAGGGTACGGGTGAGGGTATGGCGTAGCGTATGGGTTAGGGTTAGGGTTAGGGTACGGCTTAGGGTACGCGTTAGGGTACGTGTGAGGGTACCGCGTAGGGCATGGGTTAGGGTTAGGGCTAGGGATAGGGTTAGGGTTAGGGTACGGCTTAGGGTACGGGTTAGGGGAAGGGTGAGGGTATGGCGTAGGGTATGGGTTAGGGTTAGGGTTAGGGTTAGGATTAGGGTACGGGTTAGGTTATGAGTGAGTGTAGGGCGTAAAGATAGTTTAGGGTTAGGGTTAGGGTTACGGTACGGCTTAGGGTACGGTTTAGGGTAAGTGTGAGGGTACGTTTTAGGGTATGGGTTAGAGTTAGGTTTAGGGTTAGGATTAGGGTACGGCTTAGGGTTCGGGTTAGGGTACGGTTGGGGGCACGGTGTAGGGTATAGGTTAGGGTTAGGTTTAGGGTTAGATTTAGGGTTAGGGATTGGTTTAGGGTACGGGTTAGGATTAGCGTACGTGTTAGGGTTAGGGTTTGGGTTAGGGTTAGGGTACACGTTAGGATTAGGGTATTTTTTAAACCTATCCCACTCTCTAGATACCACTTAGCACGTAAAGGAATATTATTTGGGGTCCAGCCATGGAGAAGATTTTAGTCACTAGGATAAGATAAAGAATAAACACATTATAAAAAAATCACATTAGGATTTTCTTTTTAACCTGTTCCTTAAAACACTAGTGCTTAGGAAATCTAATGGAGGCAAAAGCAGTCAAGGGTACTTTAGGGTTAGGGTTAGGGTTAGGGTTAGTGTTAGGGTTAGGGTACGGCTTAGGGTATGGGATAGGGTACGGATGAGGGTACGGCGTAGCATATGGGTTAGGGTTAGGGTTAGGGTTAGGGTACGGCTTAGGGTACGGATGAGGGTATGGGTGTGGGTACACTGTAGGGTATGGGTTAGGGTTAGGGTACGGCTTAGGATACGGGTTAGGGTACGGGTTAGGGTACGGCGTAGAGTATCGGTTAGGGTTAGGGTAACGTTTAGGGTTAGGGTTAGGGTACGGCTTAGGGTACGGCTTAGGGTACGGGTGAGGTTACGGCGTAGGGTATAGGTTAGGGTTAGGGTTAGGGTTAGGGTACGGCTTAGGATACGGGTTAGGGTACGGGTGAGGGTACGGCGTAGCGTATGGGTTAGGGTTAGGGTTAGGGTACGGCTAAGGGTACAGTTTAGGGTACGGGTGAGGGTACGGCGTAGGGTATGGGTTTGGGTTAGTGTTAGGGTTAGTTTTAGGGTTAGGGATTGGTGTAGGGTACGGGTTAGGATTAGCGTACGTGTCAGGGTTAGGGTTTGGCTTAGGGTTAGGGTACGCGTTAGGGTTAGGGTATGTGTTAGGGTTAGGGTTAGGTTTAGGGTATGGCTTAGGGTACGGGTGAGGGTATGGGTGAGGGTATGGCGTAGGGTATGGGTTAGGGTTAGGGTTAGCGTTAGTTTTAGTGTTAGGGATTGCTTTAGGTTACGGGTTAGGATTAGCGTACGTGTCAGGGTTAGGGTTTGGGTGAGGATTAGGTTACGCATTAGGGTTAGGTTATGGTTTAGGGTTAGGGTACACGTTAGGATTAGGGTATTTATTAAACCTATCCCACTCTCTAGATGCCACTTAGCACGTAAAGGAATATTATTGGGGGTCCAGCCATGGAGAAGATTTTAGTCAATAAGATAAGATAAAGACTAAACACATTATAAAAAAATCACATTAGGATTTTCTTTTTAACCTGTTCCTTAAAACACTAGTGCTTAGGAAATCTAATGGAGGTAAAAGCAGTCAAGGGTAGTTTAGGGTTAGGGTTAGGGTTAGGGTTAGTGTTAGAGTTAGGGTACGGCTTAGGGTATGGGATAGGGTACAGGTGAGGGTACGGCGTAGGGTAGGGGTTAGGGTTAGGGTTAGTGTTAGGGTTAGGGTACGGCTTAGGGTACGGGTTAGGGGAAGGGTGAGGGTACGGCGTAGGGTATGGGTTAGGGTTAGGGTTAGGGTTAGGGTTAGTTTTAGGGTTATTGATTGGTTTAGGGTTAGGGTACGGCTTAGGGTATGGGATAGGGCACAGGTGAGGGTACGGCGTAGGGGAGGGGTTAGGGTTAGGGTTAGGGTTAGGTTACAGCTTAGGGTACGGGTGAGGGTACGGGTGAGGGTACTGCGTAGGGTATTGGTTAGGGTGAGGGTACGTCTTAGGATACGGGTTAGGGTATGGGTGAGGGTACGGCGTAGGGTATAGGTCAGGGTTAGTGTTAGGGTTAGGGTACGGCTTAGGATACGGATTAGGGTACGGGTGAGGGTACGGCGTAGCGTATGGGTTAGGGTTAGTGTTAGGGTATGGCTTAAGGTACGGGTTATGGTACCGGTGAGGGTACGGCGTAGGGTTAGGGTTAGGGTTAGGGTTAGGGTATGGCTTAGGGTACGGGTTATGGTACCGGTGAGGGTACGGCGTAGGGTATAGGTTAGGGTTAGGGTTTGGGTTAGGGTACGGCTTAGGATACGGTTTAGGGTACGGATGAGGGTACGGCGTAGCATATGCATTAGGGTTAGGGTTAGGGTTAGGGTACGGCTTAGGGTACGGATGAGGGTACGGGTGTGGGTACACTGTAGGGTATGGGTTAGGGTTAGGGTACGGCTTAGGATACGGGTTAGGGTACGGGTTAGTGTACGGCGTAGAGTATCGGTTAGGGTTAGGGTAACGTTTAGGGTTAGGGTTAGGGTACGGCTTAGGGTACGGCTTAGGGTACGGGTGAGGTTACGGCGTAGGGTATAGGTTAGGGTTAGGGTTAGGGTTAGGGTACGGCTTAGGATATGGGTTAGGGTACGGGTGAGGGTACGGCGTAGCGTATGGGTTAGGGTTAGGGTTAGGGTACGGCTAAGGGTACAGGTTAGGGTACGGGTGAGGGTACGGCGTAGGGTATGGGTTAGGGTTAGTGTTAGGGTTAGTTTTAGGGTTAGGGATTGGTGTAGGGTACGGGTTAGGATTAGCGTACGTCTCAGGGTTAGGGTTTGGCTTAGGGTTAGGGTACGCGTTAGGGTTAGGGTATGTGTTAGGGTTAGGGTACACGTTAGGATTAGGGTATTTATTAAACCTATCCCACTCTCTAGATACCATTTAACACGTAGAGGAATATTATTGTGGTTCCAGCCATGGAGAAGATTTTAGTCACTAGGATAAGATAAAGAATAAACACATTATAAAAAAATCACATTAGGATTTTCTTTTTAACCTGTTCCTTAAAAGACTAGTGCTTAGGAAATCTAATGGAGGCAAAAGCAGTCAAGGGTATTTTAGGGTTAGGGTTAGGGTTAGGGTTAGGGTACGGCTTAGGGTATGGGATAGGGTACGGGTGAGGGTACGGCATAGGGTAGGGGTTAGTGTTAGGGTTAGGGTTAGGGTACGGCTTAGGGTACGGGTGAGGGTACGGGTGATGGTACGGCGTAGGGTATGGGTTAGGATTTGGGTACGGCTTAGGATACGGGTTAGGGTACGGGTTAGGGTACGGCGTACGGTATGTGTTAGGGTTAGGGTTAGGGTTAGGGTTAGGGATAGGGTACGGCTTAGGGTACGGCTTAGGGTACGGGTGAGGGTACGGGTGATGGTACGGCGTAGGGTATGGGTTAGGGTTAGGGTACGGCTTAGCATACGGGTTAGGGTACGGGTGAGGGTACGGCGTAGCGTATGGGTTAGGGTTAGGGTTAGGGTACGGCTTAGGGTGCGGGTTAGGGTACGGGTGAGGGTACGGGTGAGGGTACCGCGTAGCGTATGGGTTAGGGTTAGGGTTAGGGTTAGGGTACGGCTTAGGGTACTTGTGAGGGTACGGGTGAGGGTACGGCGTAGGGTATGGGTTAGGTTTAGGGTCCGGCTTAGGATACGGGCTAGGGTACGGGTGAGGGTCCGGCGTAGGGTATGGGTTAGGGTTAGGGTTAGGTTTAGGGTTAGTTTTGGGTTAGGGATTGGTGTAGGGTACGGGTTAGGATTAGCGTACGTGTCAGGGTTAGGGTTTGGGTTCGGGTTAGGGTACGCGTTAGGTTTAGGGTATGGGTTAGGGTTAGGGTACGGCTTAGGGTATGGGATAGGGTACGGGTGAGTGTACGGCGTAGGGTAGGGTTTAGGGTTAGGGTTAGGGTTAGGGTTAGGGTTAGGGTACGGCTTAGGGTACGGGTGAGGGTACGCTGTAGCGTATGGGTTAGGGTTAGGGTACGGCTTAGGATACGGGTTAGGGTATGGGTTAGGGTACGGTATAGGGTATGGGTTAGGGTTAGGGTTAGGGTTAGGGTACGACTTAGGGTACGGCTTAGGGTACGGGTGAGGGTACGGCGTAGGGTATAGGTCAGGGTTAGGGTTAGGGTTAGGGTACGGCTTAGGATACGGGTTAGGGTACGGGTGAGGGTACGGCGTAGCGTATGGGTTAGGGTTAGGGTTAGGGTTAGGGTACGGCTTAGGGTACGGGTTTTGGTACGGGTGAGGGTACGGCGTAGGGTATGGGTTAGAGTTAGGGTTAGGTTTAGGGTACGGCTTAGGGTACAGGTGAGGGTACGGCGTAGGGTATAGGTTAGTGTTAGGGTTAGGGTTAGGGTACGGCTTAGGGTACAGGTGAGGGTACGGCATAGGGTATAGGTTAGGGTTAGGGTTTGGGATAGGGTACGGCTTAGGATACGGTTTAGGGTACGGATGAGGGTACGGCGTAGCATATGGGTTAGGGTTAGAGTTAGGGTACGGCTTAGGGTATGGGATAGGGTACGGGTTAGGGTACGGCGTAGGGTATGGGTTAGGGTTAGGGTAAGGTTTAGGGTTAGGGTTAGGGTACGGGTTAGGGTACGGGTTAGGGTACGGGTGAGGGTACGGCGTAGGGTATAGGTTAGCGTTAGGTTTAGTATTAGTTTTAGGGTTAGGGATTTGTTTAGGGTACGGGTTAGGATTAGCGTACGTGTCAGGGTTAGGGTTTGGCTTAGGGTTAGGGTACGCGTTAGGGTTAGGGTATGGGTTACGGTTAGGGTAGACGTTAGGATTAGGGTATTTATTAAACCTATCCCACTCTCTACATACCACTTAGCACGTAAAGGAATATTATTTGGGGTCTAGCCATGGAGAAGATTTTAGTCACTAGGATAAGATAAAGAATAAACACATTATAAAAAAATCACATTAGGATTTTCTTTTTAACCTGTTCCTTAAAACACTAGTGCTTAGGAAATCTAATGGAGGCAAAAGCAGTCAAGGGGAGTTTAGGGTTAGGGTTAGGGTTAGGGTTAGGGTTAGGGTTAGGGTACGGCTTAGCGTACGGCTTAAGGTACGGGTGAGGTTACGGCGTAGGGTATAGGTTAGCGTTAGGGTTAGGGTTAGGGTACGGCTTAGGATACGGGTTAGGGTACGGCTGAGGGTACGGCGTAGCGTATGGGTTAGGGTTAGGGTACGGCTTAGGTTGCGGTTTAGGGTACGGGTGAGGGTATGGCGTAGGGTATGGGTTAGGTTTAGGGTTAGGGTTAGGGTTAGTTTTAGAGTTAGGGATTGGTTTAGGGTACGGGTTAGGATTAGCGTACGTGTCAGTGTTAGGGTTTGGGTTAGGGTTAGGGTACACATTACGATTAGTGTATTTATTAAACCTATCCCACTCTAGATACCACTTAGCACCTAAAGGAATACTATTTGGGGTCCAGCCATGGAGAAGATTTTAGTCACTAGGATAAGATAAAGAATAAACACATTATAAAAAATCACATTAGGATTTTCTTTTTAACCTGTTCCTTAAAACACTAGTGCTTAGGAAATCTAATGGAGGCAAAAGCAGTCAAGGGGAGTTTAGGGTTAGTGTTAGGGTTAGGGTTAGTGTTAGGCTTAGGGTACGGCTTAGGGTACGGGTTAGGGAACGGGTGAGGGTACGGCGTAGGGTATGGGTTAGGGTTAGGGTTAGGGTTAGTTTTAGGGTTACGGATTGGTGTAGGGTACGGGTTAAGATTAGCGTATGTGTCAGGGTTAGGGTTTGGTTTATGGTTAGGTTACGCGTTAGGGTTAGGGTATGGGTTAGGTTTAGGGTACGACTTAGGGTATGGCTTAGGGTACAGTTGAGGGTACGGCGTAGGGTATAGGTTAGGGTTAGGGTTAGGGTTATGGTTAGGGTTAGGGTACGGCTTAGGGTACGGGTGAGGGTACGGGTGAGGGTACGGCGTAGGGTATGGGTTAGGGTTAGGGTACGGCTTAGGATACGGGCTAGGGTACGGGTTAGGGTCCGGCGTAGGGTATGGGTTAGGGTAAGGGTTAGGGTTAGGGTTAGTTTTGGGTTAGGGATTGGTGTAGGGTACGGGTTAGGATTAGCGTACGTGTTAGGGTTAGGGTTAGGGTTAGGGTTAGGGTTAGGGTACGGCTTAGGGTACGGGTCAGGGTACGGTGTAGGGTATGGGTTAGGGTTAGGGTACGGCTTAGGATATGGGTTAGGGTACGGTTTAGGGCACGGCGTATGGTATGGGTTAGGGTTAGGGTTAGGGTTAGGGTATGACTTAGGGTACGGCTTAGGGTATGGGTGAGGGTACGGCGTAGGGTATAGGTCAGGGTTAGTGCTAGGCTTAGGGTACGGCTTAGGATACGGATTAGGGTACGGGTGAGGGTACGGCGTAGCGTATGGGTTAGGGTTAGTGTTAGGGTACGGCTTAGGGTACGGGTTATGTTACGGGTGAGGGTACGGCGTAGGGTATAGGTTAGGGTTAGGGTTAGGGTTAGGGTACGGCTTAGGGTACAGGTGAGGGTACGGCGTAGGTTATAGGTTAGGGTTAGGGTTTGGGTTAGGGTACGGCTTAGGATACGGTTTAGGGTATGGATGAGGGTACGGCGTAGCATATGGGTTAGGGTTATGGTTAGGGTTAGGGTACGGCTTAGGGTACGGGTGAGGGTACGGTGTAGGGTATGGGTTAGGGTTAGGGTACGGCTTAGGATACGGCTTAGGGTACGGGTGAGGTTACGGCGTAGGGTATAGGTTAGGGTGAGGGTTAGGGTTAGGGTACGGCTTAGGATACGTGTTAGGGTACGGGTGAGGGTACGGCGTAGCGTATGGGTTAGGGTTAGGGTTAGGGTTAGGGTACGGCTAAGGGTACAGGTTAGGGTACGGGTGAGGGTACGGCGTAGGGTATGGGTTAGGGTTAGTGTTAGGGTTAGTTTTAGGGTTAGGGATTGGTTTAGGGTACGGGTTAGGATTAGCGTACGTGTTAGGGTTAGGGTTTGGGTTAGGGTTCGGGTACGCGTCAGGGTTAGGGCATGGGTTAGGGTTTGGGTACACGTTAGGATTAGGTTATTTATTAAACCTATCCCACTCTCTAGATACCACTTAGCAGGTAAAGGAATATTATTTGTGGTCCAGCCATGGAGAAGATTTTAGTCACGAGGATAAGATAAAGAATAAACACATTATAAAAAAATCATATTAGGATTTTCTTTTTAACCTGTTCCTTAAAACACTAGTGCTTAGGAAATCTAATGGAGGCAAAAGCAGTCATGGGTAGTTTAGGGTTAGGGTTAGGGTTAGGGTTAGTGTTAGTGTTTAGGTACGGCTTAGGGTATGGGTTAGGGTACGTGTGAGTGTACGGCGTAGCGTATGGGTTAGGGTTAGGGTTAGGGTACGGCTTAGGATACGGGTTAGGGTACGGATGAGGGTACAGCATAGCGTTTGGGTTAGGGTTAGGGTTAGGTTTTGGGTTAAGGTACGGCTTAGGGTACGCGTTAGGGTATGTGTGAGGGTACCGCGTAGGGTATGGGTTAGGGTTAGGTCTAGGGTTAGGGTTAGGGTTAGGGTACGGCTTAGGGTACGGGTTAGGTTATGAGTGAGTGTAGGGCGTAAAGATAGTTTAGGGTTAGGGTTAGGGTTACGGTACGGCTTAGGGTACGGTTTAGGGTAAGTGTGAGGGTACGTTTTAGGGTATGGGTTAGAGTTAGGTTTAGGGTTAGGATTAGGGTACGGCTTAGGGTTCGGGTTAGGGTACGGTTGGGGGCACGGTGTAGGGTATGGGTTAGGGTTAGGTTTAGGGTTAGATTTAGGGTTAGGGATTGGTTTAGGGTACGGGTTAGGATTAGCGTACGTGTTAGGGTTAGGGTTTGGGTTAGGGTTAGGGTACGCCTTAGGGTTAGGGTATGGGTTAGGGTTAGGGTACACGTTAGGATTAGGGTATTTTTTAAACCTATCCCACTCTCTAGATACCACTTAGCACGTAAAGGAATATTATTTGGGGTCCAGCCATGGAGAAGATTTTAGTCACTAGGATAAGATAAAGACTAAACACATTATAAAAAAATCACATTAGGATTTTCTTTTTAACCTGTTCCTTAAAACACTAGTGCTTAGGAAATCTAATGGAGGCAAAAGCAGTCAAGGGTACTTTAGGGTTAGGGTTAGGGTTAGGGTTAGTGTTAGGGTTAGGGTACGGCTTAGGGTATGGGATAGGGTATGGGTGAGGGTACGGCGTAGGGTAGGGGTTAGGTTTAGGGTTAGGGTTAGGGTTAGGGTTAGGGTACGGCTTAGGGTACGGGTTAGGGTACGGGTGAGGGTACGGCGTAGGGTATAGGTTAGGGTTAGGTTTAGGGTATGGCTTTGGATATGGGTTAGGGTGCGGGTGAGGGTACGGCGTAGCGTATGGGTTAGGGTTAGAGTACGGCTTAGGGTACAGGTTAGGGTACGGGTGAGGGTACGGCGTAGGGTATAGGTGTGGGTTAGGGTTAGGGTTAGGGTACGGCTTAGGATACGGGTTAGGGTACGGGTGAGGGTACGGCGTAGCGTATGGGTTAGGGTTAGGGTTAGGGTACGGCTTAGGGTACGCGTTAGGGTACGTGTGAGGGTACCGCGTAGGGCATGGGTTAGGGTTAGGGCTAGGGATAGGGTTAGGGTTAGGGTACGGCTTAGGGTACGGGTTAGGTTATGAGTGAGGGAAGGGCGTGAAGTATAGTTTAGGGTTAGGGTTAGGGTTAGGGTTAGGGTACGGGTTAGGGTACGGTTGAGGGTACGGCGTAGGGTATGGGTTAGGGTTAGGTTTAGTGTTAGATTTAGGGTTAGGGATTGGTTTAAGGTACGGGTTAGGATTAGCGTACATGTTAGGGTTAGGGTTTGGGTTAGGGTTAGGGTACGCGTTAGGGTTAGGGTATGGGTTAGGGTTAGGATACACGTTAGGATTAGGGTATTTATTAAACCTATCCCACTCTCTACATACCACTTAGCACGTAAAGGAATATTATTTGGGGTCCAGCCATGGAGAAGATTTTAATCACTAGGATAAGATAAAGAATAAACACATTATAAAAAAATCACATTAGGATTTTCTTTTTAACCTGTTCCTTAAAACACTAGTGCTTAGGAAATCTAATGGAGGCAACAGCAGTCAAGGGTAGTTTAGGGTTAGGGTTAGGGTTAGGGTTAGTGTTAGGGTTAGGGTATGGCTTAGGGTATGGGATAGGGTACGGGTGAGGGTACGGCGTAGGGTATAGGTTAGGGTTAGGGTTAGGGTATGGCTTTGGATATGGGTTAGGGTGCGGGTGAGGGTACGGCATAGCGTATGGGTTAGGGTAAGGGTTAGAGTACGGCTTAGGGTACAGGATAGGGTACGGGTGAGGGTACGGCGTAGGGTATAGGTGTGGGTTAGGGTTAGGGTTAGGGTACGGCTTAGGATACGGGTTAGGGTACGTGTGAGGGTACGGCGTAGCGTATGGGTTAGGGTTAGGGTTAGGGTACTGCTTAGGGTACGCATTAGGGTACGTGTGAGGGTACCGCGTAGGGTATGGGTTAGGGTTAGGGCTAGGGATAGGGTTAGGGTTAGGGTACGGCTTAGGGTACGGGTTAGGTTATGACTGAGGGTAGGGCGTAAAGTATAGTTTAGGGTTAGTTTTAGGGTTAGGGTTAGGGTTAGGGTTAGGGTACGGCTTAGGGTACGGGTTAGGGTACGGGTGAGGGTACGGCATAGGGTATAGGTTAGGGTTAGGGTTAGGGTATGGCTTTGGATATGGGTTAGGGTGCGGGTGAGGGTACGGCGTAGCGTATGGGTTAGGGTTAGGGTTAGAGTACGGCTTAGGGTACAGGTTAGGGTACCGGTGAGGGTACGGCGTAGGGTATAGGTGTGGGTTAGGGTTAGGGTTAGGGTACGGCTTAGGATACGGGTTAGGGTACGGGTGAGGGTATGGCGTAGCGTATGGGTTAGGGTTAGGGTTAGGGTACGGCTTAGGGTACGCGTTAGGGTACGTGTGAGGGTACCGCGTAGGGTATGGGTTAGGGTTAGGGCTAGGGATAGGGTTAGGGTTAGGGTACGGCTTAGGGTACGGGTTAGGGGAAGGGTGAGGGTATGGCGTAGGGTATGGGTTAGGGTTAGGGTTAGGGTTAGGATTAGGGTACGGGTTAGGTTATGAGTGAGTGTAGGGCGTAAAGATAGTTTAGGGTTAGGGTTAGGGTTACGGTACGGCTTAGGGTACGGTTTAGGGTAAGTGTGAGGGTACGTTTTAGGGTATGGGTTAGAGTTAGGTTTAGGGTTAGGATTAGGGTACGGCTTAGGGTTCGGGTTAGGGTACGGTTGGGGGCACGGTGTAGGGTATAGGTTAGGGTTAGGTTTAGGGTTAGATTTAGGGTTAGGGATTGGTTTAGGGTACGGGTTAGGATTAGCGTACGTGTTAGGGTTAGGGTTTGGGTTAGGGTTAGGGCACACGTTAGGATTAGGGTATTTTTTAAACCTATCCCACTCTCTAGATACCACTTAGCACGTAAAGGAATATTATTTGGGGTCCAGCCATGGAGAAGATTTTAGTCACTAGGATAAGATAAAGAATAAACACATTATAAAAAAATCACATTAGGATTTTCTTTTTAACCTGTTCCTTAAAACACTAGTGCTTAGGAAATCTAATGGAGGCAAAAGCAGTCAAGGGTACTTTAGGGTTAGGGTTAGGGTTAGGGTTAGTGTTAGGGTTAGGGTACGGCTTAGGGTATGGGATAGGGTACGGATGAGGGTACGGCGTAGCATATGGGTTAGGGTTAGGGTTAGGGTTAGGGTACGGCTTAGGGTACGGATGAGGGTATGGGTGTGGGTACACTGTAGGGTATGGGTTAGGGTTAGGGTACGGCTTAGGATACGGGTTAGGGTACGGGTTAGGGTACGGCGTAGAGTATCGGTTAGGGTTAGGGTAACGTTTAGGGTTAGGGTTAGGGTACGGCTTAGGGTACGGCTTAGGGTACGGGTGAGGTTACGGCGTAGGGTATAGGTTAGGGTTAGGGTTAGGGTACGGCTTAGGATACGGGTTAGGGTACGGGTGAGGGTACGGCGTAGCGTATGGGTTAGGGTTAGGGTTAGGGTACGGCTAAGGGTACAGTTTAGGGTACGGGTGAGGGTACGGCGTAGGATATGGGTTTGGGTTAGTGTTAGGGTTAGTTTTAGGGTTAGGGATTGGTGTAGGGTACGGGTTAGGATTAGCGTACGTGTCAGGGTTAGGGTTTGGCTTAGGGTTAGGGTACGCGTTAGGGTTAGGGTATGTGTTAGGGTTAGGGTTAGGTTTAGGGTATGGCTTAGGGTACGGGTGAGGGTACGGGTGAGGGTATGGCGTAGGGTATGGGTTAGGGTTAGGGTTAGCGTTAGTTTTAGTGTTAGGGATTGCTTTAGGTTACGGGTTAGGATTAGCGTACGTGTCAGGGTTAGGGTTTGGGTGAGGATTAGGTTACGCATTAGGGTTAGGTTATGGTTTAGGGTTAGGGTACACGTTAGGATTAGGGTATTTATTAAACCTATCCCACTCTCTAGATGCCACTTAGCACGTAAAGGAATATTATTGGGGGTCCAGCCATGGAGAAGATTTTAGTCAATAAGATAAGATAAAGACTAAACACATTATAAAAAAATCACATTAGGATTTTCTTTTTAACCTGTTCCTTAAAACACTAGTGCTTAGGAAATCTAATGGAGGTAAAAGCAGTCAAGGGTAGTTTAGGGTTAGGGTTAGGGTTAGGGTTAGTGTTAGAGTTAGGGTACGGCTTAGGGTATGGGATAGGGTACAGGTGAGGGTACGGCGTAGGGTAGGGGTTAGGGTTAGGGTTAGTGTTAGGGTTAGGGTACGGCTTAGGGTACGGGTTAGGGGAAGGGTGAGGGTACGGCGTAGGGTATGGGTTAGGGTTAGGGTTAGGGTTAGGGTTAGTTTTAGGGTTATTGATTGGTTTAGGGTTAGGGTACGGCTTAGGGTATGGGATAGGGCACAGGTGAGGGTACGGCGTAGGGGAGGGGTTAGGGTTAGGGTTAGGGTTAGGTTACAGCTTAGGGTACGGGTGAGGGTACGGGTGAGGGTACTGCGTAGGGTATTGGTTAGGGTGAGGGTACGTCTTAGGATACGGGTTAGGGTATGGGTGAGGGTACGGCGTAGGGTATAGGTCAGGGTTAGTGTTAGGGTTAGGGTACGGCTTAGGATACGGATTAGGGTACGGGTGAGGGTACGGCGTAGCGTATGGGTTAGGGTTAGTGTTAGGGTATGGCTTAGGGTACGGGTTATGGTACCGGTGAGGGTACGGCGTAGGGTTAGCGTTAGGGTTAGGGTTAGGGTACGGCTTAGGATACGGGTTAGGGTACGGCTGAGGGTACGGCGTAGTGTATGGGTTAGGGTTAGGGTTAGGGTTAGGGTACGGCTTAGGTTGCGGTTTAGGGTACGGGTGAGGGTATGGCGTAGGGTATGGGTTAGGTTTAGGGTTAGGGTTAGGGTTAGTTTTAGAGTTAGGGATTGGTTTAGGGTACGGGTTAGGATTAGCGTACGTGTCAGTGTTAGGGTTTGGGTTAGGGTTAGGGTACACATTACGATTAGTGTATTTATTAAACCTATCCCACTCTAGATACCACTTAGCACCTAAAGGAATACTATTTGGGGTCCAGCCATGGAGAAGATTTTAGTCACTAGGATAAGATAAAGAATAAACACATTATAAAAAATCACATTAGGATTTTCTTTTTAACCTGTTCCTTAAAACACTAGTGCTTAGGAAATCTAATGGAGGCAAAAGCAGTCAAGGGGAGTTTAGGGTTAGGGTTAGGGTTAGGGTTAGTGTTAGGGTTAGGGTACGGCTTAGGGTACGGGTTAGGGTACGGGTGAGGGTACGGCGTAGGGTATGGGTTAGGGTTAGGGTTAGGGTTAGTTTTAGGGTTACGGATTGGTGTAGGGTACGGGTTAAGATTAGCGTATGTGTCAGGGTTAGGGTTTGGTTTATGGTTAGGTTACGCGTTAGGGTTAGGGTATGGGTTAGGTTTAGGGTACGACTTAGGGTATGGCTTAGGGTACGGTTGAGGGTACGGCGTAGGGTATAGGTTAGGGTTAGGGTTAGGGTTATGGTTAGGGTTAGGGTACGGCTTAGGGTACGGGTGAGGGTACGGGTGAGGGTACGGCGTAGGGTATGGGTTAGGGTTAGGGTACGGCTTAGGATACGGGCTAGGGTACGGGTTAGGGTCCGGCGTAGGGTATGGGTTAGGGTAAGGGTTAGGGTTAGGGTTAGTTTTGGGTTAGGGATTGGTGTAGGGTACGGGTTAGGATTAGCGTACGTGTTAGGGTTAGGGTTAGGGTTAGGGTACGGCTTAGGGTACGGGTCAGGGTACGGTGTAGGGTATGGGTTAGGGTTAGGGTACGGCTTAGGATATGGGTTAGGGTACGGTTTAGGGTACGGCGTATGGTATGGGTTAGGGTTAGGGTTAGGGTTAGGGTACGACTTAGGGTACGGCTTAGGGTATGGGTGAGGGTACGGCGTAGGGTATAGGTCAGGGTTAGTGCTAGGCTTAGGGTACGGCTTAGGATACGGATTAGGGTACGGGTGAGGGTACGGCGTAGCGTATGGGTTAGGGTTAGTGTTAGGGTACGGCTTAGGGTACGGGTTATGGTACGGGTGAGGGTACGGCGTAGGGTATAGGTTAGGGTTAGGGTTAGGGTTAGGGTACGGCTTAGGGTACAGGTGAGGGTACGGCGTAGGTTATAGGTTAGGGTTAGGGTTTGGGTTAGGGTACGGCTTAGGATACGGTTTAGGGTATGGATGAGGGTACGGCGTAGCATATGGGTTAGGGTTATGGTTAGGGTTAGGGTACGGGTGAGGGTACGGTGTAGGGTATGGGTTAGGGTTAGGGTACGGCTTAGGATACGGGTTAGGGTACGGGTTAGGGTACGGCGTAGGGTATGGGTTAGGGTTAGGGTAACGTTTAGGGTTAGGGTTAGGGTACGGCTAAGGTTACGGCTTAGGGTACGGGTGAGGTTACGGCGTAGGGTATAGGTTAGGGTGAGGGTTAGGGTTAGGGTACGGCTTAGGATACGTGTTAGGGTACGGGTGAGGGTACGGCATAGCGTATGGGTTAGGGTTAGGGTTAGGGTTAGGGTACGGCTAAGGGTACAGGTTAGGGTACGGGTGAGGGTACGGCGTAGGGTATGGGTTAGGGTTAGTGTTAGGGTTAGTTTTAGGGTTAGGGATTGGTTTAGGGTACGGGTTAGGATTAGCGTACGTGTTAGGGTTAGGGTTTGGGTTAGGGTTCGGGTACGCGTCAGGGTTAGGGCATGGGTTAGGGTTTGGGTACACGTTAGGATTAGGTTATTTATTAAACCTATCCCACTCTCTAGATACCACTTAGCAGGTAAAGGAATATTATTTGTGGTCCAGCCATGGAGAAGATTTTAGTCACGAGGATAAGATAAAGAATAAACACATTATAAAAAAATCATATTAGGATTTTCTTTTTAACCTGTTCCTTAAAACACTAGTGCTTAGGAAATCTAATGGAGGCAAAAGCAGTCATGGGTAGTTTAGGGTTAGGGTTAGGGTTAGGGTTAGTGTTACTGTTTAGGTACGGCTTAGGGTATGGGTTAGGGTACGTGTGAGTGTACGGCGTAGCGTATGGGTTAGGGTTAGGGTTAGGGTACGGCTTAGGATACGGGTTAGGGTACGGATGAGGGTACAGCATAGCGTTTGGGTTAGGGTTAGGGTTAGGTTTTGGGTTAAGGTACGGCTTAGGGTACGCTTTAGGGTATGTGTGAGGGTACCGCGTAGGGTATGGGTTAGGGTTAGGTCTAGGGTTAGGGTTAGGGTTAGGGTACGGCTTAGGGTACGGGTTAGGTTATGAGTGAGTGTAGGGCGTAAAGATAGTTTAGGGTTAGGGTTAGGGTTACGGTACGGCTTAGGGTACGGTTTAGGGTAAGTGTGAGGGTACGTTGTAGGGAATGGGTTAGAGTTAGGTTTAGGGTTAGGATTAGGGTACGGCTTAGGGTTCGGGTTAGGGTACGGTTGGGGGCACGGTGTAGGGTATGGGTTAGGGTTAGGTTTAGGGTTAGATTTAGGGTTAGGGATTGGTTTAGGGTACGGGTTAGGATTAGCGTACGTGTTAGGGTTAGGGTTTGGGTTAGGGTTAGGGTACGCCTTAGGGTTAGGGTATGGGTTAGGGTTAGGGTACACGTTAGGATTAGGGTATTTTTTAAACCTATCCCACTCTCTAGTTACCACTTAGCACGTAAAGGAATATTATTTGGGGTCCAGCCATGGAGAAGATTTTAGTCACTAGGATAAGATAAAGACTAAACACATTATAAAAAAATCACATTAGGATTTTCTTTTTAACCTGTTCCTTAAAACACTAGTGCTTAGGAAATCTAATGGAGGCAAAAGCAGTCAAGGGTACTTTAGGGTTAGGGTTAGGGTTAGGGTTAGTGTTAGGGTTAGGGTACGGCTTAGGGTATGGGATAGGGTATGGGTGAGGGTACGGCGTAGGGTAGGGGTTAGGGTTAGGGTTAGGGTTAGGGTTAGGGTTAGGGTACGGCTTAGGGTACGGGTTAGGGTATGGGTGAGGGTACGGCGTAGGGTATAGGTTAGGGTTAGGTTTAGGGTATGGCTTTGGATATGGGTTAGGGTGCGGGTGAGGGTACGGCGTAGCGTATGGGTTAGGGTTAGGGTTAGAGTACGGCTTAGGGTACAGGTTAGGGTACGGGTGAGGGTACGGCGTAGGGTATAGGTGTGGGTTAGGGTTAGGGTTAGGGTACGGCTTAGGATACGGGTTAGGGTACGGGTGAGGGTACGGCGTAGCGTATGGGTTAGGGTTAGGGTTAGGGTACGGCTTAGGGTACGCGTTAGGGTACGTGTGAGGGTACCGCGTAGGGCATGGGTTAGGGTTAGGGCTAGGGATAGGGTTAGGGTTAGGGTACGGCTTAGGGTACGGGTTAGGTTATGAGTGAGGGAAGGGCGTGAAGTATAGTTTAGGGTTAGGGTTAGGGTTAGGGTTAGGGTACGGGTTAGGGTACGGTTGAGGGTACGGCGTAGGGTATGGGTTAGGGTTAGGTTTAGGGTTAGATTTAGGGTTAGGGATTGGTTTAAGGTACGGGTTAGGATTAGCGTACATGTTAGGGTTAGGGTTTGGGTTAGGGTTAGGGTACGCGTTAGGGTTAGGGTATGGGTTAGGGTTAGGATACACGTTAGGATTAGGGTATTTATTAAACCTATCCCACTCTCTACATACCACTTAGCACGTAAAGGAATATTATTTGGGGTCCAGCCATGGAGAAGATTTTAATCACTAGGATAAGATAAAGAATAAACACATTATAAAAAAATCACATTAGGATTTTCTTTTTAACCTGTTCCTTAAAACACTAGTGCTTAGGAAATCTAATGGAGGCAACAGCAGTCAAGGGTAGTTTAGGGTTAGGGTTAGGGTTAGGGTTAGTGTTAGGGTTAGGGTATGGCTTAGGGTATGGGATAGGGTACGGGTGAGGGTACGGCGTAGGGTATAGGTTAGGGTTAGGGTTAGGGTATGGCTTTGGATATGGGTTAGGGTGCGGGTGAGGGTACGGCATAGCGTATGGGTTAGGGTAAGGGTTAGAGTACGGCTTAGGGTACAGGATAGGGTACGGGTGAGGGTACGGCGTAGGGTATAGGTGTGGGTTAGGGTTAGGGTTAGGGTACGGCTTAGGATACGGGTTAGGGTACGTGTGAGGGTACGGCGTAGCGTATGGGTTAGGGTTAGGGTTAGGGTACGGCTTAGGGTACGCATTAGGGTACGTGTGAGGGTACCGCGTAGGGTATGGGTTAGGGTTAGGGCTAGGGATAGGGTTAGGGTTAGGGTATGGCTTATGGTACGGGTTAGGTTATGACTGAGGGTAGGGCGTAAAGTATAGTTTAGGGTTAGTTTTAGGGTTAGGGTTAGGGTTAGGGTTAGGGTACGGCTTAGGGTACGGGTTAGGGTACGGGTGAGGGTACGGCATAGGGTATAGGTTAGGGTTAGGGTTAGGGTATGGCTTTGGATATGGGTTAGGGTGCGGGTGAGGGTACGGCGTAGCGTATGGGTTAGGGTTAGGGTTAGAGTACGGCTTAGGGTACAGGTTAGGGTACCGGTGAGGGTACGGCGTAGGGTATAGGTGTGGGTTAGGGTTAGGGTTAGGGTACGGCTTAGGATACGGGTTAGGGTACGGGTGAGGGTATGGCGTAGCGTATGGGTTAGGGTTAGGGTTAGGGTACGGCTTAGGGTACGCGTTAGGGTACGTGTGAGGGTACCGCGTAGGGTATGGGTTAGGGTTAGGGCTAGGGATAGGGTTAGGGTTAGGGTACGGCTTAGGGTACGGGTTAGGGGAAGGGTGAGGGTATGGCGTAGGGTATGGGTTAGGGTTAGGGTTAGGGTTAGGATTAGGGTACGGGTTAGGTTATGAGTGAGTGTAGGGCGTAAAGATAGTTTAGGGTTAGGGTTAGGGTTACGGTACGGCTTAGGGTACGGTTTAGGGTAAGTGTGAGGGTACGTTTTAGGGTATGGGTTAGAGTTAGGTTTAGGGTTAGGATTAGGGTACGGCTTAGGGTACGGGTTAGGGTACGGGTGAGGGTACGGCATAGGGTATAGGTTAGGGTTAGGGTTAGGGTATGGCTTTGGATATGGGTTAGGGTGCGGGTGAGGGTACGGCGTAGCGTATGGGTTAGGGTTAGGGTTAGAGTACGGCTTAGGGTACAGGTTAGGGTACCGGTGAGGGTACGGCGTAGGGTATAGGTGTGGGTTAGGGTTAGGGTTAGGGTACGGCTTAGGATACGGGTTAGGGTACGGGTGAGGGTATGGCGTAGCGTATGGGTTAGGGTTAGGGTTAGGGTACGGCTTAGGGTACGCGTTAGGGTACGTGTGAGGGTACCGCGTAGGGTATGGGTTAGGGTTAGGGCTAGGGATAGGGTTAGGGTTAGGGTACGGCTTAGGGTACGGGTTAGGGGAAGGGTGAGGGTATGGCGTAGGGTATGGGTTAGGGTTAGGGTTAGGGTTAGGATTAGGGTACGGGTTAGGTTATGAGTGAGTGTAGGGCGTAAAGATAGTTTAGGGTTAGGGTTAGGGTTACGGTACGGCTTAGGGTACGGTTTAGGGTAAGTGTGAGGGTACGTTTTAGGGTATGGGTTAGAGTTAGGTTTAGGGTTAGGATTAGGGTACGGCTTAGGGTTCGGGTTAGGGTACGGTTGGGGGCACGGTGTAGGGTATAGGTTAGGGTTAGGTTTAGGGTTAGATTTAGGGTTAGGGATTGGTTTAGGGTACGGGTTAGGATTAGCGTACGTGTTAGGGTTAGGGTTTGGGTTAGGGTTAGGGCACACGTTAGGATTAGGGTATTTTTTAAACCTATCCCACTCTCTAGATACCACTTAGCACGTAAAGGAATATTATTTGGGGTCCAGCCATGGAGAAGATTTTAGTCACTAGGATAAGATAAAGAATAAACACATTATAAAAAAATCACATTAGGATTTTCTTTTTAACCTGTTCCTTAAAACACTAGTGCTTAGGAAATCTAATGGAGGCAAAAGCAGTCAAGGGTACTTTAGGGTTAGGGTTAGGGTTAGGGTTAGTGTTAGGGTTAGGGTACGGCTTAGGGTATGGGATAGGGTACGGATGAGGGTACGGCGTAGCATATGGGTTAGGGTTAGGGTTAGGGTTAGGGTACGGCTTAGGGTACGGATGAGGGTATGGGTGTGGGTACACTGTAGGGTATGGGTTAGGGTTAGGGTACGGCTTAGGATACGGGTTAGGGTACGGGTTAGGGTACGGCGTAGAGTATCGGTTAGGGTTAGGGTAACGTTTAGGGTTAGGGTTAGGGTACGGCTTAGGGTACGGCTTAGGGTACGGGTGAGGTTACGGCGTAGGGTATAGGTTAGGGTTAGGGTTAGGGTACGGCTTAGGATACGGGTTAGGGTACGGGTGAGGGTACGGCGTAGCGTATGGGTTAGGGTTAGGGTTAGGGTACGGCTAAGGGTACAGTTTAGGGTACGGGTGAGGGTACGGCGTAGGATATGGGTTTGGGTTAGTGTTAGGGTTAGTTTTAGGGTTAGGGATTGGTGTAGGGTACGGGTTAGGATTAGCGTACGTGTCAGGGTTAGGGTTTGGCTTAGGGTTAGGGTACGCGTTAGGGTTAGGGTATGTGTTAGGGTTAGGGTTAGGTTTAGGGTATGGCTTAGGGTACGGGTGAGGGTACGGGTGAGGGTATGGCGTAGGGTATGGGTTAGGGTTAGGGTTAGCGTTAGTTTTAGTGTTAGGGATTGCTTTAGGTTACGGGTTAGGATTAGCGTACGTGTCAGGGTTAGGGTTTGGGTGAGGATTAGGTTACGCATTAGGGTTAGGTTATGGTTTAGGGTTAGGGTACACGTTAGGATTAGGGTATTTATTAAACCTATCCCACTCTCTAGATGCCACTTAGCACGTAAAGGAATATTATTGGGGGTCCAGCCATGGAGAAGATTTTAGTCAATAAGATAAGATAAAGACTAAACACATTATAAAAAAATCACATTAGGATTTTCTTTTTAACCTGTTCCTTAAAACACTAGTGCTTAGGAAATCTAATGGAGGTAAAAGCAGTCAAGGGTAGTTTAGGGTTAGGGTTAGGGTTAGGGTTAGTGTTAGAGTTAGGGTACGGCTTAGGGTATGGGATAGGGTACAGGTGAGGGTACGGCGTAGGGTAGGGGTTAGGGTTAGGGTTAGTGTTAGGGTTAGGGTACGGCTTAGGGTACGGGTTAGGGGAAGGGTGAGGGTACGGCGTAGGGTATGGGTTAGGGTTAGGGTTAGGGTTAGGGTTAGTTTTAGGGTTATTGATTGGTTTAGGGTTAGGGTACGGCTTAGGGTATGGGATAGGGCACAGGTGAGGGTACGGCGTAGGGGAGGGGTTAGGGTTAGGGTTAGGGTTAGGTTACAGCTTAGGGTACGGGTGAGGGTACGGGTGAGGGTACTGCGTAGGGTATTGGTTAGGGTGAGGGTACGTCTTAGGATACGGGTTAGGGTATGGGTGAGGGTACGGCGTAGGGTATAGGTCAGGGTTAGTGTTAGGGTTAGGGTACGGCTTAGGATACGGATTAGGGTACGGGTGAGGGTACGGCGTAGCGTATGGGTTAGGGTTAGTGTTAGGGTATGGCTTAGGGTACGGGTTATGGTACCGGTGAGGGTACGGCGTAGGGTTAGCGTTAGGGTTAGGGTTAGGGTACGGCTTAGGATACGGGTTAGGGTACGGCTGAGGGTACGGCGTAGTGTATGGGTTAGGGTTAGGGTTAGGGTTAGGGTACGGCTTAGGTTGCGGTTTAGGGTACGGGTGAGGGTATGGCGTAGGGTATGGGTTAGGTTTAGGGTTAGGGTTAGGGTTAGTTTTAGAGTTAGGGATTGGTTTAGGGTACGGGTTAGGATTAGCGTACGTGTCAGTGTTAGGGTTTGGGTTAGGGTTAGGGTACACATTACGATTAGTGTATTTATTAAACCTATCCCACTCTAGATACCACTTAGCACCTAAAGGAATACTATTTGGGGTCCAGCCATGGAGAAGATTTTAGTCACTAGGATAAGATAAAGAATAAACACATTATAAAAAATCACATTAGGATTTTCTTTTTAACCTGTTCCTTAAAACACTAGTGCTTAGGAAATCTAATGGAGGCAAAAGCAGTCAAGGGGAGTTTAGGGTTAGGGTTAGGGTTAGGGTTAGTGTTAGGGTTAGGGTACGGCTTAGGGTACGGGTTAGGGTACGGGTGAGGGTACGGCGTAGGGTATGGGTTAGGGTTAGGGTTAGGGTTAGTTTTAGGGTTACGGATTGGTGTAGGGTACGGGTTAAGATTAGCGTATGTGTCAGGGTTAGGGTTTGGTTTATGGTTAGGTTACGCGTTAGGGTTAGGGTATGGGTTAGGTTTAGGGTACGACTTAGGGTATGGCTTAGGGTACGGTTGAGGGTACGGCGTAGGGTATAGGTTAGGGTTAGGGTTAGGGTTATGGTTAGGGTTAGGGTACGGCTTAGGGTACGGGTGAGGGTACGGGTGAGGGTACGGCGTAGGGTATGGGTTAGGGTTAGGGTACGGCTTAGGATACGGGCTAGGGTACGGGTTAGGGTCCGGCGTAGGGTATGGGTTAGGGTAAGGGTTAGGGTTAGGGTTAGTTTTGGGTTAGGGATTGGTGTAGGGTACGGGTTAGGATTAGCGTACGTGTTAGGGTTAGGGTTAGGGTTAGGGTACGGCTTAGGGTACGGGTCAGGGTACGGTGTAGGGTATGGGTTAGGGTTAGGGTACGGCTTAGGATATGGGTTAGGGTACGGTTTAGGGTACGGCGTATGGTATGGGTTAGGGTTAGGGTTAGGGTTAGGGTACGACTTAGGGTACGGCTTAGGGTATGGGTGAGGGTACGGCGTAGGGTATAGGTCAGGGTTAGTGCTAGGCTTAGGGTACGGCTTAGGATACGGATTAGGGTACGGGTGAGGGTACGGCGTAGCGTATGGGTTAGGGTTAGTGTTAGGGTACGGCTTAGGGTACGGGTTATGGTACGGGTGAGGGTACGGCGTAGGGTATAGGTTAGGGTTAGGGTTAGGGTTAGGGTACGGCTTAGGGTACAGGTGAGGGTACGGCGTAGGTTATAGGTTAGGGTTAGGGTTTGGGTTAGGGTACGGCTTAGGATACGGTTTAGGGTATGGATGAGGGTACGGCGTAGCATATGGGTTAGGGTTATGGTTAGGGTTAGGGTACGGGTGAGGGTACGGTGTAGGGTATGGGTTAGGGTTAGGGTACGGCTTAGGATACGGGTTAGGGTACGGGTTAGGGTACGGCGTAGGGTATGGGTTAGGGTTAGGGTAACGTTTAGGGTTAGGGTTAGGGTACGGCTAAGGTTACGGCTTAGGGTACGGGTGAGGTTACGGCGTAGGGTATAGGTTAGGGTGAGGGTTAGGGTTAGGGTACGGCTTAGGATACGTGTTAGGGTACGGGTGAGGGTACGGCATAGCGTATGGGTTAGGGTTAGGGTTAGGGTTAGGGTACGGCTAAGGGTACAGGTTAGGGTACGGGTGAGGGTACGGCGTAGGGTATGGGTTAGGGTTAGTGTTAGGGTTAGTTTTAGGGTTAGGGATTGGTTTAGGGTACGGGTTAGGATTAGCGTACGTGTTAGGGTTAGGGTTTGGGTTAGGGTTCGGGTACGCGTCAGGGTTAGGGCATGGGTTAGGGTTTGGGTACACGTTAGGATTAGGTTATTTATTAAACCTATCCCACTCTCTAGATACCACTTAGCAGGTAAAGGAATATTATTTGTGGTCCAGCCATGGAGAAGATTTTAGTCACGAGGATAAGATAAAGAATAAACACATTATAAAAAAATCATATTAGGATTTTCTTTTTAACCTGTTCCTTAAAACACTAGTGCTTAGGAAATCTAATGGAGGCAAAAGCAGTCATGGGTAGTTTAGGGTTAGGGTTAGGGTTAGGGTTAGTGTTAGTGTTTAGGTACGGCTTAGGGTATGGGTTAGGGTACGTGTGAGTGTACGGCGTAGCGTATGGGTTAGGGTTAGGGTTAGGGTACGGCTTAGGATACGGGTTAGGGTACGGATGAGGGTACAGCATAGCGTTTGGGTTAGGGTTAGGGTTAGGTTTTGGGTTAAGGTACGGCTTAGGGTACGCTTTAGGGTATGTGTGAGGGTACCGCGTAGGGTATGGGTTAGGGTTAGGTCTAGGGTTAGGGTTAGGGTTAGGGTACGGCTTAGGGTACGGGTTAGGTTATGAGTGAGTGTAGGGCGTAAAGATAGTTTAGGGTTAGGGTTAGGGTTACGGTACGGCTTAGGGTACGGTTTAGGGTAAGTGTGAGGGTACGTTGTAGGGAATGGGTTAGAGTTAGGTTTAGGGTTAGGATTAGGGTACGGCTTAGGGTTCGGGTTAGGGTACGGTTGGGGGCACGGTGTAGGGTATGGGTTAGGGTTAGGTTTAGGGTTAGATTTAGGGTTAGGGATTGGTTTAGGGTACGGGTTAGGATTAGCGTACGTGTTAGGGTTAGGGTTTGGGTTAGGGTTAGGGTACGCCTTAGGGTTAGGGTATGGGTTAGGGTTAGGGTACACGTTAGGATTAGGGTATTTTTTAAACCTATCCCACTCTCTAGTTACCACTTAGCACGTAAAGGAATATTATTTGGGGTCCAGCCATGGAGAAGATTTTAGTCACTAGGATAAGATAAAGACTAAACACATTATAAAAAAATCACATTAGGATTTTCTTTTTAACCTGTTCCTTAAAACACTAGTGCTTAGGAAATCTAATGGAGGCAAAAGCAGTCAAGGGTACTTTAGGGTTAGGGTTAGGGTTAGGGTTAGTGTTAGGGTTAGGGTACGGCTTAGGGTATGGGATAGGGTATGGGTGAGGGTACGGCGTAGGGTAGGGGTTAGGGTTAGGGTTAGGGTTAGGGTTAGGGTTAGGGTACGGCTTAGGGTACGGGTTAGGGTATGGGTGAGGGTACGGCGTAGGGTATAGGTTAGGGTTAGGTTTAGGGTATGGCTTTGGATATGGGTTAGGGTGCGGGTGAGGGTACGGCGTAGCGTATGGGTTAGGGTTAGGGTTAGAGTACGGCTTAGGGTACAGGTTAGGGTACGGGTGAGGGTACGGCGTAGGGTATAGGTGTGGGTTAGGGTTAGGGTTAGGGTACGGCTTAGGATACGGGTTAGGGTACGGGTGAGGGTACGGCGTAGCGTATGGGTTAGGGTTAGGGTTAGGGTACGGCTTAGGGTACGCGTTAGGGTACGTGTGAGGGTACCGCGTAGGGCATGGGTTAGGGTTAGGGCTAGGGATAGGGTTAGGGTTAGGGTACGGCTTAGGGTACGGGTTAGGTTATGAGTGAGGGAAGGGCGTGAAGTATAGTTTAGGGTTAGGGTTAGGGTTAGGGTTAGGGTACGGGTTAGGGTACGGTTGAGGGTACGGCGTAGGGTATGGGTTAGGGTTAGGTTTAGGGTTAGATTTAGGGTTAGGGATTGGTTTAAGGTACGGGTTAGGATTAGCGTACATGTTAGGGTTAGGGTTTGGGTTAGGGTTAGGGTACGCGTTAGGGTTAGGGTATGGGTTAGGGTTAGGATACACGTTAGGATTAGGGTATTTATTAAACCTATCCCACTCTCTACATACCACTTAGCACGTAAAGGAATATTATTTGGGGTCCAGCCATGGAGAAGATTTTAATCACTAGGATAAGATAAAGAATAAACACATTATAAAAAAATCACATTAGGATTTTCTTTTTAACCTGTTCCTTAAAACACTAGTGCTTAGGAAATCTAATGGAGGCAACAGCAGTCAAGGGTAGTTTAGGGTTAGGGTTAGGGTTAGGGTTAGTGTTAGGGTTAGGGTATGGCTTAGGGTATGGGATAGGGTACGGGTGAGGGTACGGCGTAGGGTATAGGTTAGGGTTAGGGTTAGGGTATGGCTTTGGATATGGGTTAGGGTGCGGGTGAGGGTACGGCATAGCGTATGGGTTAGGGTAAGGGTTAGAGTACGGCTTAGGGTACAGGATAGGGTACGGGTGAGGGTACGGCGTAGGGTATAGGTGTGGGTTAGGGTTAGGGTTAGGGTACGGCTTAGGATACGGGTTAGGGTACGTGTGAGGGTACGGCGTAGCGTATGGGTTAGGGTTAGGGTTAGGGTACGGCTTAGGGTACGCATTAGGGTACGTGTGAGGGTACCGCGTAGGGTATGGGTTAGGGTTAGGGCTAGGGATAGGGTTAGGGTTAGGGTATGGCTTATGGTACGGGTTAGGTTATGACTGAGGGTAGGGCGTAAAGTATAGTTTAGGGTTAGTTTTAGGGTTAGGGTTAGGGTTAGGGTTAGGGTACGGCTTAGGGTACGGGTTAGGGTACGGGTGAGGGTACGGCATAGGGTATAGGTTAGGGTTAGGGTTAGGGTATGGCTTTGGATATGGGTTAGGGTGCGGGTGAGGGTACGGCGTAGCGTATGGGTTAGGGTTAGGGTTAGAGTACGGCTTAGGGTACAGGTTAGGGTACCGGTGAGGGTACGGCGTAGGGTATAGGTGTGGGTTAGGGTTAGGGTTAGGGTACGGCTTAGGATACGGGTTAGGGTACGGGTGAGGGTATGGCGTAGCGTATGGGTTAGGGTTAGGGTTAGGGTACGGCTTAGGGTACGCGTTAGGGTACGTGTGAGGGTACCGCGTAGGGTATGGGTTAGGGTTAGGGCTAGGGATAGGGTTAGGGTTAGGGTACGGCTTAGGGTACGGGTTAGGGGAAGGGTGAGGGTATGGCGTAGGGTATGGGTTAGGGTTAGGGTTAGGGTTAGGATTAGGGTACGGGTTAGGTTATGAGTGAGTGTAGGGCGTAAAGATAGTTTAGGGTTAGGGTTAGGGTTACGGTACGGCTTAGGGTACGGTTTAGGGTAAGTGTGAGGGTACGTTTTAGGGTATGGGTTAGAGTTAGGTTTAGGGTTAGGATTAGGGTACGGCTTAGGGTTCGGGTTAGGGTACGGTTGGGGGCACGGTGTAGGGTATAGGTTAGGGTTAGGTTTAGGGTTAGATTTAGGGTTAGGGATTGGTTTAGGGTACGGGTTAGGATTAGCGTACGTGTTAGGGTTAGGGTTTGGGTTAGGGTTAGGGTACACGTTAGGATTAGGGTATTTTTTAAACCTATCCCACTCTCTAGATACCACTTAGCACGTAAAGGAATATTATTTGGGGTCCAGCCATGGAGAAGATTTTAGTCACTAGGATAAGATAAAGAATAAACACATTATAAAAAAATCACATTAGGATTTTCTTTTTAACCTGTTCCTTAAAACACTAGTGCTTAGGAAATCTAATGGAGGCAAAAGCAGTCAAGGGTACTTTAGGGTTAGGGTTAGGGTTAGGGTTAGTGTTAGGGTTAGGGTACGGCTTAGGGTATGGGATAGGGTACGGATGAGGGTACGGCGTAGCATATGGGTTAGGGTTAGGGTTAGGGTTAGGGTACGGCTTAGGGTACGGATGAGGGTATGGGTGTGGGTACACTGTAGGGTATGGGTTAGGGTTAGGGTACGGCTTAGGATACGGGTTAGGGTACGGGTTAGGGTACGGCGTAGAGTATCGGTTAGGGTTAGGGTAACGTTTAGGGTTAGGGTTAGGGTACGGCTTAGGGTACGGCTTAGGGTACGGGTGAGGTTACGGCGTAGGGTATAGGTTAGGGTTAGGGTTAGGGTTAGGGTACGGCTTAGGATACGGGTTAGGGTACGGGTGAGGGTACGGCGTAGCGTATGGGTTAGGGTTAGGGTTAGGGTACGGCTAAGGGTACAGTTTAGGGTACGGGTGAGGGTACGGCGTAGGGTATGGGTTTGGGTTAGTGTTAGGGTTAGTTTTAGGGTTAGGGATTGGTGTAGGGTACGGGTTAGGATTAGCGTACGTGTCAGGGTTAGGGTTTGGCTTAGGGTTAGGGTACGCGTTAGGGTTAGGGTATGTGTTAGGGTTAGGGTTAGGTTTAGGGTATGGCTTAGGGTACGGGTGAGCGTATGGGTGAGGGTATGGCGTAGGGTATGGGTTAGGGTTAGGGTTAGCGTTAGTTTTAGTGTTAGGGATTGCTTTAGGTTACGGGTTAGGATTAGCGTACGTGTCAGGGTTAGGGTTTGGGTGAGGATTAGGTTACGCATTAGGGTTAGGTTATGGTTTAGGGTTAGGGTACACGTTAGGATTAGGGTATTTATTAAACCTATCCCACTCTCTAGATGCCACTTAGCACGTAAAGGAATATTATTGGGGGTCCAGCCATGGAGAAGATTTTAGTCAATAAGATAAGATAAAGACTAAACACATTATAAAAAAATCACATTAGGATTTTCTTTTTAACCTGTTCCTTAAAACACTAGTGCTTAGGAAATCTAATGGAGGTAAAAGCAGTCAAGGGTAGTTTAGGGTTAGGGTTAGGGTTAAGGTTAGTGTTAGAGTTAGGGTACGGCTTAGGGTATGGGATAGGGTACAGGTGAGGGTACGGCGTAGGGTAGGGGTTAGGGTTAGGGTTAGTGTTAGGGTTAGGGTACGGCTTAGGGTACGGGTTAGGGGAAGGGTGAGGGTACGGCGTAGGGTATGGGTTAGGGTTAGGGTTAGGGTTAGGGTTAGTTTTAGGGTTATTGATTGGTTTAGGGTTAGGGTACGGCTTAGGGTATGGGATAGGGCACAGGTGAGGGTACGGCGTAGGGGAGGGGTTAGGGTTAGGGTTAGGGTTAGGTTACAGCTTAGGGTACGGGTGAGGGTACGGGTGAGGGTACTGCGTAGGGTATTGGTTAGGGTGAGGGTACGTCTTAGGATACGGGTTAGGGTATGGGTGAGGGTACGGCGTAGGGTATAGGTCAGGGTTAGTGTTAGGGTTAGGGTACGGCTTAGGATACGGATTAGGGTACGGGTGAGGGTACGGCGTAGCGTATGGGTTAGGGTTAGTGTTAGGGTATGGCTTAGGGTACGGGTTATGGTACCGGTGAGGGTACGGCGTAGGGTTAGCGTTAGGGTTAGGGTTAGGGTACGGCTTAGGATACGGGTTAGGGTACGGCTGAGGGTACGGCGTAGTGTATGGGTTAGGGTTAGGGTTAGGGTTAGGGTACGGCTTAGGTTGCGGTTTAGGGTACGGGTGAGGGTATGGCGTAGGGTATGGGTTAGGTTTAGGGTTAGGGTTAGGGTTAGTTTTAGAGTTAGGGATTGGTTTAGGGTACGGGTTAGGATTAGCGTACGTGTCAGTGTTAGGGTTTGGGTTAGGGTTAGGGTACACATTACGATTAGTGTATTTATTAAACCTATCCCACTCTAGATACCACTTAGCACCTAAAGGAATACTATTTGGGGTCCAGCCATGGAGAAGATTTTAGTCACTAGGATAAGATAAAGAATAAACACATTATAAAAAATCACATTAGGATTTTCTATTTAACCTGTTCCTTAAAACACTAGTGCTTAGGAAATCTAATGGAGGCAAAAGCAGTCAAGGGGAGTTTAGGGTTAGGGTTAGGGTTAGGGTTAGTGTTAGGGTTAGGGTACGGCTTAGGGTACGGGTTAGGGTACGGGTGAGGGTACGGCGTAGTGTATGGGTTAGGGTTAGGGTTAGGGTTAGTTTTAGGGTTACGGATTGGTGTAGGGTACGGGTTAAGATTAGCGTATGTGTCAGGGTTAGGGTTTGGTTTATGGTTAGGTTACGCGTTAGGGTTAGGGTATGGGTTAGGTTTAGGGTACGACTTAGGGTATGGCTTAGGGTACGGTTGAGGGTACGGCGTAGGGTATAGGTTAGGGTTAAGGTTAGGGTTATGGTTAGGGTTAGGGTACGGCTTAGGGTACGGGTGAGGGTACGGGTGAGGGTACGGCGTAGGGTATGGGTTAGGGTTAGGGTACGGCTTAGGATACGGGCTAGGGTACGGGTTAGGGTCCGGCGTAGGGTATGGGTTAGGGTAAGGGTTAGGGTTAGGGTTAGTTTTGGGTTAGGGATTGGTGTAGGGTACGGGTTAGGATTAGCGTACGTGTTAGGGTTAGGGTTAGGGTTAGGGTACGGCTTAGGGTACGGGTCAGGGTACGGTGTAGGGTATGGGTTAGGGTTAGGGTACGGCTTAGGATATGGGTTAGGGTACGGTTTAGGGTACGGCGTATGGTATGGGTTAGGGTTAGGGTTAGGGTTAGGGTACGACTTAGGGTAAGGCTTAGGGTATGGGTGAGGGTACGGCGTAGGGTATAGGTCAGGGTTAGTGCTAGGCTTAGGGTACGGCTTAGGATACGGATTAGGGTACGGGTGAGGGTACGGCGTAGCGTATGGGTTAGGGTTAGTGTTAGGGTACGGCTTAGGGTACGGGTTATGGTACGGGTGAGGGTACGGCGTAGGGTATAGGTTAGGGTTAGGGTTAGGGTTAGGGTACGGCTTAGGGTACAGGTGAGGGTACGGCGTAGCTTATAGGTTAGGGTTAGGGTTTGGGTTAGGGTACGGCTTAGGATACGGTTTAGGGTATGGATGAGGGTACGGCGTAGCATATGGGTTAGGGTTATGGTTAGGGTTAGGGTACGGGTGAGGGTACGGTGTAGGGTATGGGTTAGGGTTAGGGTACGGCTTAGGATACGGGTTAGGGTACGGGTTAGGGTACGGCGTAGGGTATGGGTTAGGGTTAGGGTAACGTTTAGGGTTAGGGTTAGGGTACGGCTAAGGTTACGGCTTAGGGTACGTGTGAGGTTACGGCGTAGGGTATAGGTTAGGGTGAGGGTGAGGGTTAGGGTTAGGGTACGGCTTAGGATACGTGTTAGGGTACGGGTGAGGGTACGGCGTAGCGTATGGGTTAGGGTTAGGGTTAGGGTTAGGGTACGGCTAAGGGTACAGGTTAGGGTACGGGTGAGGGTACGGCGTAGGGTATGGGTTAGGGTTAGTGTTAGGGTTAGTTTTAGGGTTAGGGATTGGTTTAGGGTACGGGTTAGGATTAGCGTACGTGTTAGGGTTAGGGTTTGGGTTAGGGTTCGGGTACGCGTCAGGGTTAGGGCATGGGTTAGGGTTTGGGTACACGTTAGAATTAGGTTATTTATTAAACCTATACCACTCTCTAGATACCACTTAGCAGGTAAAGGAATATTATTTGTGGTCCAGCCATGGAGAAGATTTTAGTCACGAGGATAAGATAAAGAATAAACACATTATAAAAAAATCATATTAGGATTTTCTTTTTAACCTGTTCCTTAAAACACTAGTGCTTAGGAAATCTAATGGAGGCAAAAGCAGTCATGGGTAGTTTAGGGTTAGGGTTAGGGTTAGGGTTAGTGTTAGTGTTTAGGTACGGCTTAGGGTATGGGTTAGGGTACGTGTGAGTGTACGGCGTAGCGTATGGGTTAGGGTTAGGGTTAGGGTACGGCTTAGGATACGGGTTAGGGTACGGATGAGGGTACAGCATAGCGTTTGGGTTAGGGTTAGGGTTAGGTTTTGGGTTAAGGTACGGCTTAGGGTACGCTTTAGGGTATGTGTGAGGGTACCGCGTAGGGTATGGGTTAGGGTTAGGTCTAGGGTTAGGGTTAGGGTTAGGGTACGGCTTAGGGTACGGGTTAGGTTATGAGTGAGTGTAGGGCGTAAAGATAGTTTAGGGTTAGGGTTAGGGTTACGGTACGGCTTAGGGTACGGTTTAGGGTAAGTGTGAGGGTACGTTGTAGGGTATGGGTTAGAGTTAGGTTTAGGGTTAGGATTAGGGTACGGCTTAGGGTTCGGGTTAGGGTACGGTTGGGGGCACGGTGTAGGGTATGGGTTAGGGTTAGGTTTAGGGTTAGATTTAGGGTTAGGGATTGGTTTAGGGTACGGGTTAGGATTAGCGTACGTGTTAGGGTTAGGGTTTGGGTTAGGGTTAGGGTACGCCTTAGGGTTAGGGTATGGGTTAGGGTTAGGGTACACGTTAGGATTAGGGTATTTTTTAAACCTATCCCACTCTCTAGATACCACTTAGCACGTAAAGGAATATTATTTGGGGTCCAGCCATGGAGAAGATTTTAGTCACTAGGATAAGATAAAGACTAAACACATTATAAAAAAATCACATTAGGATTTTCTTTTTAACCTGTTCCTTAAAACACTAGTGCTTAGGAAATCTAATGGAGGCAAAAGCAGTCAAGGGTACTTTAGGGTTAGGGTTAGGGTTAGGGTTAGTGTTAGGGTTAGGGTACGGCTTAGGGTATGGGATAGGGTATGGGTGAGGGTACGGCGTAGGGTAGGGGTTAGGGTTAGGGTTAGGGTTAGGGTTAGGGTTAGGGTACGGCTTAGGGTACGGGTTAGGGTACGGGTGAGGGTACGGCGTAGGGTATAGGTTAGGGTTAGGTTTAGGGTATGGCTTTGGATATGGGTTAGGGTGCGGGTGAGGGTACGGCGTAGCGTATGGGTTAGGGTTAGGGTTAGAGTACGGCTTAGGGTACAGGTTAGGCTACGGGTGAGGGTACGGCGTAGGGTATAGGTGTGGGTTAGGGTTAGGGTTAGGGTACGGCTTAGGATACGGGTTAGGGTACGGGTAAGGGTACGGCGTAGCGTATGGGTTAGGGTTAGGGTTAGGGTACGGCTTAGGGTACGCGTTAGGGTACGTGTGAGGGTACCGCGTAGGGCATGGGTTAGGGTTAGGGCTAGGGATAGGGTTAGGGTTAGGGTACGGCTTAGGGTACGGGTTAGGTTATGAGTGAGGGAAGGGCGTGAAGTATAGTTTAGGGTTAGGGTTAGGGTTAGGGTTAGGGTACGGGTTAGGGTACGGTTGAGGGTACGGCGTAGGGTATGGGTTAGGGTTAGGTTTAGGGTTAGATTTAGGGTTAGGGATTGGTTTAAGGTACGGGTTAGGATTAGCGTACATGTTAGGGTTAGGGTTTGGGTTAGGGTTAGGGTACGCGTTAGGGTTAGGGTATGGGTTAGGGTTAGGATACACGTTAGGATTAGGGTATTTATTAAACCTATCCCACTCTCTACATACCACTTAGCACGTAAAGGAATATTATTTGGGGTCCAGCCATGGAGAAGATTTTAATCACTAGGATAAGATAAAGAATAAACACATTATAAAAAAATCACATTAGGATTTTCTTTTTAACCTGTTCCTTAAAACACTAGTGCTTAGGAAATCTAATGGAGGCAACAGCAGTCAAGGGTAGTTTAGGGTTAGGGTTAGGGTTAGGGTTAGTGTTAGGGTTAGGGTATGGCTTAGGGTATGGGATAGGGTACGGGTGAGGGTACGGCGTAGGGTATAGGTTAGGGTTAGGGTTAGGGTATGGCTTTGGATATGGGTTAGGGTGCGGGTGAGGGTACGGCATAGCGTATGGGTTAGGGTAAGGGTTAGAGTACGGCTTAGGGTACAGGATAGGGTACGGGTGAGGGTACGGCGTAGGGTATAGGTGTGGGTTAGGGTTAGGGTTAGGGTACGGCTTAGGATACGGGTTAGGGTACGGGTGAGGGTACGGCGTAGCGTATGGGTTAGGGTTAGGGTTAGGGTACGGCTTAGGGTACGCGTTAGGGTACGTGTGAGGGTACCGCGTAGGGCATGGGTTAGGGTTAGGGCTAGGGATAGGGTTAGGGTTAGGGTACGGCTTAGGGTACGGGTTAGGTTATGAGTGAGGGAAGGGCGTGAAGTATAGTTTAGGGTTAGGGTTAGGGTTAGGGTTAGGGTACGGGTTAGGGTACGGTTGAGGGTACGGCGTAGGGTATGGGTTAGGGTTAGGTTTAGGGTTAGATTTAGGGTTAGGGATTGGTTTAAGGTACGGGTTAGGATTAGCGTACATGTTAGGGTTAGGGTTTGGGTTAGGGTTAGGGTACGCGTTAGGGTTAGGGTATGGGTTAGGGTTAGGATACACGTTAGGATTAGGGTATTTATTAAACCTATCCCACTCTCTACATACCACTTAGCACGTAAAGGAATATTATTTGGGGTCCAGCCATGGAGAAGATTTTAATCACTAGGATAAGATAAAGAATAAACACATTATAAAAAAATCACATTAGGATTTTCTTTTTAACCTGTTCCTTAAAACACTAGTGCTTAGGAAATCTAATGGAGGCAACAGCAGATAAGGGTAGTTTAGGGTTAGGGTTAGGGTTAGGGTTAGTGTTAGGGTTAGGGTATGGCTTAGGGTATGGGATAGGGTACGGGTGAGGGTACGGCGTAGGGTATAGGTTAGGGTTAGGGTTAGGGTATGGCTTTGGATATGGGTTAGGGTGCGGGTGAGGGTACGGCATAGCGTATGGGTTAGGGTAAGGGTTAGAGTACGGCTTAGGGTACAGGATAGGGTACGGGTGAGGGTACGGCGTAGGGTATAGGTGTGGGTTAGGGTTAGGGTTAGGGTACGGCTTAGGATACGGGTTAGGGTACGTGTGAGGGTACGGCGTAGCGTATGGGTTAGGGTTAGGGTTAGGGTACGGCTTAGGGTACGCATTAGGGTACGTGTGAGGGTACCGCGTAGGGCATGGGTTAGGGTTAGGGCTAGGGATAGGGTTAGGGTTAGGGTATGGCTTAGGGTACGGGTTAGGTTATGACTGAGGGTAGGGCGTAAAGTATAGTTTAGGGTTAGTTTTAGGGTTAGGGTTAGGGTTAGGGTTAGGGTACGGCTTAGGGTACGGGTTAGGGTACGGGTGAGGGTACGGCATAGGGTATAGGTTAGGGTTAGGGTTAGGGTATGGCTTTGGATATGGGTTAGGGTGCGGGTGAGGGTACGGCGTAGCGTATGGGTTAGGGTTAGGGTTAGAGTACGGCTTAGGGTACAGGTTAGGGTACCGGTGAGGGTACGGCGTAGGGTATAGGTGTGGGTTAGGGTTAGGGTTAGGGTACGGCTTAGGATACGGGTTAGGGTACGGGTGAGGGTATGGCGTAGCGTATGGGTTAGGGTTAGGATTAGGGTACGGCTTAGGGTACGCGTTAGGGTACGTGTGAGGGTACCGCGTAGGGTATGGGTTAGGCTTAGGGCTAGGGATAGGGTTAGGGTTAGGGTACGGCTTAGGGTACGGGTTAGGGGAAGGGTGAGGGTATGGCGTAGGGTATGGGTTAGGGTTAGGGTTAGGGTTAGGATTAGGGTACGGGTTAGGTTATGAGTGAGTGTAGGGCGTAAAGATAGTTTAGGGTTAGGGTTAGGGTTACGGTACGGCTTAGGGTACGGTTTAGGGTAAGTGTGAGGGTACGTTTTAGGGTATGGGTTAGAGTTAGGTTTAGGGTTAGGATTAGGGTACGGCTTAGGGTTCGGGTTAGGGTACGGTTGGGGGCACGGTGTAGGGTATAGGTTAGGGTTAGGTTTAGGGTTAGATTTAGGGTTAGGGATTGGTTTAGGGTACGGGTTAGGATTAGCGTACGTGTTAGGGTTAGGGTTTGGGTTAGGGTTAGGGTACACGTTAGGATTAGGGTATTTTTTAAACCTATCCCACTCTCTAGATACCACTTAGCACGTAAAGGAATATTATTTGGGGTCCAGCCATGGAGAAGATTTTAGTCACTAGGATAAGATAAAGAATAAACACATTATAAAAAAATCACATTAGGATTTTCTTTTTAACCTGTTCCTTAAAACACTAGTGCTTAGGAAATCTAATGGAGGCAAAAGCAGTCAAGGGTACTTTAGGGTTAGGGTTAGGGTTAGGGTTAGTGTTAGGGTTAGGGTACGGCTTAGGGTATGGGATAGGGTACGGATGAGGGTACGGCGTAGCATATGGGTTAGGGTTAGGGTTAGGGTTAGGGTACGGCTTAGGGTACGGATGAGGGTATGGGTGTGGGTACACTGTAGGGTATGGGTTAGGGTTAGGGTACGGCTTAGGATACGGGTTAGGGTACGGGTTAGGGTACGGCGTAGAGTATCGGTTAGGGTTAGGGTAACGTTTAGGGTTAGGGTTAGGGTACGGCTTAGGGTACGGCTTAGGGTACGGGTGAGGTTACGGCGTAGGGTATAGGTTAGGGTTAGGGTTAGGGTTAGGGTACGGCTTAGGATACGGGTTAGGGTACGGGTGAGGGTACGGCGTAGCGTATGGGTTAGGGTTAGGGTTAGGGTACGGCTAAGGGTACAGTTTAGGGTACGGGTGAGGGTACGGCGTAGGGTATGGGTTTGGGTTAGTGTTAGGGTTAGTTTTAGGGTTAGGGATTGGTGTAGGGTACGGGTTAGGATTAGCGTACGTGTCAGGGTTAGGGTTTGGCTTAGGGTTAGGGTACGCGTTAGGGTTAGGGTATGTGTTAGGGTTAGGGTTAGGTTTAGGGTATGGCTTAGGGTACGGGTGAGGGTACGGGTGAGGGTATGGCGTAGGGTATGGGTTAGGGTTAGGGTTAGCGTTAGTTTTAGTGTTAGGGATTGCTTTAGGTTACGGGTTAGGATTAGCGTACGTGTCAGGGTTAGGGTTTGGGTGAGGATTAGGTTACGCATTAGGGTTAGGTTATGGTTTAGGGTTAGGGTACACGTTAGGATTAGGGTATTTATTAAACCTATCCCACTCTCTAGATGCCACTTAGCACGTAAAGGAATATTATTGGGGGTCCAGCCATGGAGAAGATTTTAGTCAATAAGATAAGATAAAGACTAAACACATTATAAAAAAATCACATTAGGATTTTCTTTTTAACCTGTTCCTTAAAACACTAGTGCTTAGGAAATCTAATGGAGGTAAAAGCAGTCAAGGGTAGTTTAGGGTTAGGGTTAGGGTTAGGGTTAGTGTTAGAGTTAGGGTACGGCTTAGGGTATGGGATAGGGTACAGGTGAGGGTACGGCGTAGGGTAGGGGTTAGGGTTAGGGTTAGTGTTAGGGTTAGGGTACGGCTTAGGGTACGGGTTAGGGGAAGGGTGAGGGTACGGCGTAGGGTATGGGTTAGGGTTAGGGTTAGGGTTAGGGTTAGTTTTAGGGTTATTGATTGGTTTAGGGTTAGGGTACGGCTTAGGGTAAGGGATAGGGCACAGGTGAGGGTACGGCGTAGGGGAGGGGTTAGGGTTAGGGTTAGGGTTAGGTTACAGCTTAGGGTACGGGTGAGGGTACGGGTGAGGGTACTGCGTAGGGTATTGGTTAGGGTGAGGGTACGTCTTAGGATACGGGTTAGGGTATGGGTGAGGGTACGGCGTAGGGTATAGGTCAGGGTTAGTGTTAGGGTTAGGGTACGGCTTAGGATACGGATTAGGGTACGGGTGAGGGTACGGCGTAGCGTATGGGTTAGGGTTAGTGTTAGGGTATGGCTTAGGGTACGGGTTATGGTACCGGTGAGGGTACGGCGTAGGGTTAGCGTTAGGGTTAGGGTTAGGGTACGGCTTAGGATACGGGTTAGGGTACGGCTGAGGGTACGGCGTAGTGTATGGGTTAGGGTTAGGGTTAGGGTTAGGGTACGGCTTAGGTTGCGGTTTAGGGTACGGGTGAGGGTATGGCGTAGGGTATGGGTTAGGTTTAGGGTTAGGGTTAGGGTTAGTTTTAGAGTTAGGGATTGGTTTAGGGTACGGGTTAGGATTAGCGTACGTGTCAGTGTTAGGGTTTGGGTTAGGGTTAGGGTACACATTACGATTAGTGTATTTATTAAACCTATCCCACTCTAGATACCACTTAGCACCTAAAGGAATACTATTTGGGGTCCAGCCATGGAGAAGATTTTAGTCACTAGGATAAGATAAAGAATAAACACATTATAAAAAATCACATTAGGATTTTCTATTTAACCTGTTCCTTAAAACACTAGTGCTTAGGAAATCTAATGGAGGCAAAAGCAGTCAAGGGGAGTTTAGGGTTAGGGTTAGGGTTAGGGTTAGTGTTAGGGTTAGGGTACGGCTTAGGGTACGGGTTAGGGTACGGGTGAGGGTACGGCGTAGGGTATGGGTTAGGGTTAGGGTTAGGGTTAGTTTTAGGGTTACGGATTGGTGTAGGGTACGGGTTAAGATTAGCGTATGTGTCAGGGTTAGGGTTTGGTTTATGGTTAGGTTACGCGTTAGGGTTAGGGTATGGGTTAGGTTTAGGGTACGACTTAGGGTATGGCTTAGGGTACGGTTGAGGGTACGGCGTAGGGTATAGGTTAGGGTTAGGGTTAGGGTTATGGTTAGGGTTAGGGTACGGCTTAGGGTACGGGTGAGGGTACGGGTGAGGGTACGGCGTAGGGTATGGGTTAGGGTTAGGGTACGGCTTAGGATACGGGCTAGGGTACGGGTTAGGGTCCGGCGTAGGGTATGGGTTAGGGTAAGGGTTAGGGTTAGGGTTAGTTTTGGGTTAGGGATTGGTGTAGGGTACGGGTTAGGATTAGCGTACGTGTTAGGGTTAGGGTTAGGGTTAGGGTACGGCTTAGGGTACGGGTCAGGGTACGGTGTAGGGTATGGGTTAGGGTTAGGGTACGGCTTAGGATATGGGTTAGGGTACGGTTTAGGGTACGGCGTATGGTATGGGTTAGGGTTAGGGTTAGGGTTAGGGTACGACTTAGGGTACGGCTTAGGGTATGGGTGAGGGTACGGCGTAGGGTATAGGTCAGGGTTAGTGCTAGGCTTAGGGTACGGCTTAGGATACGGATTAGGGTACGGGTGAGGGTACGGCGTAGCGTATGGGTTAGGGTTAGTGTTAGGGTACGGCTTAGGGTACGGGTTATGGTACGGGTGAGGGTACGGCGTAGGGTATAGGTTAGGGTTAGGGTTAGGGTTAGGGTACGGCTTAGGGTACAGGTGAGGGTACGGCGTAGGTTATAGGTTAGGGTTAGGGTTTGGGTTAGGGTACGGCTTAGGATACGGTTTAGGGTATGGATGAGGGTACGGCGTAGCATATGGGTTAGGGTTATGGTTAGGGTTAGGGTACGGGTGAGGGTACGGTGTAGGGTATGGGTTAGGGTTAGGGTACGGCTTAGGATACGGGTTAGGGTACGGGTTAGGGTACGGCGTAGGGTATGGGTTAGGGTTAGGGTAACGTTTAGGGTTAGGGTTAGGGTACGGCTAAGGTTACGGCTTAGGGTACGTGTGAGGTTACGGCGTAGGGTATAGGTTAGGGTGAGGGTTAGGGTTAGGGTACGGCTTAGGATACGTGTTAGGGTACGGGTGAGGGTACGGCGTAGCGTATGGGTTAGGGTTAGGGTTAGGGTTAGGGTACGGCTAAGGGTACAGGTTAGGGTACGGGTGAGGGTACGGCGTAGGGTATGGGTTAGGGTTAGTGTTAGGGTTAGTTTTAGGGTTAGGGATTGGTTTAGGGTACGGGTTAGGATTAGCGTACGTGTTAGGGTTAGGGTTTGGGTTAGGGTTCGGGTACGCGTCAGGGTTAGGGCATGGGTTAGGGTTTGGGTACACGTTAGGATTAGGTTATTTATTAAACCTATCCCACTCTCTAGATACCACTTAGCAGGTAAAGGAATATTATTTGTGGTCCAGCCATGGAGAAGATTTTAGTCACGAGGATAAGATAAAGAATAAACACATTATAAAAAAATCATATTAGGATTTTCTTTTTAACCTGTTCCTTAAAACACTAGTGCTTAGGAAATCTAATGGAGGCAAAAGCAGTCATGGGTAGTTTAGGGTTAGGGTTAGGGTTAGGGTTAGTGTTAGTGTTTAGGTACGGCTTAGGGTATGGGTTAGGGTACGTGTGAGTGTACGGCGTAGCGTATGGGTTAGGGTTAGGGTTAGGGTACGGCTTAGGATACGGGTTAGGGTACGGATGAGGGTACAGCATAGCGTTTGGGTTAGGGTTAGGGTTAGGTTTTGGGTTAAGGTACGGCTTAGGGTACGCTTTAGGGTATGTGTGAGGGTACCGCGTAGGGTATGGGTTAGGGTTAGGTCTAGGGTTAGGGTTAGGGTTAGGGTACGGCTTAGGGTACGGGTTAGGTTATGAGTGAGTGTAGGGCGTAAAGATAGTTTAGGGTTAGGGTTAGGGTTACGGTACGGCTTAGGGTACGGTTTAGGGTAAGTGTGAGGGTACGTTGTAGGGTATGGGTTAGAGTTAGGTTTAGGGTTAGGATTAGGGTACGGCTTAGGGTTCGGGTTAGGGTACGGTTGGGGGCACGGTGTAGGGTATGGGTTAGGGTTAGGTTTAGGGTTAGATTTAGGGTTAGGGATTGGTTTAGGGTACGGGTTAGGATTAGCGTACGTGTTAGGGTTAGGGTTTGGGTTAGGGTTAGGGTACGCCTTAGGGTTAGGGTATGGGTTAGGGTTAGGGTACACGTTAGGATTAGGGTATTTTTTAAACCTATCCCACTCTCTAGATACCACTTAGCACGTAAAGGAATATTATTTGGGGTCCAGCCATGGAGAAGATTTTAGTCACTAGGATAAGATAAAGACTAAACACATTATAAAAAAATCACATTAGGATTTTCTTTTTAACCTGTTCCTTAAAACACTAGTGCTTAGGAAATCTAATGGACGCAAAAGCAGTCAAGGGTACTTTAGGGTTAGGGTTAGGGTTAGGGTTAGTGTTAGGGTTAGGGTACGGCTTAGGGTATGGGATAGGGTATGGGTGAGGGTACGGCGTAGGGTAGGGGTTAGGGTTAGGGTTAGGGTTAGGGTTAGGGTACGGCTTAGGGTACGGGTTAGGGTACGGGTGAGGGTACGGCGTAGGGTATAGGTTAGGGTTAGGTTTAGGGTATGGCTTTGGATATGGGTTAGGGTGCGGGTGAGGGTACGGCGTAGCGTATGGGTTAGGGTTAGGGTTAGAGTACGGCTTAGGGTACAGGTTAGGCTACGGGTGAGGGTACGGCGTAGGGTATAGGTGTGGGTTAGGGTTAGGGTTAGGGTACGGCTTAGGATACGGGTTAGGGTACGGGTGAGGGTACGGCGTAGCGTATGGGTTAGGGTTAGGGTTAGGGTACGGCTTAGGGTACGCGTTAGGGTACGTGTGAGGGTACCGCGTAGGGCATGGGTTAGGGTTAGGGCTAGGGATAGGGTTAGGGTTAGGGTACGGCTTAGGGTACGGGTTAGGTTATGAGTGAGGGAAGGGCGTGAAGTATAGTTTAGGGTTAGGGTTAGGGTTAGGGTTAGGGTACGGGTTAGGGTACGGTTGAGGGTACGGCGTAGGGTATGGGTTAGGGTTAGGTTTAGGGTTAGATTTAGGGTTAGGGATTGGTTTAAGGTACGTGTTAGGATTAGCGTACATGTTAGGGTTAGGGTTTGGGTTAGGGTTAGGGTACGCGTTAGGGTTAGGGTATGGGTTAGGGTTAGGATACACGTTAGGATTAGGGTATTTATTAAACCTATCCCACTCTCTACATACCACTTAGCACGTAAAGGAATATTATTTGGGGTCCAGCCATGGAGAAGATTTTAATCCCTAGGATAAGATAAAGAATAAACACATTATAAAAAAATCACATTAGGATTTTCTTTTTAACCTGTTCCTTAAAACACTAGTGCTTAGGAAATCTAATGGAGGCAACAGCAGTCAAGGGTAGTTTAGGGTTAGGGTTAGGGTTAGGGTTAGTGTTAGGGTTAGGGTATGGCTTAGGGTATGGGATAGGGTACGGGTGAGGGTACGGCGTAGGGTATAGGTTAGGGTTAGGGTTAGGGTATGGCTTTGGATATGGGTTAGGGTGCGGGTGAGGGTACGGCATAGCGTATGGGTTAGGGTAAGGGTTAGAGTACGGCTTAGGGTACAGGATAGGGTACGGGTGAGGGTACGGCGTAGGGTATAGGTGTGGGTTAGGGTTAGGGTTAGGGTACGGCTTAGGATACGGGTTAGGGTACGTGTGAGGGTACGGCGTAGCGTATGGGTTAGGGTTAGGGTTAGGGTACGGCTTAGGGTACGCATTAGGGTACGTGTGAGGGTACCGCGTAGGGTATGGGTTAGGGTTAGGGCTAGGGATAGGGTTAGGGTTAGGGTATGGCTTAGGGTACGGGTTAGGTTATGACTGAGGGTAGGGCGTAAAGTATAGTTTAGGGTTCGTTTTAGGGTTAGGGTTAGGGTTAGGGTTAGGGTACGGCTTAGGGTACGGGTTAGGGTGCGGGTGAGGGTACGGCGTAGCGTATGGGTTAGGGTTAGGGTTAGAGTACGGCTTAGGGTACAGGTTAGGGTACCGGTGAGGGTACGGCGTAGGGTATGGGTTAGGGTTAGGGCTAGGGATAGGGTTAGGGTTAGGGTACGGCTTAGGGTACGGGTTAGGGGAAGGGTGAGGGTATGGCGTAGGGTATGGGTTAGGGTTAGGGTTAGGGTTAGGATTAGGGTACGGGTTAGGTTATGAGTGAGTGTAGGGCGTAAAGATAGTTTAGGGTTAGGGTTAGGGTTACGGTACGGCTTAGGGTACGGTTTAGGGTAAGTGTGAGGGTACGTTTTAGGGTATGGGTTAGAGTTAGGTTTAGGGTTAGGATTAGGGTACGGCTTAGGGTTCGGGTTAGGGTACGGTTGGGGGCACGGTGTAGGGTATGGGTTAGGGTTAGTTTTAGGGTTAGATTTAGGGTTAGGGATTGGTTTAGGGTACGGGTTAGGATTAGCGTACGTGTCAGGGTTAGGGTTTGGGTTAGGGTTAGGGTACGCCTTAGGGTTAGGGTATGGGTTAGGGTTAGGGTACACGTTAGGATTAGGGTATTTTTTAAACCTATCCCACTCTCTAGGTACCACTTAGCACGTAAAGGAATATTATTTGGGGTCCAGCCATGGAGAAGATTTTAGTCACTAGGATAAGATACAGAATAAACACATTATAAAAAAATCTCATTAGGATTTTCTTTTTAACCTGTTCCTTAAAACACTAGTGCTTAGGAAATCTAATGGAGGCAAAAGCAGTCAAGGGTACTTTAGGGTTAGGGTTAGGGTTAGGGTTAGTGTTAGGGTTAGGGTACGGCTTAGGGTATGGGATAGGGTATGGGTGAGGGTACGGCGTAGGGTAGGGGTTAGGGTTAGGGTTAGGGTTAGGGTTAGGGTTAGGGTACGGCTTAGGGTACGGGTTAGGGTACGGGTGAGGGTACGGCGTAGGGTATAGGTTAGGGTTAGGGTTAGGGTATGGCTTTGGATATGGGTTAGGGTGCGGGTGAGGGTACGGCGTAGCGTATGGGTTAGGGTTAGGGTTAGAGTACGGCTTAGGGTACAGGTTAGGGTACGGGTGAGGGTACGGCGTAGGGTATAGGTGTGGGTTAGGGTTAGGGTTAGGGTACGGCTTAGGATACGGGTTAGGGTACGGGTGAGGGTACGGCGTAGCGTATGGGTTACGGTTAGGTTTAGGGTACGGCTTAGGGTACGCGTTAGGGTACGTGTGAGGGTACCGCGTAGGGTATGGGTTAGGGTTAGGGCTAGGGATAGGGTTAGGGTTAGGGTACGGCTTAGGGTACGGGTTAGGTTATGAGTGAGGGTAGGGCGTAAAGTATAGTTTAGGGTTAGGGTTAGGGTTAGGGTTAGGGTTAGGGTACACGTTAGGATTAGGGTATTTATTAAACCTATCCCACTCTCTAGATACCACTTAGCACGTAAAGGAATATTATTTGTGGTCCAGGAATGGAGAAGATTTTAGTTACGAGGATAAGATAAAGAATAAACACATTATAAAAAAATCACATTAGGATTTTCTTTTTAACCTGCTCCTTAAAACACTAGTGCTTAGGAAATCTAATGGAGGCCAAAGCAGTCAAGGGTAGTTTAGGGTTACGGTTAGGGTTAGGGTTAGTGTTACGGTTAGGCTATGGCTTAGGGTATGGGATAGGGTACGGGTGAGGGTATGGCGTAGGGTAGGGGTTAGGGTTAGGGTTAGGGTTAGGGTACGGCTTAGGGTACGGGTGAGGGTACGGGTGAGGGTACGGCGTAGGGTATGGGTTAGGGTTAGGTTTAGGGTTAGATTTAGGGTTAGGGATTGGTTTAAGGTACGGGTTAGGATTAGCGTACCTGTTAGGGTTAGGGTTTGGGTTAGGGTTAGGGTACGCGTTAGGGTTAGGGTATGGGTTAGGGTTAGGATACACGTTAGGATTAGGGTATTTATTAAACCTATCCCACTCTCTACATACCACTTAGCACGTAAAGGAATATTATTTGGGGTCCAGCCATGGAGAAGATTTTAGTCACTAGGATAAGATAAAGAATAAACACATTATAAAAAAATCACATTAGGATTTTCTTTTAAACCTGTTCCTTAAAACACTAGTGCTTAGGAAATCTAATGGAGGCAAAAGCAGTCAAGGGTAGTTTAGGGTTAGGGTTAGGGTTAGGGTTAGTGTTAGGGTTAGGGTATGGCTTAGGGTATGGGATAGAGTATGGGTGAGGGTACGGCGTAGGGTAGGGGTTAGGGTTAGGGTTAGTGTTAGGGTTAGGGTACGGCTTAGGGTACGGGTTAGGGGAAGGGTGAGGGTACGGCGTAGGGTATGGGTTAGGGTTAGGGTTAGGGTTAGGGTTAGTTTTAGAGTTAGGGATTGGTTTAGGGTACGGGGTAGATTTAGCGTACGTGTTAGGGTTAGGGTTTGGGTTAGGGTTCGGGTACGCGTCAGGGTTAGGGCATGGGTTACGGTTTGGGTACACGTTAGGATTAGGTTATTTATTAAACCTATCCCACTCTCTAGATACCACTTAGCAGGTAAATAAATATTATTTGTGGTCCAGCCATGGAGAAGGTTTTAGTCACGAGGATAAGATAAAGAATAAACACATTATAAAAAAATCACATTAGGATTTTCTTTTTAACCTGCTCCTTAAAACACTAGTGCTTAGGAAATCTAATGGAGGCAAAAGCAGTCAAGGGTAGTTTAGGGTTAAGGTTAGGGTTAGGGTTAGTGTTAGTGTTTAGGTACGGCTTAGGGTATGGGTTAGGGTACGTGTGAGTGTACGGCGTAGCGTATGTGTTAGGGTTAGGGTTAGGGTACGGCTTAGGATACGGGTTAGGGTACGGATGAGGGTACAGCATAGCGTTTGGGTTAGGGTTAGGGTTAGGTTTTGGGTTAAGGTACGGCTTAGGGTACGCGTTAGGGTATGTGTGAGGGTACCGCGTAGGGTATGGGTTAGGGTTAGGTCTAGGGTTAGGGTTAGGGTTAGGGTACGGCTTAGGGTACGGGTTAGGTTATGAGTGAGTGTAGGGCGTAAAGATAGTTTAGGGTTAGGGTTAGGGTTACGGTACGGCTTAGGGTACGGTTTAGGGTAAGTGTGAGGGTACGTTTTAGGGTATGGGTTAGAGTTAGGTTTAGAGTTAGGAATAGGGTATGGCTTAGGGTTCGGGTTAGGGTACAGTTGGGGGCACGGTGTAGGGTATGGGTTAGCGTTAGGTTTAGGGTTAGATTTAGGGTTAGGGATTGGTTTAGGGTACGGGTTAGGATTAGCGTACGTGTTAGGGTTAGGGTTTGGGTTAGGGTTAGGGTACGCCTTAGGGTTAGGGAATGGGTTAGGGTTAGGGTTAGGGTACGGCTTAGGGTACGCGTTAGGGTACGTGTGAGGGTACCGCGTAGGGTATGGGTTAGGGTTAGGTCCAGGGATAGGGTTAGGGTTAGGGTACGGCTTAGGGTACGGGTTAGGTTATGAGTGAGGGTAGGGCGTAAAGTATAGTTTAGGGTTAGGGTTAGGGTTAGGGTTAGGGTACGGCTTAGGGTACGGGTTAGGGTACGGTTGAGTGTACGGCGTAGGGTATGGGTTAGGGTTAGGTTTAGGGTTAGATTTAGGGTTAGGGATTGGTTTAAGGTACGGGTTAGGATTAGCGTACATGTTAGGGTTAGGGTTTGGGTTAGGGTTAGGGTACGCGTTAGGGTTAGGTTATGGGTTAGGGTTAGGATACACGTTAGGATTAGGGTATTTATTAAACCTATCCCACTCTCTACATACCACTTAGCACGTAAAGGAATATTATTTGGGGTCCAGCCATGGAGAAGATTTTAGTCACGAGGATAAGATAAAGAATAAACACATTATAAAAAAATCACATTAGGATTTTCTTTTTAACCTGTTCCTTAAAACACTAGTGCTTAGGAAATCTAATGGAGGCAACAGCAGTCAAGGGTAGTTTAGGGTTAGGGTTAGGGTTAGGGTTAGTGTTAGGGTTAGGGTATGGCTTAGGGTAAGGGATAGGGTACGGGTGAGGGTACGGCGTAGGGTAGGGTTTAGGGTTAGGGTTAGTGTTAGGGTTAGGGTACGGCTTAGGGTATGGGTTAGGGGAAGGGTGAGGGTACGGCGTAGGGTATGGGTTAGGGTTAGGGTTAGGGTTAGGGTTAGGGTTAGTTTTAGGGTTAGGGATTGGTTTAGGGTACGGGTTAGGATTAGCATACGTGTTAGGGTTAGGTTTTGGGTTAGGGTTCGGGTACGCGTCAGGGTTAGGGCATGGGTTAGGGTTTGGGTACACGTTAGGATTAGGGTATTTATTAAACCTATCCCACTCTCTAGATACCACTTACCAGGTAAAGGAATATTATTTGTGGTCCAGCCATGGAGAAGATTTTAGTCACGAGGATAAGATAAGGAATAAACACATTATAAAAAAATCACATTGGGATTTTCTTTTTAACCTGCTCCTTAAAACACTAGTGCTTAGGAAATCTAATGGAGGCAAAAGCAGTCAAGGGTAGTTTAGGGTTAGGGTTAGGGTTAGGGTTAGTGTTAGTGTTAGTGTTTAGGTACGGCTTAGGGTATGGGTTAGGGTACGTGTGAGTGTACGGCGTAGCGTATGGGTTAGGGTTAGGGTTAGGGTACGGCTTAGGATACGGGTTAGGGTACGGATGAGGGTACAGCATAGCGTTTGGGTTAGGGTTACGGTTAGGTTTTGGGTTAAGGTACGGCTTAGGGTACGCGTTAGGGTACGTGTGAGGGTACCGCGTATGGTATGGGTTAGGGTTAGGTCTAGGGTTAGGGGTAGGGTTAGGGTACGGCTTAGGGTACGGGTTAGGTTATGAGTGAGTGTAGGGCGTAAAGATAGTTTAGGGTTAGGGTTAGGGTTACGGTACGGCTTAGGGTACGGTTTAGGGTAAGTGTGAGGGTACGTTTTAGGGTATGGGTTAGACTTAGATTTAGGGTTAGGATTAGGGTACGGCTTAGGGTTCGGGTTAGGGTATGGTTGGGGGCACGGTGTAGGGTATGGGTTAGGGTTAGGTTTAGGGTTAGATTTAGGGTTAGGGATTGGTTTAGTGTACGGGTTAGGATTAGCGTACGTGTTAGGGTTAGGGTTTGGGTTAGGGTTAGGGTACGCCTTAGGGTTAGGGTATGGGTTAGGGTTAGGGTACACGTTAGGATTAGGGTATTTTTTAAACCTATCCCACTCTCTAGATACCACTTAGCACGTAAAGGAATATTATTTCGGGTCCAGCCATGGAGAAGATTTTAGTCACTAGGATAAGATAAAGAATAAACACATTATAAAAAAATCACATTAGGATTTTCTTTTTAACCTGTTCTTTAAAACACTAGTGCTTAGGAAATCTAATGGAGGCAAAAGCAGTCAAGGGTAGTTTAGGGTTAGGGTTAGGGTTAGGGTTAGTGTTAGGGTTAGGGTACGGCTTAGGGTATGGGATAGGGTATGGGTGAGGGTACGGCGTAGGGTAGGGGCTAGGGTTAGGGTTAGGGTTAGGGTTAGGGTTAGGGTACGGCTTAGGGTACGGGTTAGGGTACGGGTGAGGGTACGGCGTAGGGTATAGGTTAGGGTTAGGGTTAGGGTATGGCTTTGGATATGGGTTAGTGTGCGGGTGAGGGTACGGCGTAGCGTATGGGTTAGGGTTAGGGTTAGAGTACGGCTTAGGGTACAGGTTAGGGTACGGGTGAGGGTACGGCGTAGGGTATAGTTGTGGGTTAGGGTTAGGGTTAGGGTACGGCTTAGGATACGGGTTAGGGTACGGGTGAGGGTACGGCGTAGCGTATGGGTTACGGTTAGGGTTAGGGTTAGGGTATGGCTTAGGTTGCGGGTTAGGGTACGGGTGAGGGTATGGCGTAGGGTATGGGTTAGGTTTACGGTTAGGGTTAGGGTTAGGTTTAGAGTTAGGGATTGGTTTAGGGTACGGGTTAGGATTAGCGTACGTGTCAGGGTTAGGGTTTGGTTTAGGGTTAGGGTACACGTTACGATTAGTGTATTTATTAAACCTATCCCACTCTAGATACCACTTAGCACGTAAAGGAATATTATTTGGGGTCCAGCCATGGAGAAGATTTTAGTCACTAGGATAAGATAAAGAATAAACTCATTATAAAAAAATCACATTAGGATTTTCTTTTTAACCTGTTCCTTAAAACACTAGTGCTTAGGAAATCTAATGGAGGCAAAAGCAGTCAAGGGTAGTTTAGGGTTAAGGTTAGGGTTAGGGTTAGTGTTAGTGTTTAGGTAGGGCTTAGGGGATGGGTTAGGGTACGTGTGAGTGTACGGCGTAGCGTATGGGTTAGGGTTAGGGTTAGGGTACGGCTTAGGATACGGGTTAGGGTACGGATGAGGGTACAGCATAGCGTTTGGGTTAGGGTTAGGGTTAGGTTTTGGGTTAAGGTACGGCTTAGGGTACGCGTTAGGGTATGTGTGAGGGTACCGCGTAGGGTATGGGTTAGGGTTAGGTCTAGGGTTAGGGTTAGGGTTAGGGTACGGCTTAGGGTACGGGTTAGGTTATGAGTGAGTGTAGGGCATAAAGATAGTTTAGGGTTAGGGTTAGGGTTACGGTACGGCTTAGGGTACGGTTTAGGGTAAGTGTGAGGGTACGTTTTAGGGTATGGGTTAGAGTTAGGTTTAGGGTTAGGAATAGGGTATGGCTTAGGGTTCGGGTTAGGGTACGGTGGGGAGCACGGTGTAGGGTATGGGTTAGGGTTAGGTTTAGGGTTAGATTTAGGGTTTGGGATTGGTTTAGGGTACGGGTTAGGATTAGCGTACGTGTTAGGGTTAGGGTTTGGGTTAGGGTTAGGGTACGCCTTAGGGTTAGGGTATGGCTTAGGGTTAGGGTACACGTTAGGATTAGGGTATTTTTTAAACCTATCCCACTCGCTAGATACCACTTAGCACGTAAAGGAATATTATTTGGGGTCCAGCCATGGAGAAGATTTTAGTCACTAGGATAAGATAAAGAATAAACACATTATAAAAAAATCACATTAGGATTTTCTTTTTAACCTGTTCCTTAAAACACTAGTGCTTAGGAAATCTAATGGAGGCAAAAGCAGTCAAGGGTAGTTTAGGGTTAGGGTTAGGGTTAGGGTTAGTGTTAGGGTTAGGGTACGGCTTAGGGTATGGGATAGGGTATGGGTGAGGGTACGGCGTAGGGTAGGGGTTAGGGTTAGGGTTAGGGTTAGGGTTAGGGTACGGCTTAGGGTACGGGTTAGGGTACGGCTTAGGGTACGGGTTAGGGTACGGGTGAGGGTACGGCGTAGGGTATATGTTAGGGTTAGGGTTAGGGTATGGCTTTGGATATGGGTTAGGGTGCGGGTGAGGGTACGGCGTAGCGTATGGGTTAGGGTTAGGGTTAGAGTACGGCTTAGGGTACAGGTTAGGGTACGGGTGAGGGTACGGCGTAGGGTATAGGTGTGGGTTAGGGTTAGGGTTAGGGTACGGCTTAGGATACGGGTTAGGGTACGGGTGAGGGTACGGCGTAGCGTATGGGTTAGGGTTAGGGTTAGGGTACGGCTTAGGGTACGCGTTAGGCTACGTGGGAGGGTACCGCGTAGGGTATGGGTTAGGGTTAGGGCTTGGGATAGGGTTAGGGTTAGGGTACGGCTTAGGGTACGGGTTAGGTTATGAGTGAGGGTAGGGCGTAAAGTATAGTTTAGGGTTAGGGTTAGGGTTAGGGTTAGGGTACGGCTTAGGGTACGGGTTAGGGGAAGGGTGAGGGTACGGCGTAGGGTATGGGTTAGGGTTAGGGTTAGGGTTAGGGTTAGGGTTAGTTTTAGGGTTAGGGATTGGTTTAGGGTACGGGTTAGGATTAGCATACGTGTTAGGGTTAGGGTTTGGGTTAGGGTTCGGGTACGCGTCAGGGTTAGGGCATGGGTTAGGGTTTGGGTACACGTTAGGATTAGGGTATTTATTAAACCTATCCCACTCTCTAGATACCACTTAGCAGGTAAAGGAATATTATTTGTGGTCCAGCCATGGAGAAGATTTTACTCACGAGGATAAGATAAGGAATAAACACATTATAAAAAAATCACATTGGGATTTTCTTTTTAACCTGCTCCTTAAAACACTAGTGCTTAGGAAATCTAATGGAGGCAAAAGCAGTCAAGGGTAGTTTAGGGTTAGGGTTAGGGTTAGGGTTAGTGTTAGTGTTAGTGTTTAGGTACGGCTTAGGGTATGGGTTAGGGTACGTGTGAGTGTACAGCGTAGCGTATGGGTTAGGGTTAGGGTTAGGGTACGGCTTAGGATACGGGTTAGGGTACGGATGAGGGTACAGCATAGCGTTTGGGTTAGGGTTACGGTTAGGTTTTGGGTTAAGGTACGGCTTAGGGTACGCGTTAGGGTACGTGTGAGGGTACCGCGTATGGTATGGGTTAGGGTTAGGTCTAGGGTTAGGGTTAGGGTTAGGGTACGGCTTAGGGTACGGGTTAGGTTATGAGTGAGTGTAGGGCGTAAAGATAGTTTAGGGTTAGGGTTAGGGTTACGGTACGGCTTAGGGTACGGTTTAGGGTAAGTGTGAGGGTACGTTTTAGGGTATGGGTTAGAGTTAGATTTAGGGTTAGGATTAGGGTACGGCTTAGGGTTCGGGTTAGGGTACGGTTGGGGGCACGGTGTAGGGTATGGGTTAGGGTTAGGTTTAGGGTTAGATTTAGGGTTAGGGATTGGTTTAGGGTACGGGTTAGGATTAGCGTACGTGTTAGGGTTAGGGTTTGGGTTAGGGTTAGGGTACGCCTTAGGGTTAGGGTATGGGTTAGGGTTAGGGTACACGTTAGGATTAGGGTATTTTTTAAACCTATCCCACTCTCTAGATACCACTTAGCACGTAAAGGAATATTATTTGGGGTCCAGCCATGGAGAAGATTTTAGTCACTAGGATAAGATAAAGAATAAACACATTATAAAAAAATCACATTAGGATTTTCTTTTTAACCTGTTCCTTAAAACACTAGTGCTTAGGAAATCTAATGGAGGCAAAAGCAGTCAAGGGTACTTTAGGGTTAGGGTTAGGGTTAGGGTTAGTGTTAGGGTTAGGGTACAGCTTAGGGTATGGGATAGGGTATGGGTGAGGGTACGGCGTAGGGTAGGGGTTAGGGTTAGGGTTAGGGTTAGGGTTAGGGTTAGGGTACGGCTTAGGGTACGGGTTAGGGTACGGGTGAGGGTACGGCGTAGGGTATAGGTTAGGGTTAGGGTTAGGGTATGGCTTTGGATATGGGTTAGTGTGCGGGTGAGGGTACGGCGTAGCGTATGGGTTAGGGTTAGGGTTAGAGTACGGCTTAGGGTACAGGTTAGGGTACGGGTGAGGGTACCGCGTAGGGTATGGGTTAGGGTTAGGTCTAGGGTTAGGGTTAGGGTTAGGGTACGGCTTAGGGTACGGGTTAGGTTATGAGTGAGTGTAGGGCGTAAAGTATAGTTTAGGGTTAGGTTTAGGGTTAGGGTTATGGTACGGCTAAGGGTACAGTTTAGGGTAAGTGTGAGGGTACGTTGTAGGGTATGGTTTAGGGTTAGGGTTAGGGTTAGGATTAGGGTACGGCTTAAGGTACGGGTTAGGGTACGGTTGAGGGTACGGCGTAGTGTATGGGTTAGGGTTAGGTTTAGGGTTAGATTTAGGATTAGGGATTGGTTTAGGGTACGGGTTAGGATTAGCGTACGTGTTAGGGTTAGGGTTTGGGTTAGGGTTAGGGTACGCGTTAGGGTTAGGGTATGGGTTAGGGTTAGGGTACACGATAGGATTAGGGTATTTATTAAAACTATCCCACTCTCTAGATACCACTTAGCACGTAAAGGAATATTATTTGGGGTCCAGCCATGGAGAAGATTTTAGTCACTAGGATAAGATAAAGAATAAACACATTATAAAAAAATCACATTAGGATTCTCTTTTTAACCTGTTCCTTAAAACACTAGTGCTTAGGAAATCTAATGGAGGCAAAAGCAGTCAAGGGTAGTTTAGGGTTAGGGTTAGAGTTAGGGTTAGTGTTAGGGTTAGGGTATGGCTTAGGGTATGGGATAGGGTATGGGTGAGGGTACGGCGTAGGGTAGGGATTAGGGTTAGGTTTAGGGTTAGGGTACGGCTTAGGGTGCGGGTTAGGGTACGGGTGAGGGTACGGGTGAGGGTAGGGGTGAGGGTACGGCGTAGTGTATGGGTTAGGGTTAGGGTTAGGGTTAGGGTACGGCTTAGGGTACGGGTGAGGGTACGGGTGAGGGTCCGGCGTAGGGTATGGGTTAGGGTTAGGGTTAGGGTTAGGGTTAGTTTTGGGTTAGGGATTGGTGTAGGGTACGGGTTAGGATTAGCGTACGTGTCAGGGTGAGGGTTTGGTTTAGAGTTAGGGTACGCGTTAGGGTTAGGGTATGGGTTAGGCTTAGGGTACACGTTAGGAATAGGGTATTTATTAAACCTATCCCACTCTCTAGATACCACTTAGCACGTAAAGGAATATTATTTGGGGTCCAGCCATGGGGAAGATTTTAGTCACTAGGATAAGATAAAGAATAAACACATTATAAAAAAATCACATTAGGATTTTCTTTTTAACCTGTTCCTTAAAAGACTAGTGCTTAGGAAATCTAATGGAGGCAAAAGCAGTCAAGGGTACTTTAGGGTTAGGGTTAGGGTTAGGGTTAGTGTTAGGGTTAGGGTACGGCTTAGGGTATGGGATAGGGTACGGGTGAGGGTTCGGCGTAGGGTAGGGTTTAGGGTTAGGGTTAGGGTTACGGTTAGGGTTAGGGTACTGCTTAGGGTACGGGTGAGGGTACGGTGTAGGGTATGGGTTAGGGTTAGAGTACGGCTTAGGATACGGGTTAGGGTACGGGTTAGGGTACGGCATAGGGTATGGGTTAGGGTTAGGGTTAGGGTTAGGGTACGACTTAAGGTACGGCTTAGGGTACGGGTGAGGGTATGGCGTAGGGTATAGGTCAGGGTTAGGGTTAGGGTTAGGGTACGGCTTAGGATACGGGTTAGGGTACGGGTGAGGGTACGGCGTAGCGTATGGGTTAGGGTTAGGGTACGGCTTAGGGTACGGGTTTTGGTACGGGTGAGGGTACGGCGTAGGGTATGGGTTAGAGTTAGGGTTAGGTTTAGGGTACGGCTTAGGGTACAGGTGAGGGTACGGCGTAGGTTATAGGTTAGAGTTAGGGTTAGGGTTAGAGTACGGCTTAGGGTACAGGTGAGGGTACGGCGTAGGGTATAGGTTAGGGTTAGGGTTTGAGTTAGGGTACGGCTTAGGATACGGTTTAGGGTACCGATGAGGGTACGGCGTAGCATATGGGTTAGGTTTAGGGTTAGGGTACGGCTTAGGGTATGGGATAGGGTACGGGATAGGGTACGGCGTAGAGTATGGGTTAGGGTTAGGGTAAGGTTTAGGGTTAGGGTTAGGGTACGGGTTAGGGTACGGGTTAGGGTACGGGTGAGGGTACGGCGTAGGGTATAGGTTAGGGTTAGGGTTAGGGTTAGGGTACGGCTTAGGGTACGGGTTAGGGTACGGGTGAGGATACGGCGTAGGGTATGGGTTAGGGTTAGGGTAAGGTTTAGGGTTAGGGTTAGGGTACGGCTTAGGGTACGGGTTAGGGTACGGGTGAGGGTACGGCGTAGGGTATGGGTTAGGGTTAGGGTTAGGGTTAGGGTTAGGGTTAGTTTTAGGGTTAGGGATTGGTTTAGGGTACGGGTTAGGATTAGCGTACGTGTCAGGGTTAGGGTTTGGGTTAGGGTTAGGGTACGCGTTAGGGTTAGGGTATGGGTTAGGGTTAGGGTACACGTTAGGATTAGGGTATTTATTAAACCTATTCCCACTCTCTACATACTCCTTAGCACGTAAAGGAATATTATTTGGGGTCCAGCCATGGAGAAGATTTTAGTCACTAGGATAAGATAAAGAATAAACACATTATAAAAAAATCACATTAGGATTTTGTTTTTAACCTGTTCCTTAAAACTCTAGTGCTTAGGAAATCTAATGGAGGCAAAAGCAGTCAAGGGTAGTTTAGGGTTAGGGTTAGGGTTAGGGTTAGTGTTAGGGTTAGGGTACGGCTTACGGTATGGGATAGGGTACGGGTGAGTGTACGGCGTAGGGTAGGGTTTAGGGTTAGGGTTAGGGTTAGGGTTAGGGTACGGCTTAGGGTACGGGTTAGGGTACGGGTTAGGGTACGGCGTAGGGTATAGGTTAGGGTTAGGGTTAGGGTTAGGGTACGGCTTAGGGTACGGGTGAGGGTACGGGTGAGGGTACGGCGTAGGGTATGGGTTAGGGTTAGGGTACGGCTTAGGATACGGGCTAGGGTATGGGTTAGAGTCCGGCGTAGGGTATGGGTTAGGGTTAGGGTTAGGGTTAGGTTTACTTTTGGGTTAGGGATTGGTGTAGGGTAAGGGTTAGGATTAGCGTACGTGTTAGGGTTAGGGTTAGGGTTAGGATTAGGGTTAGGGTTAGGGTACGGCTTAGGGTACGGCTTAGGGTACGGGTGAGTGTATGGCGTAGGGTATAGGTCAGGGTTAGTGTTAGGGTTAGGGTACGGCTTAGGATACGGATTAGGGTACGGGTGAGGGTACGGCGTAGCGTATGGGTTAGGGTTAGTGTTAGGGTACGGCTTAGGGTACGGGTTATGGTACGGGTGAGGGTACGGCGTAGGGTATAGGTTAGGGTTAGGGTTAGGTTTAGGGTACGGCTTAGGGTACAGGTGAGGGTACGGCGTAGGGTATAGGTTAGGGTTAGGGTTTGGGTTAGGGTACGGCTTAGGTTACGGTTTAGGGTACGGATGAGGGTACGGCGTAACATATGGGTTAGGGTTAGGGTTAGGGTTAGGGTACGGCTTAGGGTACTGGTGAGGCTACGGGTGTGGGTACAGTGTAGGGTATGGGTTAGGGTTAGGGTACGGCTTAGGATACGGGCTAGGGTACGGGTTAGGGTCCGGCGTAGGGTATGGGATAGGGTTAGGGTTAGGGTTAGGGTTAGTTTTGGGTTAGGGATTGGTGTAGGGTACGGGTTAGGATTAGCGTACGTGTCAGGGTGAGGGTTTGGTTTAGAGTTAGGGTACGCGTTAGGGTTAGGGTATGGGTTAGGCTTAGGGTACACTTTAGGAATAGGCTATTTATTAAACCTATCCCACTCTCTAGATACCACTTAGCACGTAAAGGAATATTATTTGGGGTCCAGCCATGGGGAAGATTTTAGTCACTAGGATAAGATAAAAATAAACACATTATAAAAAAATCACATTAGGATTTTCTTTTTAACCTGTTCCTTAAAAGACTAGTGCTTAGGAAATCTAATGGAGCAAAAGCAGTCAAGGGTACTTTAGGGTTAGGGTTAGGGTTAGGGTTAGTGTTAGGGTTAGGGTACGGCTTAGGGTATGGGATAGGGTACGGGTGAGGGTTCGGCGTAGGGTAGGGTTTAGGGTTAAGGTTAGGGTTACGGTTAGGGTTAGGGTACTGCTTAGGGTACGGGTGAGGGTACGGTGTAGGGTATGGGTTAGGGTTAGAGTACGGCTTAGGATACGGGTTAGGGTACGGGTTAGGGTACGGCATAGGGTATGGGTTAGGGTTAGGGTTAGGGTTAGGGTACGACTTAGGGTACGGCTTAGGGTACGGGTGAGGGTACGGCGTAGGGTATAGGTCAGGGTTAGGGTTAGGGTTAGGGTACGGCTTAGGATACGGGTTAGGGTACGGGTGAGGGTACGGCGTAGCGTATGGGTTAGGGTTAGGGTACGGCTTAGGGTACGGGTTTTGGTACGGGTGAGGGTACGGCGTAGGGTATGGGTTAGAGTTAGGGTTAGGTTTAGGGTACGGCTTAGGGTACAGGTGAGGGTACGGCGTAGGTTATAGGTTAGAGTTAGGGTTAGGGTTAGAGTACGGCTTAGGGTACAGGTGAGGGTACGGCGTAGGGTATAGGTTAGGGTTAGGGTTTGAGTTAGGGTACGGCTTAGGATACGGTTTAGGGTACCGATGAGGGTACGGCGTAGCATATGGGTTAGGTTTAGGGTTAGGGTACGGCTTAGGGTATGGGATAGGGTATGGGATAGGGTACGGCGTAGAGTATGGGTTAGGGTTAGGGTAAGGTTTAGGGTTAGGGTTAGGGTACGGGTTAGGGTACGGGTTAGGGTACGGGTGAGGGTACGGCGTAGGGTATAGGTTAGGGTTAGGGTTAGGGTACGGCTTAGGGTACGGGTTAGGGTACGGGTGAGGATACGGCATAGGGTATGGGTTAGGGTTAGGGTACGGCTTAGGGTACGGGTTAGGGTACGGGTGAGGGTACGGCGTAGGGTATGGGTTAGGGTTAGGGTTAGGGTTAGGGTTAGGGTTAGTTTTAGGGTTAGGGATTGGTTTAGGGTACGGGTTAGGATTAGCGTACGTGTCAGGGTTAGGGTTTGGGTTAGGGTTAGTGTACGCGTTAGGGTTAGGGTATGGGTTAGGGTTAGGGTACACGTTAGGATTAGGGTATTTATTAAACCTATCCCACTCTCTACATACTCCTTAGCACGTAAAGGAATATTATTTGGGGTCCAGCCATGGAGAAGATTTTAGTCACTAGGATAAGATAAAGAATAAACACATTATAAAAAAATCACATTAGGATTTTGTTTTTAACCTGTTCCTTAAAACTCTAGTGCTTAGGAAATCTAATGGAGGCAAAAGCAGTCAAGGGTAGTTTAGGGTTAGGGTTAGGGTTAGGGTTAGTGTTAGGGTTAGGGTACGGGTTACGGTATGGGATAGGGTACGGGTGAGTGTACGGCGTAGGGTAGGGTTTAGGGTTAGGGTTAGGGTTAGGGTTAGGGTACGGCTTAGGGTACGGGTTAGGGTACGGTTTAGGGTACGGCGTAGGGTATGGGTTAGGGTTAGGGTTAGGGTTAGGGTACGACTTAGGGTACGTCTTAGGGTACGGGTGAGGGTACGGCGTAGGGTATAGGTCAGGGTTAGGGTACGGGTTTGGGTACGGCTTAGGATTCGGATTAGGGTACGGGTGAGGGTACGGCGTAGCGTATGGGTTAGGGTTAGGGTTAGGGTTAGGGTACGGCTTAGGGTACAGGTGAGGGTACGGCGTAGGGTATAGGTTAGGGTTAGGGTTTGGGTTAGAGTACGGCTTAAGATACGGTTTAGGGTACGGATGTGGGTACGGCGTAGCATATGGGTTAGGGTTAGTGTTAGGGTTAGGGTTAGTTTTAGGGTTAGGGATTGGTGTAGGGTACGGGTTAAGATTAGCGTACGTTTCAGCGATAGGGTTTGGTTTATGGTTAGGTTACGCGTTAGGGTTAGGGTATGGGTTAGGTTTAGGGTACGACTTAGGGTACGGCTTAGAGTACGGGTGAGGGTACGGCGTAGGGTATAGGTTAGGGTTAGGGTTAGGGTTAGGGTACGGCTTAGGGTACGGGTGAGGGTACGGGTGAGGGTACGGCGTAGGGTATGGGTTAGGGTTAGGGTACGGCTTAGGATACGGGCTAGGGTACGGGTTAGGGTCCGGCGTAGGGTATGGGTTAGGGTTAGGGTTAGGGTTAGGTTTACTTTTGGGTTAGGGATTGGTGTAGGGTAAGGGTTAGGATTAGCGTACGTGTTAGGGTTAGGGTTAGGGTTAGGGTTAGGGTTAGGGTTAGGGTACGGATTAGGGTACGGGTGAGTGTATGGCGTAGGGTATAGGTCAGGGTTAGTGTTAGGGTACGGCTTAGGATACGGATTAGGGTACGGGTGAGGGTACGGCGTAGCGTATGGGTTAGGGTTAGTGTTAGGGTACGGCTTAGGGTACGGGTTATGGTACGGGTGAGGGTACGGCGTAGGGTATAGGTTAGGGTTAGGGTTAGGTTTAGGGTACGGCTTAGGGTACAGGTGAGGGTACGGCGTAGGGTATAGGTTAGGGTTAGGGTTTGGGTTAGGGTACGGCTTAGGTTACGGTTTAGGGTACGGATGAGGGTACGGCGTAGCATATGGGTTAGGGTTAGGGTTAGGGTTAGGGTACGGCTTAGGGTACTGGTGAGGCTACGGGTGTGGGTACAGTGTAGGGTATGGTTTAGGGTTAGGGTACGGCTTAGGATACGGGCTAGGGTACGGGTTAGGGTCCGGCGTAGGGTATGGGATAGGGTTAGGGTTAGGGTTAGGGTTAGTTTTGGGTTAGGGATTGGTGTAGGGTACGGGTTAGGATTAGCGTACGTGTCAGGGTGAGGGTTTGGTTTAGAGTTAGGGTACGCGTTAGGGTTAGGGTATGGGTTAGGCTTAGGGTACACGTTAGGAATAGGCTATTTATTAAACCTATCCCACTCTCTAGATACCACTTAGCACGTAAAGGAATATTATTTGGGGTCCAGCCATGGGGAAGATTTTAGTCACTAGGATAAGATAAAGAATAAACACATTATAAAAAAATCACATTAGGATTTTCTTTTTAACCTGTTCCTTAAAACACTAGTGCTTAGGAAATGTAATGGAGGCAAAAGCAGTCAAGGGTAGTTTAAGGTTAGGGTTAGGGTTAGGGTTAGTGTTAGGGTTCGGGTACGGCTTAGGGTATGGGATAGGCTACGGGTGAGGGTTCGGCGTAGGGTAGGGTTTAGGGTTAGGGTTAGGGTTACGGTTAGGGTTAGGGTACTGCTTAGGGTACGGGTGAGGGTACGGTGTAGGGTATGGGTTAGGGTTAGAGTACGGCTTAGGATACGGGTTAGGGTACGGGTTAGGGTACGGCATAGGGTATGGGTTAGGGTTAGGGTTAATGTTAGGGTACGACTTAGGGTACGGCTTAGGGTACGGGTGAGGGTACGGCGTAGGGTATAGGTCAGGGTTAGGGTTAGGGTTAGGGTACGGCTTAGGATACGGGTTAGGGTACGGGTGAGGGTACGGCGTAGCGTATGGGTTAGGGTTAGGGTACGGCTTAGGGTACGGGTTTTGGTACGGGTGAGGGTACGCGTAGGGTATGGGTTAGAGTTAGGGTTAGGTTTAGGGTACGGCTTAGGGTACAGGTGAGGGTACGGCGTAGGTTATAGGTTAGGGTTAGGGTTAGGGTTCGGGTACGGCTTAGGGTATGGGATAGGGTACGGGATAGGGTACGGCGTAGAGTATGGGTTAGGGTTAGGGTAAGGTTTAGGGTTAGGGTTAGGGTACGGGTTAGGGTACGGGTTAGGGTACGGGTGAGAGTACGGCGTAGGGTATAGGTTAGGGTTAGGGTTAGGGTTAGGGTACGGCTTAGGGTACGGGTTAGGGTACGGGTGAGGGTACGGCGTAGGGTATGGGTTAGGGTTAGGGTTAGGGTTAGGGTTAGTTTTAGGGTTAGGGATTGGTTTAGGGTACGGGTTAGGATTAGCGTACGTGTCAGGGTTAGGGTTTGGGTTAGGGTTAGTGTACGCGTTAGGGTTAGGGTATGGGTTAGGGTTAGGGTACACGTTAGGATTAGGGTATTTATTAAACCTATCCCACTCTCTACATACTACTTAGCACGTAAAGGAATATTATTTGGGGTCCAGCCATGGAGAAGATTTTAGTCACTAGGATAAGATAAAGGATAAACACATTATAAAAAAATCACATTAGGATTTTCTTTTTAACCTGTTCCTTAAAACACTAGTGCTTAAGAAATCTAAAGGAGGTAAAAGCAGTCAAGGGTAGTTTAGGGTTAGGGTTAGGGTTAGGGTTAGGGATAGGGTTAGGGTACGGCTTAGGGTATGGGATAGGGTACAGGTGAGGGTACGGCGTAGGGTAGGGGTTACGGTTAGGGTTAGGGTTAGGGTTAGGGTTAGGGTACGGCTTAGGGTACGGGTGAGGTTACGGCGTAGGGTATAGGTTAGGGTTAGTGTTAGGGTTAGGGTACGGCTTAGGATACGGTTTAGGGTACGGGTGAGGGTACGGCGTAACGTATGGGTTAGGGTTAGGGTTAGGTTTAGGGTTAGGGTACGGCTTAGGGTACAGTTTAGGGTCCGGGTGAGGGTACGGCATAGGGTATGTGTTAGGGTTAGGGTTAGGGTCAGGGTTAGGATTTCGGTTAGTGTTAGGGTACGCGTTAGGGTTAGGGTACGGATTAGGGTTAGGGTACGGGTGAGTGTACGGCGTAGGGTATAGGTTAGGGTTATGGTTAGGGTTAGGGTTAGGTTTAGGGTATGGCTTAGGGTACGGGTGAGGGTACGGGTGAGGGTATGGCGTAGGGTATGGGTTAGGGTTAGGGTTAGCGTTAGTTTTAGTGTTAGGGATTGCTTTAGGGTACGGGTTAGGATTAGCGTACGTGTCAGGGTTAGGGTTTGGGTGAGGATTAGGTTACGCATTAGGGTTAGGTTATGGTTTAGGGTTAGGGTACACGTTAGGATTAGGGTATTTATTAAACCTATCCCACTCTCTAGATGCCACTTAGCACGTAAAGGAATATTATTTGGGGTCCAGCCATGGAGAAGATTTTAGTCAATAAGATAAGATAAAGACTAAACACATTATAAAAAAATCACATTAGGATTTTCTTTTTAACCTGTTCCTTAAAACACTAGTGCTTAGGAAATCTAATGGAGGTAAAAGCAGTCAAGGGTAGTTTAGGGTTAGGGTTAGGGTTAGGGTTAGTGTTAGGGTTAGGGTACGGCTTAGGGTATGGGATAGGGTATGGGTGAGGGTACGGCATAGGGTAGGGGTTAGGGGTAGGCTTAGGGTTAGGGTTAGGGTTAGGGTTAGGGTTAGGTTTAGGGTTAGGGTTAGGGTTAGGGTTAGGGTTAGGGTTAGGGTATGGCTTAGGTACGGGTGAGGTTACGGCGTAGGGTATAGGTTAGGGTTAGGGTTAGGTTTAGGGTACGGCTTAGGATACGGGTTAGGGTACAGGTGAGGGTACGGCGTAGCGTATGGGTTAGGGTTAGGGTTAGGGTTAGGGTACGGCTTAGGGTACAGGTTAGAGTACGCGTGAGGGTACGGCGTAGGGGAGGGGTTTGTGTTAGGGTTAGGGTTAGGGTACGGCTTAGGGTACGGGTGAGGGTACGGGTGATGGTACGGCGTAGGGTATGGGTTAGGGTTAGGGTACGGCTTAGGATACGGGTTAGGGTACGGGTTAGGGTACGGCGTACGGTATGTGTTAGGGTTAGGGTTAGGGTTAGGGTTAGGGATAGGGTACGGCTTAGGGTACGGCTTAGGATACGGGTGAGGGTACGGCGTAGGGTGTAGGTTAGGGTTAGGGTTAAGGTTAGGGTACAGCTTAGGATACGGGTGAGGGTATGGCGTAGCGTATGGGTTAGGGTTAGGGTTAGGGTTAGGGTACGGCTTAGGGTGCGGGTTAGGGTATGGGTGAGGGTACGGGTGAGGGTACGGCGTAGCGTATGGGTTAGGGTTAGGGTTAGGGTTAGGGTACGGCTTAGGGTATGGGTGAGGGTACGGCGTAGGGTATAGGTCAGGGTTAGTGTTAGGGTTAGGGTACGGCTTAGGATACGGATTAGGGTATGGGTGAGGGTACGGCGTAGCGGATGGGTTAGGGTTAGTGTTAGGGTATGGCTTAGGGTACGGGTTTTGGTACCGGTGAGGGTACGGCGTAGGGTATAGGTTAGGGTTAGGGTTAGGTTTAGGGTACGGCTTAGGGTACAGGTGAGGGTACGTCATAGGGTATAGGTTAGGGTTAGGGTTTGGGTTAGGGTACGGCTTAGGATACGGTTTAGGGTACGGATGAGAGTACGGCGTAGCATATGGGTTAGGGTTAGGGTTAGGGTTAGGGTACGGCTTAGGGTACGGATGAGGGTACGGGTGTGGGTACACTGTAGGGTATGGGTTAGGGTTAGGGTACGGCTTAGGATACGGGTTAGGGTACGGGTTAGGGTACGGCGTAGGGTATCGGTTAGGGTTAGGGTAACGTTTAGGGTTAGGGTTAGGGTACGGCTTAGGCTACGGGTGAGGGTACGGGTGATGGTACGGCGTAGGGTATGGGTTAGGGTTAGGGTACGGCTTAGGATACGGGTTAGGGTACGGGTTAGGGTACGGCGTAGGGTATAGGTTAGGGTTAGGCTTAAGGTTAGGGTACGGCTTAGGATACGGGTTAGGGTACGGGTGAGGGTATGGCGTAGCGTATGGGTTAGGGTTAGGGTTAGGGTTAGGGTACAGCTTAGGTTGCGGGTTAGGGTACGGGTGAGGGTACGGGTGAGGGTACGGCGTAGCGTATGGGTTAGGGTTAGGGTTAGGGTTAGGGTACGGCTTAGGGTACGTGTGAGGGTACGGGTGAGGGTACGGCGTAGGGTATGGGTTAGGTTTAGGGTACGGCTTAGGATACGAGTTGGGGTACGAGTTAGGGTACGGGTTAGGGTACGGGTGAGGGTACGGCGTAGGGTTAGGGTTAGGGTTAGTTTTAGGGTTACGGATTGGTGTAGGGTACGGGTTAGGATTAGCGTACGTGTCAGGGTTAGGGTTTGGGTTAGGGTTAGGGTACGCGTTAGGGTTAGGGTATGGGTTAGGGTTAGGGTACGGCTTAGGGTACGGCTTAGGGTACGGGTGAGGGTACGGCGTAGGGTATAGGTTAGGGTTAGGGTTAGGTTTAGGGTTAGGGTACGGCTTAGTGTACGGGTGAGGGTACGGCGTAGGGTATGGGTTAGGGGTAGGGTACGGCTTAGGATACGGGCTAGGGTACGGGTTAGGTTCCGGCGTAGGGTATGGGATAGGGTTAGGGTTAGGGTTAGGGTTAGTTTTGGGTTAGGGATTGGTGTAGGGTACGGGTTAGGATTAGCGTACGTGTCAGGGTTAGGGTTTGGTTTAGGGTTAGGGTACGCGTTAGGGTTAGGGTATGGGTTAGGCTTAGGGTACACGTTAGGAATAGGGTATTTATTAAACCTATCCCACTCTCTAGATACCACTTAGCACGTAAAGGAATATTATTTGGGGTCCAGCCATGGAGAAGATTTTAGTCACTAGGATAAGATAAAGAATAAACACATTATAAAAAAATCACATTAGGATTTTCTTTTTAACCTGTTCCTTAAAACACTAGTGCTTAGGAAATCTAATGGAGGCAAAAGAAGTTAAGGGTAGTTTAGGGTTAGGGTTAGTGTTAGGGTTAGTGTTAGGGTTACGGTACGGCTTAGGGTATGGGATAGGGTACGGGTGAGGGTACGGCGTAGGGTAGGGTTTAGGGTTAGGGTTAGGGTTAGGGTTAGGGTACTGCGTAGTGTACGGGTGAGGGTACGGTGTAGGGTATGGGTTAGGGTTAGGGTACGGCTTAGGATACGGGTTAGGGTACGTGTTAGGGTACGGCATAGGGTATGGGTTAGGGTTAGGGCTAGGGTACGACTTAGGGTACGGCTTAGGGTACGGGTGAGGGTACGGCTTAGGGTATAGGTCAGGGTTAGGGTTAGGGTTAGGGTACGGCTTAGGATACGGGTTAGGGTACGGGTGAGGGTACGGCGTAGCGTATGGGTTAGGGTTAGCGTTAGGGTTAGGGTACGGCTTAGGGTACGGGTTTTGGTACGGGTGAGGGTAGGGCGTAGGGTATGGGTTAGAGTTAGGGTTAGGTTTAGGGTACGGCTTAGGGTACAGGTGAGGGTACGGCGTAGGGTATAGGTTAGGGTTAGTGTTAGGGTAAGGGTACGGCTTAGGGTACAGGTGAGGGTACGGCGTAGGGTATAGGTTAGGGTTAGGGTTTGGGTTAGGGTACGGCTTAGGATACGGGTTAGGGTACGGATGAGTGTACGGCGTAGCATATGGGTTAGGGTTAGGGTTAGGGAACGGCTTAGGGTACGGCGTAGCGTATGGGATAGGGTTAGGGTTAGGGTTAGGGTTAGTTTTGGGTTAGGGATTGGTGTAGGGTACGGGTTAGGATTAGCGTACGTGTCAGGGTTAGGGTTTGGTTTAGAGTGAGGGTACGCGTTAGGGTTAGGGTATGGGTTAGGCTTAGGGTACACGTTAGGAATAGGGTATTTATTAAACCTCTCCCACTCTCTAGATACCACTTAACACGTAAAGGAATATTATTTGGGGTCCAGCCATGTAGAAGATTTTAGTCACTAGGATAAGATAAAGAATAAACACATTATAACAAAATCACATTAGGATTTTCTTTTTAACCTGTTCCTTAAAACACTAGTGATTAGGAAATGTAATGGAGGCAAAAGCAGTCAAGGGTAGTTTAGGGTTATGGTTAGGGTTAGGGTTAGTGTTAGGGTTAGGGTACGGCTTAGGGTATGGGATAGGGTACAGGTGAGGGTACGGCGTAGGGTAGGGGTTAGGGTTAGGGTTAGGGTTAGGGTTAGGGTACTGCTTAGGGTACGGGTGAGGGTACGCTGTAGGGTATGGGTTAGGGTTAGGGTACGGCTTAGGATACGGGTTAGGGTACGGGTTAGGGTACGGCATAGGGTATGTGTTAGGGTTAGGGTTAGGGTTAGGGTACGACTTAGGGTACGGCTTAGGGTACGGGTGAGGGTACGGCGTAGGGTATAGGTCAGGGTTAGGGTTAGGGTTAGGGTACGGCTTAGGATACGGGTTAGGGTACGGGTGAGGGTGCGGCGTAGCGTATGTGTTAGGGTTAGGGTTAGGGTTAGGGTACGGCTTAGGGTACGGGTTTTGGTACGGGTGAGGGTACGGCGTAGGGTATGGGTTAGAGTTAGTGTTAGGTTTAGGGTACGGCTTAGGGTACAGGTGAGGGTACGGCGTAGGTTATAGGTTAGTGTTAGGGTTAGGGTTAGGGTTAGGGTACGGCTTAGGTTGCGGGTTAGGGTACGGGTGAGGGTATGGCGTAGGGTATGGGTTAGGTTTAGGGTTAGGGTTAGGTTTAGTTTTAGAGTTAGGGATTGGTTTAGGGTACGGGTTAGGATTAGCGTACGTGTCAGTGTTAGGGTTTGGGTTAGGGTTAGGGTACACGTTACGATTAGTGTATTTATTAAACCTATCCCACTCTAGATACCACTTAGCACGTAAAGGAATACTATTTGGGGTCCAGGCATGGAGAAGATTTTAGTCACTAGGATAAGATAAAGAATAAACACATTATAAAAAAATCACATTAGGATATTCTTTTTAACCTGTTCCTTAAAACACTAGTGCTTAGGAAATCTAATGGAGGCAAAAGCAGTCAAGGGGAGTTTAGGGTTAGGGTTAGGGTTAGGGTTAGTGTTAGGGTTAGGGTACGGCTTAGGGTACGGGTTAGGGTACGGGTGAGGGTACGGCGTAGGGTATGGGTTAGGGTTAGGGTTAGGGTTAGGGTTAGTTTTAGGGTTAGGGATTGGTGTAGGGTACGGGTTAAGATTAGCGTATGTGTCAGGGTTAGGGTTTGGTTTATGGTTAGGTTACGCGTTAGGGTTAGTGTATGGGTTAGGTTTAGGGTACGACTTAGGGTACGGCTTAGGGTACGGGTGAGGGTACGGCGTAGGGTATGGGTTAGGGTTAGGGTACGGCTTAGGATACGGGCTAGGGTACGGGTTAGGGTCCGGCGTAGGGTATGGGTTAGGGTTAGGGTTAGGGTTAGGTTTAGTTTTGGGTTAGGGATTGGTGTAGGGTACGGGTTAGGATTAGCGTACGTGTTAGGGTTAGGGTTAGGGTTACGGTTAGGGTTAGGGTACGCGTTAGGGTTAGGGTATGGGTTAGGGTTAGGGTACACGTTACGATTAGTGTATTTATTAAACCAATCCCACTCTCTAGATACCACTTAGTACGTAAAGGAATATTATTTGGGGTCCAGCCATGGAGAAGATTTTAGTCACTAGGATAAGATAAAGAATAAACACATTATAAAAAAATCACATTAGGATTTTCTTTTTAACCTGTTCCTTAAAACACTAGTGCTTAGGAAATCTAATGGAGGCAAAAGCAGTCAAGGGTAGTTTAGCGTTAGTGATAGGGTTAGGGTTAGTGTTAGGGTTAGCGTACATCTTAGGGTATGGGATAGGGTACGGGTGAGGGTACGGTGTAGGGTAGGGGTTAGGGTTAGGCTTAGGGTTAGGGTTAGGGTTAGGGTTAGGGTTAGGTTTAGGGTTAGGGTTAGGGTTAGGGTTAGGGTTAGGGTTAGGGTTAGGGTTAGGGTACGGCTTAGGGTTTGGGTGAGGGTACAGGTGAGGGTACGGCGTAGGGTATGGGTTAGGGTTAGGGTACAGCTTAGGATATGGGATAGGGTACGGGTTAGGGTACGGCGTAGTGTATGGGTTAGGGTTAGGATTAGGGTTAGGGTTAGGGTTAGGGTACGGCTTAGGATATGGGTGAGTGTACGGCGTAGCGTATAGGTTAGGGTTAGGGTTAGATTTAGGGTACGGCTTAGGATACGGGTTAGGGTACGTGTGAGGGTATGGCCTAGCGTATGGTTTAGGGTTAGGGTTAGGGTTAGGGTACGGTTTACGGTACGGGTTAGGGAATGGGTAGGGGACGGCTTACGGTATGGGTTAGGGTTAGGGTTAGGGTTAGTGTTAGTTTTAGGGTTAGGGATTGGTTTAGGGTTAGGGTTAGGGTTAGGGTTAGTGTTAGGGTACGGCTTAGGGTATGGGTCAGGGTACGGTGTAGGGTATGGGTTAGGGTACGGCTTAGGATACGGGTTAGGGTACGGGTTAGGGTACGGCGTAGGGTATGGGTTAGGGTTACGGTTAGGGTTAGGGTACGACTTAGGGTACGGCTTAGGGTACGGGTGAGGGTACCGCGTAGGGTATAGTTCAGGGTTAGGGTACGGGTTAGGGTACGGCTTAGGATACGGATTAGGGTATGGGTGAGGGTACAGCGTAGCGTATGTGTTAGGGTTAGTGTTAGGGTTAGGGTACGGCTTAGGGTACGGGTTATGGTACGGGTCAGGGTACGGCGTAGGGTATAGGTTAGGGTTAGGGTTAGGGTTAGGGTACGGCTTAGGGTACAGGTGAGGGTACGGCGTAGTGTATAGGTTAGTGTTAGGGTTTGGGTTAGAGTATGGCTTAGGATACAGTTTAGGGTACGGATGAGTGTACGGCGTAGCATATGGGTTAGGGTTAGGGTTAGGGTTAGGGTACGGATTAGGGTACGGGTGAGGGTACGGGTGTGGGTACGGTGTAGGGTATGGGTTAGGGTTAGGGTATGGCTTAGGATACGGTTTAGGGTACGGGTTAGGGTACGGCGTAGGGTATGGGTTAGGGTTTGGGTTACGTTTAGGGTTAGGGTTAGGGTACGGCTTAGGGTACGGGTTAGGGTACGGGTGAGGGTACGGCGTAGGGTACGGGTTAGGGTACGGGTGAGGATACGGCATAGGGTATGGGTTAGGGTTAGGGTTAGTTTTAGGGTTAGGGATTGGTGTAGGGTACAGGTTAGGATTAGCGTACGTGTCAGGGTTAGGGTTTGGGTGAGGGTTAGGTTACGCATTAGGGTTAGGTTATGGTTTAGGGTTAGGGTACACGTTAGGATTAGGGTATTTATTAAACCTATCCCACTCTCTAGATACCACTTAGCACGTAAAGGAATATTATTTGGGGTCCAACCATGGAGAAGATTTTAGTCACTGGATAAGATAAAGAATAAACACATTATAAAAAATTACGTTAGGATTTTCTTTTTAACCTGTTCCTTAAAACACTAGTGCTTAGGAAATCTAATGGAGGCAAAAGCGGTCAAGGGTAGTTTAGGGTTAGGGATAGGGTTAGGGTTAGTGTTAGGGTTAGCGTACATCTTAAGGTATGGGATAGGGTACGGGTGAGGGTACGGCATAGGGTAGGGGTTAGGGTTAGGCTTAGGGTTAGGGTTAGGGTTAGGGTACGGCGTAGGTTATGGGTTAGGGTTAGGGTAAGGTTTAGTGTTAGGGCTAGGGTACGGCCTAGGGTACGGGTTAGTGTACGGGTGAGGGTACGGCGAAGGGTATAGGTTAGGGTTAGGGTTAGGGTTAGGGTACGGCTTAGGGTACGAGTGAGGTTACGGCGTAGGGTATAGTTCAGGGTTAGGGTTAGGGTACGGCTTAGGATACGGGTTAGGGTACGGGTGAGGGTACGGCGTAGCGTATGGGTTAGGGTTAGGTTAGGGATAGGGTACGGCTTAGGGTACAGGTTAGGGTACAGGTGAGGGTACGGCATAGGGTATGGGTTAGGGTTGGGGTTAGTTTTAGGGTTAGGGATTGGTTTAGGGTGCGGGTTACGATTAGTGTACGTGTCAGGGTTAGGGTTTGCGTTAGGGTTAGGGTACGGCTTAGGGTATGGGATAGGGTACGGGTGAGGATACGGCGTATGGTAGGGGTTAGTGTTAGGGTTCGGGTTAGGGTACGGCTTAGGGTAAGGGTGAGGGTACAGCTGATGGTACGGCGTAGGGTATGGGTTAGGGTTAGGGTCCGGCTTAGGATACGGATTAGGGTATGGGTTAGGGTACGGCGTACGGTATGGGTTAGGGTTAGGGTTAGGGTTAGGATTAGGGTTAGGGTACGGCTTAGGGTACGGCTTAGGTACGGGTGAGGGTACGGCGTAGGGTATAGGTTAGGGTTAGGGTTAAGGTTAGGGTACGGCTTAGGATACGGGTTAGGGTACGGGTGAGGGTACGGCATAGCGTATGGTTTAGGGTTAGGGTTAGGGTTAGGGTACGGCTTAGGGTATGGGTTAGGGTACGGGTGAGGGTATGGCGTAGGGTATGGGTTAGGGTTAGGCTTAGGGTTAGGGTTAGGGTTACGGTACGGCTTAGGGTACGGGTGAGGGTACGGTGTTGTGTATGGGTTAGGGTTAGGGTTAGGGTACGGGTTAGGGTACGGGTGAGGTTACGGCGTGGGGTATAGGTTAGGGTTTGGATACGGCTTAGGATACGGGTTAGGGTACGGGCGAGGGTACGGCGTTGCGTATGGGTTAGAGTTAGGGTTAGGGTTAGGGTACGGCTTAGGGTACGGGTTAGGGTATGGCGTAGGGTATGGGTTAGGTTTAGGGTTAGGGTTAGGGTTAGTTTTAGAGTTAGGGATTGGTTTAGGGTACGGGTTAGGATTAGAGTACGTGTCAGGGTTAGGGTTTGGGTTAGGGTTAGGCTACGCGTTAGGGTTAGGGTATGGGTTAGGGTTAGGGTACACGTTAGGATTAGGGTATTTATTAAACCTATCCCACTCTCTAGATACCACTTAGCACGTAAAGGAATATTATTTGGGGTCCAGCCATGGAGAAGATTTTAGTCAGTAGGATAAGATAAAGAATAAACACATTATAAAAAAATCACATTAGGATTTTCTTTTTAACCTGTTCCTTAAAACACTAGTGCTTAGGAAATCTAATGGTGGAAAAAGCAGTCAAGGGTAGTTTAGAGTTAGGGTTAAGGTTAGGGTTAGTGTTAGGGTTAGGGTACGGCTTAGGGTATGGGAGAGGGTATGGGTGAGGGTACGGCGTAGAGTAGGGGTTAGGGTTAGGGTTAGGGTTAGGGTTAGGGTTAGGGTACGGCTTAGGGTTCGGGTGAGGGTACAGGTGAGGGTACGGCGTAGGGTATGGGTTAGGGTTAGGGTATGGCTTAGGATACGGGTTAGGGTACGGGTTAGGGTACGGCGTAGGTTATGTGTTAGGGTTAGGGTAAGGTTTAGTGTTAGGGCTAGGGTACGGCCTAGGGTACGGGTTAGTGTACGGGTGAGGGTACGGCGTAGGGTATAGGTTAGGGTTAGGGTTAGGGTTAGGGTACGGCTTAGGATACGTGTTTGGGTATGGGTGAGGATACAGCGTAGCGTATGGGTTACGGTTAGTGTTAGGGTTAGGGTACGGGTGAGGGTACCGCGTAGGGTATGGGTTAGGGTTAGGGTTAGGGTTAGTTTTAGGGTTAGGGATTGGTGTAGGGTACGGGTTAGGTTTAGCGTACGTGTCAGGGTTTGGGTTTGGGTTAGGGTTAGGGTACGCGTTAGGGTTAGGGTATGGGTTAGTGTTAGGGTACGGCTTAGGGTACGGCTTAGGGTATGGGATAGGGTACGGGTGAGGGTACGGCGTAGGGTAGGGGTTACGGTTAGGGTTAGGGTTAGGGTACGGCTTAGGGTATGGGATAGGGTACGGGTGAGGGTACGGCGTAGGGTAGGGGTTAGTGTTAGGGTTAGGGTTAGGGTACGGCTTAGGGTACGGGTGAGGGTACGGGTGATGGTACGGCGTAGGGTATGGGTTAGGGTTAGGGTACGGCTTAGGATACGGGTTAGGGTACGGGTTAGGGTACGGCGTACGGTATGGGTTAGGGTTAGGTTTAGGGTTAGGGTTAGGGTTAGGGTACGGCTTAGGGTACGGTTGAGGGTACGGGTGAGGGTACGGCGTAGAGTATAGGTTAGGGTTAGGGTTAGGGTTAGGGTACGGCTTAGGGTATGGGATAGGGTACAGGTGACGGTACGGCGTAGGGTAGGGATTAGGGTTAAGGTTAGGGTACGGCTTAGGGTATGGATGAGGGTACGGGTGTGGGTACGGCGTAGGCTATGGTTTAGGGTTAGGGTAAGGCTTAGTATACGGGTTAGTGTACGGGTTAGGGTACGCCGTAGGGTATAGGTTAGTGTTAGGGTTAGGGTTAGGGTACGGCTTAGGGTACGGGTTAGGGTACGGGTGAGGGTACGGCGTAGGGTATGGGTTAGGGTTAGGGTTAGGGTTAGGGTTAGTTTTAAGGTTAGGGATTGGTTTAGGGTACGGGTTAGGATTAGCGTACGTGTCAGGTTTAGGGTTTGGGTTAGGGTTAGGGTACGCGTTAGGGTTAGGGTATGGGTTAGTGTTAGGGTACACGTTAGTATTAGGGTATTTATTAAACCTATCCCACTCTCTAGATACCACTTAGCACGTAAAGGAATATTATTTGGGGTCCAGCCATGGAGAAGATTTTAGTCACTAGGATAAGATAAAGAATAAACACTTTATAAAAAAATCACATTAGGATTTTCTTTTTAACCTGTTCCTTAAAACACTAGTGCTTAGGAAATCTAATGGAGGCAAAAGCAGTCAAGGGGAGTTTAGGATTAGGGTTAGGGTTAGGGTTTGTGTTAGGGTTAGGGTAGGGCTTAGGGTATGGTATAGGGTATGGGTGAGGGTGCGGCGTAGGGTAGGTGTTAGGGTTACGGTTAGGGTTAGGCTTAGAGTTAGGGTACGGCTTAGGGTACGGGTGTGGGTACGGCGTAGGGTATGGGTTAGAGTTAGGGTACGGCTTAGGATACGGGTTAGGGTACGGGTTAGGGTACGGCGTAGGTTAGGGGTTAGGGTTCGGGTAAGGTTTAGGGTTAGGGTTAGGGTACGGCTTAGGGTTCGGGTTAGGGTATGGGTGAGGGTGCGGCGTAGGTTATAGGTTAGGGTTAGGGTTAGGGTTAGGGTACGACTTAGGATACGGGTTTGGGTACCGGTGAGGATACAGCGTAGCGTATGGGTTAGGGTTAGTATTAGGGTTAGGGTACGGCTTAGGGTACGGGTTAGGGTACGGGTGAGGTTACGGCGTAGGGTATGGGTTAGGGTTAGGGTTAGGGTTAGGGTTAGTTTTGGGTTAGGGATTGGTGTAGGGTACGGGTTAGGATTAGCGTACGTGTCAGGGTTAGGGTTTGGGTTAGGGTTAGGGTACGCGTTAGGGTTAGTGTATGGGTTAGGGTTAGGCTACGGCTTAGGGTACGGCTTAGGGTACGGGTGAGGGTACGTGTGAGGGTACGGCGTAGGGTATGAGTTAGGGTTAGGCTACGGCTTAGGATACGGGCTAGGGTACGGGTTAGGGTCCGGCGTAGGGTATGGGTTAGGGTTAGCGTTACGGTTAGGGTTAGTTTTGGGTTAGGGATTGGTGTAGGGTACGGGTTAGGATTAGCGTACGTGTCAGGGTTAGGGTTTCGGTTAGGGTTAGGATACGCATTAGGGTTAGGGTATGGGTTAGGCTTAGGGTACACGTTAGGATTAGGGTATTTATTAAACCTATCCCACTCTCTATATACCACGTAGTGAGTAAAGGAATATTATTTGGGGTCCAGCCATGGACAAGATTTTAGTCACTAGGATAAGATAAAGAATAAACACATTATAAAAAAATCTCATTACGATTTTCTTTTTAACCTGTTCCTTAAAACACTAGTGCTTAGGAAATCTAATGGAGGCAAAAGCAGTCAAGGGTAGTTTAGGGTTAGGGTTAGGGTTAGGGTTAGGGTACGGCTTAGGATACGGGTTATGGTACGGGTTAGGGTACGGCGTAGGGTATGGGTTATGGTTAGGGTTAGGGTTAGGGTACGACTTAGGGTACGGCTTAGGGTACGGGTGAGGGTACGGGTGAGGTTACGGCGTAGCGTATGTGTTAGGGTTAGTGTTAGGGTTAGGGTACGGCTTAGGGTACGGGTTATTGTATGGGTGAGGGTACGGCGTAGGGTATGGGTTACGGTTAGGGTTAGGGTTAGGGTATGGCTTACGGTACCGGTGAGGTTACGGCGTAGGGTATAGGTTAGGGTTAGGGTTAGGGTTAGGGTTAGGGTTAGGGTACGGCCTAGGGTATGGGTTAGGGTACGGGTGAGGGTATGGCGTAGGGTATAGGTTAGGGTTAGGGTTAGGGTACGGCTTAGGATACGGATTAGGGTACGGGTTAGGGTACGGCGTAGGTTATGGGTTAGGTTTAGGGTAAGCTTTAGGGTTAGGGTTAGGGTACGTCTTAGGGTACGGGTTAGGGTACGGGTGAGGGTACGGCGTAGGGTATAGGTTAGGGTTAGGGTTAGGGTTAGGGTACGGCTTAGGATACGGGTTTGGGTACGGGTGAGGGTACGGCGTAGCGTATGGGTTAGGGTTAGGGTTAGTGTTAGGGTTAGGGTACGGGTGAGGGTACGGCGTAGGGTATGGGTTAGGGTTAGGGTTAGGGTTAGGATTGGTTTTAGGGTTAGGGATTGGTTTAGGGTACGGGTTAGGATTAGCGTACGTGTCAGGGTTAGGGTTTGGGTTAGGGTTAGGGTGCGCTTCAGGGTTAGGGTATGGGTTAGGGTTAGGGTACACGTTAGGATTAGGGTATTTATTAAACCTATCCCACTCTAGATACCCCTTAGAACGTAAAGGAATATTATTTGGGGTCCAGCCATGGACAAGATTTTAGTCACTAGGATAAGATAAAGAATAAACACAGTATAAAAAAATCACATTAGGATTTTCTCTTTAACCTGTTCCTTACAACACTAGTGCTTAGGAAATCTAATGGAGGCAAAAGCAGTCAAGGGTAGTTTCGGGTTAGGGTTAGGGTTAGGTTTAGTGTTAGGGTTAGAGTACGGCTTAGGGTATGGGATAGGGTACGGGTGAGGGTACGGCGTAAGGTAGGGGTTAGGGTTACGTGTAGGGTTAGGGTTAGGGTTAGGGTACGGCTTAGGGAATGGGTGAGGGTTCCGGTGATGGTACGGCGTAGGTTATGGGTTAGGGTTAGGGTTAGGGTTAGGGTACGGCTTAGGATACGGGTTAGGGTACGGGTGAGGGTACGGCGTAGCGTATGTTTTAGGGTTAGGGTTAGGGTTAGGGTACGGCATAGGGTACAGGTTAGGGTACGGGTGACGGTATGGCGTAGGGTATGGGTTAGGGTTAGGGTTAGCGTACGGCTTAGGGTACGGCTTAGGGTACGGGTGAGGGTATGGCGTAGGGTATAGTTTAGGTTTAGAGTTAGGGTTAGGGTTAGGTTTAGGGTATGGCTTAGGGTATGGGTGAGGGTACGGGTGAGGGTACGGCGTAGGGTATGGTTTAGGGTTAGGGTTAGGGTTAGGGTTAGTTTTGGGTTAGGGATTGGTGTAGGGTATGGGTTAGGATTAGTGTACATGTCAGGGTTAGGGTTTGGGTTAGGGTTAGGGTACGCGTTAGGGTTAGGGTATGGGTTAGGCGTAGGGTACACGTTAGGATTAGGGTATTTATTAAACCTATCCCACTCTCTATATACCACTTAGCACGTAAAGGAATATTATTTGGGGTCCAGCCATGGAGAAGATTTTAGTCACTAGGATAAGATAAAGAAAAAGCACATTATAAAAAAATCACATTAGGATTTTCTTTTAACCTGTTCCTTAAAACACTAGTGCTTAGGAAACCTAATGCAGGCAAAAGCAGTCAAGGGTAGTTTACGGTTAGGGTTAGGGTTAGTGTTACTGTTAGGTTTAGGGTACGGCTTAGTGTATGGGATAGGGTACGGGTGAGGGTACGGCGTAGGGTAGGGTTTAGGGTTAGGGTTAGGGTTAGGGTTAGGGTTAGGGTACGGCTTAGGGTACGGGTGAGGGTACGGTGTAGGGTATGGGTTAGGGTTAGGGTTAGGGTTAGGGTACGACGTAGGATACGGCTTAGGGTACGGCGTAGGGTATGGGTTAGGGTTAGGGTTAGGGTTAGGGTACGACTTAGGGTACGGCTTAGGGTACGGCGTAGGGTATAGGTCAGTGTTAGGGTTAGGGTTAGGGTACGGCTTAGGGTACAGGTGAGGGTACGGCATAGGGTATAGGTTAGGGTTAGGGTTAGGGTACGGCTTAGTGTACAGGTGAGGGTACGGCGTAGGGTATAGGTTAGTGTTAGTGTTAGGGTTAGGGTACGGCTTAGGCTATGGGTTACGGTACGGCTTAGGGTATGGGTTAGGGTTAGTGTTAGGGTTAGGGTTAGGGTTATGGTACGGATTAGGGTTTGGGTTAGGGTTAGGGTACGCGTTAGGATTAGGGTATTTATTAAACCTATACCACTCTCTAGATACCACTTATCACGTAAAGGAATATTATTTGGGGTCCAGCCTTGGAGAAGATTTTAGTCACTAGGATAAGGTAAAGAATAAACACATTATAAAAAAATCACATTCGGATTTTCTTCTTAACCTGTTCCTTAAAACACTAGTGCTTAGGAAATCTAATGGAGGCAAAAGCAGTCAAGGGTAGTTTAGGGTTAGGGTTAGGGTTAGGGTTAGTGTTAGCGTTAGGGTAAGGCTTAGGGTATGGGATAGGGTACGGCTAAGGAGACGGGTTAGGGTACGGGTGAGGGTACGGCGTAGAGTATAGGTTAGGGTAAGTGTTAGGGTACGGCTTAGGATACGGGTTAGGGTACAGGTGAGGGTACGGCGTAGCGTATGTGTTACGGTTAGTGTTAGGGTTAGGGTACGGCTTAGGGTATGGGTTAGGGTACGGGTGAGGGTACGGCGTAGAATATAGGTTAGGGTAAGGGTTAGGGTATGGCTTAGGATACGGGTTAGGGTACAGGTGAGGGTACGGCGTAGCATATGGGTTAGGGTTAGTGTTACGGTTAGGGTACGGCTTAGGGTACGGGTTAGGGTACGGGTGAGGGTACGGCGTAGGGTAGGGGTTAGGGTTAGGGTTAGGGTTAGGGTTAGTTTTATGGTTAGGGATTGGTTTATGGTACGGGTTAGGATTGGCGTACGTGTCAGGGTTAGGGTCTGCGTTAGGGTTAGGTTACGCGTTAGGGTTAGAGTATGGGTTAGGGTTAGGGTACACGTTAGGATTAGGGTATTTATTAAACCTATCCCACTCTCTAGATACCACTTAGCACGTAAAGGAATATTATTTGGGGTCCAGCCATGGAGAAGATTTTAGTCACTAGGATAAGATAAAGAATAAACACATTATAAAAATATCACATTAGGATTTTCCTTTTAACATGTTCCTTAAAACACTAGTGCTTAGGAAATCTAATGGAGGCAAAAGCATTCAAGGGTAGTTTAGGGTTAGGGTTAGTGTTAGGGTTAGGGTACAGCTTAGGGTATGGGATAGGGTACGGGTGAGGGTACGGCGTAGGGTAGCGGTTAGGGTTAGGGTTAGGGTTAGGGTACGGCTTAGGGTACGGGTGAGGGTACGGGTGTGGGTACGGCGTAGGGTATGGGTTAGGGTTAGGGTACGGCTTAGTATACGGGGTAGGGTACGGCGTAGCTTATGGGTTAGGTTTAGGTTAAGGTTTAGGGTTAGGGTTAGGGTACGGCTTAGGGTACGTGTTAGGGTACGGGTGAGGGTACGGCGTAGGGTATAGGTTAGGGTTAGGTTTAGGATTAGGGTACGGCTTCGCACACGGGTTTGGGTACGGGTGGGGATATGGCGTAGCGTATGGGTTAGTGTTAGTGTTAGGGTTAGGGTACGGCTTAGGGTATGGGTGAGGGTACGGCGTAGGGTATGGGTTAGGTTTAGGGTTAGTTTTAGGGTTAGGGATTGGTTTAGGGCACGGGTTAGGATTAGCGTACGTGTCAGTGTTAGGGTTTGGGTTAGGGTTAGGGTACGCGTTAGGGTTAGGGTATGGGTTAGGGTTAGGGTACACGTTAGGATTAGGGTATTTATTAAACCTATCCCACTCTCTAGATACCACTTAGCATGTAAAGGAATATTATTTGGGGTCCAGACATGCACAAGATTTTAGTCACTAGGATAATATAAAGAATAAACACATTATAAAAAATCACATTAGGATTTTCTTTTTAACCTGTCCCTTAAAACACTAGTGCTTAGGAAATCTAATGGAGGCAAAAGCAGTCAAGGGTAGTTTAGGGTTAGGGGTAGGGTTAGGGTTAGTGTTAGGGTTAGGGTACGGCTTAGGGTATGGGATAGGGTACGGATGAGGGTACGGCGTAGGGTAGGCGTTAGGGTTACGGTTAGCGTTAGGGTTAGGGTTAGGGTACGGCTTAGGGTACGGGTGAGGATACGGGTGTGGGTACGGCGTAGGGTATGGGTTAGGTTTAGGGTACGGCTTAGGATACGGGTTACGGTACAGCTTAGGGTACGGCGTAGGTTATGGGTTAGGTTAGGGTAAGGTTTAGAGTTAGGGTTAGGGTACGGCCTAGGGTACGGTTTAGGGTACGGGTGAGGGTACGGTGTAGTGTATAGGTTAGGGTTAGGGTTAGGGTTAGGGTACGGCTTAGGATACGGGTTAGGGTACGGGTTAGGGTACGGCATAGGTTTTGGGTTAGGGTTAGGGTAAGGTTTACGGTTAGGTTTAGTGTACGGGTTAGGGTATGTGTGAGGGTACGGCGTAGAGTATGGGTTAGGGTTAGGGTTAGGGTTAGTTTTAGGGTTAGGGATTGGTTTAGGGTACGGGTTAGGATTAGCGTACGTGTCATGGTTAGGGTTTGGATTAGGGTTAGGGTACGAGTTAGGGTTAGGGTATGGGTTAGGGTTAGGGTACGGCTTAGGGTACGGGTGAGGGTACGGCGTAGGGTATGGGTTAGGGTTAGGGTTAGGGTTAGTTTTAGGGTTAGGGATTGGTGTAGGGTACGGGTTAGGATTAGCGTACATGTCAGGGTTAGGTTTTGGGTTAGGGTTAGGGTATGGCTTAGGATACGGGCTAGGGTACGTGTTAGGGTCCGGCGTAGGGTATGGGTTAGGGTTAGGTTTAGGGTTAGGGTTAGTTTTGGGTTAGGGATTGGTGTAGGGTACGGGTTAGGATTAGCGTACGTGTCAGGGTTAGGGTTTGGGTTAGGGTTAGGGTACGCGTTAGGGTTAGGGTATGGGTTAGGCTTAGGGTACACGTTAGGATTAGGGTATTTATTAAACCTATCCCACTCTCTAGATACCACTTAGCACGTAAAGGAATATTAATTGGGGTCCAGCCATGGAGAAGATCTTAGTCACTAGGATAAGATAAAGAATAAACACATTATAAAAAAATCACATTAGGATTTTCTTTTTAACCTGTTCCTTAAAACACTAGGGCTTAGCAAATCTAATGTAGGCAAAAGCAGTCAAGGGTAGTTTAGGGTTAGGGTTAGGGTTAGGGTTAGTGTTAGGGTCTGGGTATGGCTTAGGGTATGGGATAGGGTACGGGTGAGGGTACGGTGTAGGGTATGGGTTAGGGTTAGGGTACAGCTTAGGATACGGGTTAGGGTACGGGTTAGGGTACGGCGTAGGGTATGGGTTAGGGTTAGGGTTAGGGTTAGGGTACGATATAGGGTACGGCTTAGGGTACGGGTGAGGGTATGGCGTAGGGTATAGGTCAGAGTTAGGGTTAGTGTTAGGGTACGGCTTAGGATACGGGTTAGGGTACGGGTGAGGGTACGGCGTAGCGTATGGGTTAGGGTTAGGGTTAGGGTTAGGGTTAGTTTTAGTGTTAGGGATTGCTTTAGGGTACTGGTTAGGATTAGCGTACGTGTCAGGGTTAGGGTTTGGGTTAGGGTTAGGTTACGCATTAGGGTTAGGTTTTGGGTTAGGGTTAGGGTACACGTTAGGATTAGGGTATTTATTAAACGTATCCCACTCTCTAGATGCCACTTAGCACGTAAAGGAGTATTATTTGGGGTCCAGCCATGAAGAAGATTTTAGTCAATAAGATAAGATAAAGACTAAACACATTATAAAAAAATCACATTAGGATTTTCTTTTTAACCTGTTCCTTAAAACACTAGTGCTTAGGAAATGTAATGGAGGCAAAAGCAGTCAAGGGTAGTTTAGGGTTAGGTTTAGGGTTAGGGTTAGTGTTAGGGTTAGGGTACGGCTTAGGGTATGGGATAGGGTACAGGTGAGGGTACGGCGTAGCGTAGGGATTATGGTTAGGGTTAGGGTACGTCTTAGGGTACGGGTGAGCGTACGGCATAGTGTATAGGTTAGGGTTAGGGTACGGCTTAGGATACGGGCTAGTGTACGGGACAGGGTACGTCGTAGGGTATGGGTTAGGGTTAGGGTTAGGGTTAGGGTTAGGGTACGGCTTAGGGTACGGGTTAGGGTACGGGTGAGGGTACGGCGTAGCGTATGGGTTAGGGTTAGTGTTAGGGTTAAGGTTAGGGTACGGCTTAGGGTACGGGTGATGGTACGGCGTATTTTATGGGTTAGGTTAAGGGTAAGGTTTAGGGTTAGGTTTCGGGTACGGCTTAGGGTACGGGTGAGGGTACGGTGTTGGGTATGGGTTAGGGTTAGGGTTAGGGTACGGGTTAGGGTACGGCTTAGGGTACGGGTGAGGTTACAGCGTAGGGTATAGGTTAGGGTTTGGATACAGCTTAGGATACGGGTTAGGGTACGGGCGAGGGTACGGCGTAGCGTATGGGTTAGAGTTAGGGTTAGGGTTAGGGCACGGCTTAGGGTACGGGTTAGGATACGGCGTGGGGTATGGATTAGGGTTAGGGTTAGGGTTAGGGTTAGTTTTAGAGTTAGGGATTGGTTTAGGGTACGGGTTAGGATTAACGTACGTGTCAGGGTTAGGGTTTGGGTTAGGGTTAGGGTATGCGTTAGGGTTAGGGTATGGGTTAGGGTTAGGGTACACGTTAGGATTAGGGTATTTATTAAACCTATCCCACTCTCTAGATACCACTTAGCACGTAAAGGAATATTATTTGGGGTCCAGCCATGGAGAAGATTTTAGTCACTAGGATAAGATAAAGAATAAACACATTATAAAAAAATCACATTAGGATTTTCTTTTTAACCTGTTCCTTAAAACACTAGTGCTTAGGAAATCTATTGGAAGCAAAAGCAGTCAAGGGTAGTTTAGAGTTAGGGTTAGGGTTAGGGTTAGGGTTAGGGTTAGGGTACGGCTTAGGGTTCGGGTGAGGGTACGGCGTAGGGTATGGGTTAGGGTTAGGGTATGGCTTAGGATATGGGATAGGGTACGGGTTAGGGTACGGCGTAGTGTATGGGTTAGGGTTAGGGTTAGGGTTAGGGTTAGGGTTAGGGTACGGCTTAGGGTACGGCGTAGGGTATGGGTGAGTGTACCTCGTAGGGTATAGGTTAGGGTTAGGGTTAGGGTTAGGGTACGGCTTAGGATACGGGTTAGGGAATGGGTGAGGGTACGGCTTACAGTATGGTTTAGGGTTAGGGTTAGGGTTAGTGTTAGTTTTAGGGTTAGGGATTGGTTTAGGGTACGGGTTAGTTTTAGCGTACATGTCAGGGTTAGGGTTTCGGTTAGGGTTAGGGTACGCGTTAGGTTTAGGGTATGGGTTAGGGTTAGGGTACACGTTAGGATTACGGTATTTATTAAACCTATCCCACTCTCTAGATACCACTTAGCACGTAAAGGAATATTATTTAGCGTCCAGCCATGGAGAAGATTTTAGTCAATAGGATAAGATAAAGAATAAACACATTATAAAAAAATCACATTAGGATTTTCTTTTTAACCTGTTCCTTAAAACACTAGTGCTTAGGAAATGTAATGTAGGCAAAAGCAGTCAAGGTTAGTTTAGGGTTAGGGTTAGGGTTAGGGTTAGGGTAGGGCTTAGGGTATGGGATAGGGTACGGGTGAGGGTACGGCGTAGGGTAGGCGTTAGGGTTAGGGTTAGGGTTAGGGTTAGAGTTAGGGTACGGCTTAGTGTACGTGTGAGGGTACGGGTGTGGGTACAGCGTAGGTTATGGGTTAGGGTTAGGGTCCGTCTTAGGATACGGGTTAGGGTACGGGTTAGGGTACGGTGTAGGTTATGGGTTAGGGTTAGGGTAAGGTTTAGGGTTAGGGCTAGGGTACGGCCTAGGGTACGGGTTAGTGTACGGGTGAGGGTACGGCGTAGGGTATAGGTTAGGGTTAGGGTTAGGGTTAGAGTACGGCTTAGGATACGTGTTTGGGTATGGGTGAGGATACAGCGTAGCGTATGGGTTAGGGTTAGTGTTAGGGTTAGGGTACGGGTGAGGGTACGGCGTAGGGTATGGGTTAGGGTTAGGGTTAGGGTTAGGGTTAGTTTTAGGGTTAGGGATTGGTGTAGGATACGGGTTAGGTTTAGCGTACGTGTCAGGGTTTGGGTTTGGGTTAGGGTTAGGGTACGCGTTAGGGTTAGGGTATGGGTTAGTGTTAGGCTACGGCTTAGGGTACGGCTTAGGGTATGGGATAGGGTACGGGTGAGGGTACGGCGTACGGTATGGGTTAGGGTTAGGTTTAGGGTTAGGGTTAGGGTTAGGGTACGGCTTAGGGTACGGGTGAGGGTACGGGTGAGGGTACGGCGTAGAGTATAAGTTAGGGTTAGCGTTAGGGTACGTCTTAGGGTATGGGATAGGGTACAGGTGACGGTACGGCGTAGGGTAGGGATTAGGGTTAGGGTTACGGTACGGCTTAGGGTATGGCTGAGGGTACGGGTGTGGGTACGGCGTAGGCTATGGTTTAGGGTTACGGTAAGGCTTAGTATACGGGTTAGGGTACGGGTTAGGGTACGGCGTAGGGTATAAGTTAGGGTTAGGGTTAGGGTTAGGGTACGGCTTAGGGTACGGGTTAGGGTACGGGTGAGGGTACGGCGTAGGGTATAGGTTAGGGTTAGGGTTAGGGTTAAGGTACGGCTTAGGATACGGGTTAGGGTACGGGTGAGGGTACAGCGTAGGGTATGGGTTAGGGTTAGGGTTAGGGTTAGGGTTAGTTTTAGGGTTAGGGATTGGTTTAGGGTACGGGTTAGGATTAGCGTACGTGTCAGGGTTAGGGTTTGGGTTAGGGTTAGGGTACGCGTTAGGGTTAGGGTATGGGTTAGTGTTAGGGTACACGTTAGTATTAAGGTATTTATTAAACCTATCCCACTCTCTAGATACCACTTAGCACGTAAAGGAATATTATTTGGGGTCCAGCCATGGAGAAGATTTTAGTCACTAGGAAAAGATAATGAATAAACACTTTATAAAAAAATCACATTAGGATTTTCTTTTTAACCTGTTCCTTAAAACACTAGTGCTTAGGAAATCTAATGGAGGCAAAAGCAGTCAAGGGGAGTTTAGGGTTAGGGTTAGGGTTAGGGTTTGTGTTAGGGTTAGGGTAGGGCTTAGGGTATGGTATAGGGTACGGGTGAGGGTGCGGCATAGGGTAGGTGTTAGGGTTACGGTTAGGGTTAGGCTTATTGTTAGGGTACGGCTTAGGGTACGGGTGAGGGTACGGGTGTGGGTACGGCGTAGGGTATGGGTTAGAGTTAGGGTACGACTTAGGATACGGGTTAGGGTACGGGTTAGGGTACGGCGTAGGTTATGGGTTAGGGTTCGGGTAAGGTTTAGGGTTAGGGTTAGGGTACGGCTTAGGGTTCGGGTTAGGGTATGGGTGAGGGTGCGGCGTAGGATATAGGTTAGGGTTAGGGTTAGGGTTAGGGTATGGCTTAGGATACGGGTTTGGGTACGGGTGAGGATACGGCGTAGCGTATGGGTTAGGGTTAGTGTTAGGGTTAGGGTACGGCTTAGGGTACGGTTTAGGGTACGGGTGAGGGTACGGCGTAGGGTATGGGTTAGGGTTAGTGTTAGGGTTAGGGTTAGTTTTGGGTTAGGGATTGGTGTAGGGTACGGGTTAGGATTAGCGTACGTGTCAAGGTTAGGGTTTGGGTTAGGGTTAGGGTACGCGTTAGGGTTAGGGTATGGGTTAGGGTTAGGGTACGGCTTAGGGTACGGCTTAGGGTACGGGTGAGGGTACGTGTGAGGGTACGGCGTAGGGTATGAGTTAGGGTTAGGGTACGGCTTAGGATACGGGCTAGGGTACGGGTTAGGGTCCGGCGTAGGGTATGGGTTAGGGTTAGCGTTAGGGTTAGGGTTAGTTTTGGGTTAGGGATTGGTGTAGGGTACGGGTTAGGATTAGCGTACGTGTCAGTGTTAGGGTTTCGGTTAGGGTTAGGATACGCGTTAGGGTTAGGGTATGGGTTAGGCTTAGGGTACACGTTAGGATTAGGGTATTTATTAAACCTATCCCACTCTCTAGATACCACTTAGCGAGTAAAGGAATATTATTTCGGGTCCAGCCATGGACAAGATTTTAGTCACTAGGATAAGATAAAGAATAAACACATTATAAAAAAATCACATTAGGATTTTCTTTTTAACCTGTTCCTTAAAACACTAGTGCTTAGGAAATCTAATGGAGGCAAAAGCAGTCAAGGGTAGTTTAGGGTTAGGGTTAGGGTTAGGGTTAGGGTACGGCTTAGGATACGGGTTAGGGTACGGGTTAGGGTACGGCGTAGGGTATGGGTTAGGGTTAGGGATAGGGTTAGGGTACGACTTAGGGTACGGCTTAGGGTACGGGTGAGGGTACGGGTGAGGTTACGGCGTAGCGTATGGGTTAGGGTTAGTGTTAGGGTTAGGGTACGGCTTAGGGTACGGGTTATTGTACGGGTGAGGGTACGGCGTAGGGTATGGGTTACGGTTAGGGTTAGGGTTAGGGTACGGCTTAGGGTACCGGTGAGGTTACGGCGTAGGGTATAGGTTAGGGTTAGGGTTAGGGTTAGGGTACGGCTTAGGATACGGATTAGGGTACGGGTTAGGGTACGGCGTAGGTTATGGGTTAAGTTTAGGGTAAGCTTTAGGGTTAGGGTTAGGGTACGGCTTAGGGTACGGGTTAGGGTACGGGTGAGGGTACGGCGTATGGTATAGGTTAGGGTTAGGGTTAGGGTTAGGGTACGGCTTAGGATACGGGTTTGGGTACGGGTGAGGGTACGGCGTAGCGTATGGGTTAGGGTTAGGGTTAGTGTTAGGGTTAGGGTACGGCTTAGGGTACGGGTGAGGGTACGGATGAGTGTATGGTGTAGGGTATAGTTTAGGTTTAGAGTTAGGGTTAGGGTTAGGTTTAGGGTATGGCTTAGGGTATGGGTGAGGGTACGGGTGAGGGTATGGCGTAGGGTATGGTTTAGGGTTAGGGTTAGGGTTAGGGTTAGCTTTGGGTTAGGGATTGGTGTAGGGTATGGGTTAGGATTAGCGTAAGTGTCAGGGTTAGGGTTTGGGTTAGGGTTAGGGTACGCGTTAGGGTTAGGGTATGGGTTAGGCTTAGGGTACACGTTAGGATTAGGGTATTTATTAAACCTATCCCACTCTCTAGATACCACTTAGCACGTAAAGGAATATTATTTGGGGTCCAGCCATGGAGAAGATTTTAGTCACTAGGATAAGATAAAGAATAAACACATTATAAAAAAATCACATTAGGATTTTCTTTTAACCTGTTCCTTAAAACACTAGTGTTTAGGAAAAATAATGCAGGCAAAAGCAGTCAAGGGTAGTTTAGGGTTAGGGTTAGGGTTAGGGTTAGTGTTAGTTTTAGGGTACGGCTTAGGTTATGGGATAGGGTACGGGTGAGGGTACGGCGTAGGGTACGGTTTAGGGTTAGGGTTAGGGTTAGGGTTAGGGTTAGGGAACGGCTTAGGGTACGGGTGAGGGTACGGTGTAGGGTATGGGTTAGGGTTAGGGTTAGGGTTAGGGTACGACTTAGGATACGGCTTAGGGTACGGCGTAGGGTATGGGTTAGGGTTAGGGTTAGGGTTAGGGTAGGACTTAGGGTACGGCTTAGGGTACGGGTGAGGGTACGGCGTAGGGTATAGGTCAGTGTTAGGGTTAGGGTTAGGGTACGGCTTAGGGTACAGGTGAGGGTACGGCATAGGGTATAGGTTAGGGTTAGGGTTAGGGTTAGGGTACGGCTTAGGGTACAGGTGAGGCTACGGCGTAGGGTATAGGTTAGTGTTAGTGTTAGGGTTAGGGTATGGCTTAGGCTATGGGTTACGGTACGGTTTAGGGTATGGGTTAGGGTTAGGGTTAGGGTTAGGGTTAGGGTTATGGTACGGCTTAGGGTTTGGGTTAGGGTTAGGGTACGCGTTAGGGTTAGGGTATGGGTTAGGTTTAGGGTACGGCTTAGGGTACGGCTTAGGGTACGGGTGAGGGTACGTGTGAGGGTACGGCGTAGGGTATGAGTTAGGGTTAGGGTACGGCTTAGGATACGGGCTAGGGTACGGGTTAGGGTCCGGCGTAGGGTATGGGTTAGGGTTAGCGTTAGGGTTAGGGTTAGTTTTGGGTTAGGGATTGGTGTAGGGTACGGGTTAGGATTAGCGTACGTGTCAGTGTTAGGGTTTCGGTTAGGGTTAGGATACGCGTTAGGGTTAGGGTATGGGTTAGGCTTAGGGTACACGTTAGGATTAGGGTATTTATTAAACCTATCCCACTCTCTAGATACCACTTAGCGAGTAAAGGAATATTATTTCGGGTCCAGCCATGGACAAGATTTTAGTCACTAGGATAAGATAAAGAATAAACACATTATAAAAAAATCACATTAGGATTTTCTTTTTAACCTGTTCCTTAAAACACTAGTGCTTAGGAAATCTAATGGAGGCAAAAGCAGTCAAGGGTAGTTTAGGGTTAGGGTTAGGGTTAGGGTTAGGGTACGGCTTAGGATACGGGTTAGGGTACGGGTTAGGGTACGGCGTAGGGTATGGGTTAGGGTTAGGGTTAGGGTTAGGGTACGACTTAGGGTACGGCTTAGGGTACGGGTGAGGGTACGGGTGAGGTTACGGCGTAGCGTATGGGTTAGGGTTAGTGTTAGGGTTAGGGTACTGCTTAGGGTACGGGTTATTGTACGGGTGAGGGTACGGCGTAGGGTATGGGTTACGGTTAGGGTTAGGGTTAGGGTACGGCTTAGGGTATGGGTTAGGGTACGGGTGAGGGTACGGCGTAGGGTATAGGTTAGGGTTAGGGTTAGGGTTAGGGTTAGGGTACGGCCTAGGGTATGGGTTAGGGTACGGGTGAGGGTACGGCGTAGGGTATAGGTTAGGGTTAGGGTTAGGGTTAGGGTACGGCTTAGGATACGGATTAGGGTACGGGTTAGGGTACGGCGTAGGTTATGGGTTAGGTTTAGGGTAAGCTTTAGGGTTAGGGTACGGCTTAGGGTACGGGTTAGGGTACGGGTGAGGGTACGGCGTATGGTATAGGTTAGGGTTAGGGTTAGGGTTAGGGTACGGCTTAGGATACGGGTTTGGGTACGGGTGAGGGTACGGCGTAGCGTATGGGTTAGGGTTAGGGTTAGTGTTAGGGTTAGGGTACGGCTTAGGGTACGGGTGAGGGTACGGCGTAGGGTATGGGTTAGGGTTAGGGTTAGGGTTAGGGTACGGCTTAGGGTACGGATGAGGGTACGGATGAGGGTATGGCGTAGGGTATAGTTTAGGTTTAGAGTTAGGGTTAGGGTTAGGTTTAGGGTATGGCTTAGGGTATGGGTGAGGGTACGGGTGAGGGTACAGCGTAGGGTATGGTTTAGGGTTAGGGTTAGGGTTAGGGTTAGTTTTGGGTTAGGGATTGGTGTAGGGTATGGGTTAGGATTAGCGTAAGTGTCAGGGTTAGGGTTTGGGTTAGGGTTAGGGTACGCGTTAGGGTTAGGGTATGGGTTAGGCTTAGGGTACACGTTAGGATTAGGGTATTTATTAAACGTATCCCACTCTCTAGATACCACTTAGCACGTAAAGGAATATTATTTGGGGTCCAGCCATGGAGAAGATTTTAGTCACTAGGATAAGATAAAGAATAAACACATTATAAAAAAATCACATTAGGATTTTCTTTTAACCTGTTCCTTAAAACACTAGTGTTTAGGAAAAATAATGCAGGCAAAAGCAGTCAAGGGTAGTTTAGGGTTAGGGTTAGGGTTAGGGTTAGTGTTAGGTTTAGGGTACGGCTTAGGTTATGGGATAGGGTACGGGTGAGGGTACGGCGTAGGGTAGGGTTTAGGGTTAGGGTTAGGGTTAGGGTTAGGGTTAGGGAACGGCTTAGGGTACGGGTGAGGGTACGGTGTAGGGTATGGGTTAGGGTTAGGGTTAGGGTTAGGGTACGACTTAGGATACGGCTTAGGGTACGGCGTAGGGTATGGGTTAGGGTTAGGGTTAGGGTTAGGGTACGACTTAGGGTACGGCTTAGGGTACGGGTGACGGTACGGCGTAGGGTATAGGTCAGTGTTAGGGTTAGGGTTAGGGTACGGCTTAGGGTACAGGTGAGGGTACGGCATAGGGTATAGGTTAGGGTTAGGGTTAGGGTTAGGGTACGGCTTAGGGTACAGGTGAGGGTACGGCGTAGGGTATAGGTTAGTGTTAGTGTTAGGGTTAGGGTACGGCTTAGGCTATGGGTTACGGTACGGTTTAGGGTATGGGTTAGGGTTAGGGTTAGGGTTAGGGTTAGGGTTATGGTACGGCTTAGGGTTTGGGTTAGGGTTAGGGTACGCGTTAGGGTTAGGGTATGGGTTACTGTTAGGGTACACATTAGGATTAGGGTATTCATTAAACCTATCCCACTCTCTAGATACCACTTAGCAGGTAAAGGAATATTATTTGTGGTCCAGCCATGGAGAAGATTTTAGTCAGTAAGATAAGATAAAGACTAAACACATTATAAAAAAATCACATTAGGATTTTCTTTTTAACCTGTTCCTTAAAACACTAGTGCTTAGGAAATCTAATGGAGGCAAAAGCAGTCAAGGGTAGTTTAGGGTTAGGGTTAGGGTTAGGGTTAGGGTTAGGGTTAAGGTACGGCTTAGGGTATGGGATAGGGTACAGGTGAGGGTACGGCGTAGGGTAGGGGTTAGGGTTAGGGTTAGGTTAGGTTTAGGGTACGGGTTACGGTACGGGTGAGGTTACGGCGTAGGTTATAGGTTAGGGTTAGGGTTAGGATTAGGGTACGGCTTAGGAGATGGGTTAGGGTACGGGTGAGGGTACGGCGTAGCGTATGTGTTAGGGTTAGTGTTAGGATTAGGGTACGGCTTAGGGTACAGGTTAGGGTACGGGTGAGGGTACGGCGTAGGGTTTGGGTTAGGGTTAGTGTTAGGGTTAGGATTAGTTTTAGATTAGGGATTGGTTTAGGGTACGGGTTAGGATTAGCATACGTGTCAAGGTTAGGGTTTGGGTTAGGGTTAGGGTACGCGTTAGGGTTAGGGTACGGCTTAGGGTACGGCTTAGGGTTCGGGTGAGGGTACGGCGTAGGGTATAGGTTAGGGTTAGGTTTAGGGTTAAGGTTAGGGTATGGTTTAGGGTACGGTTGAGGGTACGGGTGAGGGTACGGCGTAGGGTATGGGTTGGGGTTAGAGTTAGGGTTAGTTTTAGTGTTAGGGATTGCTTTAGGGTACGGGTTAGGATTAGCGTATGTGTTAGGGTTACGGTTTGGGTTAGGGTTAGGGTACGCGTTAGGATTAGGGTATGGGTTAGGGTTAGGGTACACGTTAGGATTAGGGTGTTTATTAAACCTATCCCACTCTCTAGATACCACTTAGCACGTAAAGGAATATTATTTGGGGTCCAGCCTTGGAGAAGATTTTAGTCACTAGGATAAGGTAAAGAATAAACACATTATAAAAAAATCACATTCGGATTTTCTTCTTAACCTGTTCCTTAAAACACTAGTGCTTAGGAAATCTAATGTAGGCAAAAGCAGTCAAGGGTAGTTTAGGGTTAGGGTTAGGATTAGGGTTAGTGTTAGGGTCAGGGTATGGCTTAGGGTATGGGATAGGGTACGGGTGAGGGTACGGTGTAGGGTATGGGTTAGGGTTAGGGTACAGCTTAGGATACGGGTTAGGGTACGGGTTAGGGTACGGCGTAGGGTATGGGTTAGGGTTAGGGTTAGGGTTAGGGTACGATATAGGGTACGGGTGAGGGTATGGCGTAGGGTATAGGTCAGAGTTAGGGTTAGTGTTAGGGTACGGCTTAGGATACGGGTTAGGGTACCGGTGAGGGTACGGCGTAGCGTATGGGTTAGGGTTAGGGTTAGGGTTAGGGTTAGTTTTAGTGTTAGGGATTGCTTTAGGGTACGGGTTAGGATTAGCGTACGTGTCAGGGTTAGGGTTTGGGTTAGGGTTAGGTTACGCATTAGGGTTAGGTTTTGGGTTAGGGTTAGGGTACACGTTAGGATTAGGGTATTTATTAAACGTATCCCACTCTCTAGATGCCACTTAGCACGTAAAGGAATATTATTTGGGGTCCAGCCATGAAGAAGATTTTAGTCAATAAGATAAGATAAAGACTAAACACATTATAAAAAAATCACATTAGGATTTTCTTTTTAACCTGTTCCTTAAAACACTAGTGCTTAGGAAATGTAATGGAGGCAAAAGCAGTCAAGGGTAGTTTAGGGTTAGGTTTAGGGTTAGGGTTAGTGTTAGGGTTAGGGTACGGCTTAGGGTATGGGATAGGGTACAGGTGAGGGTACGGCGTAGCGTAGGGATTATGGTTAGGGTTAGGGTACGTCTTAGGGTACGGGTGAGCGTACGGCATAGTGTATAGGTTAGGGTTAGGGTACGGCTTAGGATACGGGCTAGTGTACGGGACAGGGTACGGCGTAGGGTATGGGTTAGGTTTAGGGTTAGGGTTAGGGTTAGGGTACGGCTTAGGGTACGGGTTAGGGTACGGGTGAGGGTACGGCGTAGCGTATGGGTTAGGGTTAGGGTTAGGGTTAAGGTTAGGGTACGGCTTAGGGTACGGGTGATGGTACGGCGTATTTTATGGGTTAGGTTAAGGGTAAGGTTTAGGGTTAGGGTTCGGGTACGGCTTAGGGTACGGGTGAGGGTACGGTGTTGGGTATGGGTTAGGGTTAGGGTTAGGGTACGGGTTAGGGTACGGCTTAGGGTACGGGTGAGGTTACAGAGTAGGGTATAGGTTAGGGTTTGGATACGGCTTAGGATACGGGTTAGGGTACGGGCGAGGGTACGGCGTAGTGTATGGGTTAGAGTTAGGGTTAGGGTTAGGGCACGGCTTAGGGTACGGGTTAGGATACGGCGTGGGGTATGGATTAGGGTTAGGGTTAGGGTTAGGGTTAGTTTTAGAGTTAGGGATTGGTTTAGGGTACGGGTTAGGATTAACGTACGTGTCAGGGTTAGGGTTTGGGTTAGGGTTAGGGTATGCGTTAGGGTTAGGGTATGGGTTAGGGTTAGGGTACACGTTAGGATTAGGGTATTTATTAAACCTATCCCACTCTCTAGATACCACTTAGCACGTAAAGGAATATTATTTGGGGTCCAGCCATGGAGAAGATTTTAGTCACTAGGATAAGATAAAGAATAAACACATTATAAAAAAATCACATTAGGATTTTCTTTTTAACCTGTTCCTTAAAACACTAGTGCTTAGGAAATCTATTGGAGGCAAAAGCAGTCAAGGGTAGTTTAGAGTTAGGGTTAGGGTTAGGGTTAGTGTTAGGGTTAGGGTACGGCTTATGGTATGGGAGAGGGTATGGGTGAGGGTACGGCGTAGAGTAGGGGTTAGGGTTAGGGTTAGGGTTAGGGTACGGCTTAGGGTTCGGGTGAGGGTACGGCGTAGGGTATGGGTTAGGGTTAGGGTATGGCTTAGGATATGGGATAGGGTACGGGTTAGGGTACGGCGTAGTGTATGGGTTAGGGTTAGGGTTAGGGTTAGGGTACGGCTTAGGGTACGGCGTAGGGTATGGGTGAGTGTACCTCGTAGGGTATAGTTTAGGGTTAGGGTTAGGGTTAGGGTTAGGGTACGGCCTAGGGTACGGGTTAGTGTACGGGTGAGGGTACGGCGTAGGGTATAGGTTAGGGTTAGGGTTAGGGTTAGGGTACGGCTTAGGATACGTGTTTGGGTATGGGTGAGGATACAGCATAGCGTATGGGTTAGGGTTAGTGTTAGGGTTAGGGTACGGGTGAGGGTACGGTGTAGGGTATGGGTTAGGGTTAGGGTTAGGGTTAGGGTTAGTTTTAGGGTTAGGGATTGGTGTAGGGTACGGGTTAGGTTTAGCGTACGTGTCAGGGTTTGGGTTTGGGTTAGGGTTAGGGTACGCGTTAGGGTTAGGGTATGGGTTAGTGTTAGGGTACGGCTTAGGGTACGGCTTAGGGTATGGGATAGGGTACGGGTGAGGGTACGGCGTAGGGTAGGGGTTACGGTTAGGGTTAGGGTTAGGGTTAGAGTACGGCTTAGGGTATGGAATAGGGTACGGCTGAGGGTACGGCGTAGGGTAGGGGTTAGTGTTAGGGTTAGGGTTAGGGTACGGCTTAGGATACGGGTTAGGGTACGGGTTAGGGTACGGTGTACGGTATGGGTTAGGGTTAGGTTTAGGGTTAGGGTTAGGGTTAGGGTACGGCTTAGGGTACGGGTTAGGGTACGGGTGAGGGTACGGCGTAGGGTATAGGTTAGGGTTAGGGTTAGGGTTAGGGTACGGCTTAGGATACGGATTAGGGTACGGGTGAGGGTACGGCGTAGAGTATAGGTTAGGTTAAGGGTTAGGGTACGGCTTAGGATACGGGTTAGGGTACAGGTGAGGGTACGGCGTAGCGTAGGGATTAGGGTTAGGGTTAGGGTACGTCTTAGGGTACGGGTGAGCGTACGGCATAGAGTATAGGTTAGGGTTAGGGTACGGCTTAGGATACGGGCTAGTGTACGGGTCAGGGTACGGCGTAGGGTATGGGTTAGGGTTAGGGTTAGGGTACGGCTTAGGGTACGGCTTAGGGTACGGGTTAGGGTACGGGTGAGGGTACGGCGTAGCGTATGGGTTAGGGTTAGGGTTAGGGTTAAGGTTAGGGTACGGCTTAGGGTACGGGTGAGGGTACGGGTGTGGGTACAGCGTAGGGTATGGGTTAGGGTTAGGGTACGGCTTAGGATACGGGTTAGGGTATGGGTTAAGGTACGGCGTAGGTTATGGGTTAGGGTTCGGGTAAGGTTTAGGGTTAGGGTTAGGGTACGGCTTAGGGTTCGGGTTAGGGTATGGGTGAGGGTACGGCATAGGTTATAGGTTAGGGTTAGGGTTAGGGTTAGGGTTAGGGTACGGGTGAGGGTACGGGTTAGGGTACGGGTGAGGGTACGGCGTAGGGTATGGGTTAGGGTTAGGGTTAGGGTTAGGGTTAGTTTTAGGGTTAGGGATTGGTGTAGGGTACGGGTTAGGATTAGCGTACGTGTCAGGGTTAGGGTTTGGGTTAGAGTTAGGGTACGCGTTAGGGTTAGGGTATGGGTTAGGGTTAGGGTACGGCTTAGGGTACGGCTTAGGGTACGGGTGAGGGTACGGCGTAGGGTATAGTTTAGGGTTAGGGTTAGGGTTAGGGTTAGGGATAGGGTACGGCTTAGGGTACAGGTGAGGGTACGTGTGAGGGTACGGCGTAGGGTATGGGTTAGGGTTAGGGTACGGCTTAGGATACGGGCTAGGGTACGGGTTATGCTCCGGCGTAGGGTATGGGTTAATGTTAGGGTACGGCTTAGGATACGGTTGAGGGTACGGGTGTGGGTACGGCGTAGGGTATAGGTTAGGGTTAGGGTTGGGTTAGGGTACGGCTTCGCACACGGGTTTGGGTACGGGTGGGGATACGGCGTAGCGTATGGGTTAGGGTTAGTGTTAGGGTTAGGGTACGGCTTAGGCTACGGGTGAGGGTACGGCATAGGGTATGGGTTAGGGTTAGGGTACGGCTTAGGATACAGGCTAGTGTACGGGTTAGGGTACGGCGTAGGGTATGGGTTAGGGTTAGGGTTAGGGTTTGTGTTAGTTTTAGGGTTAGGGATTGGTTTAGGGCACGGGTTAGGATTAGCGTACGTGTCAGTGTTAGGGTTTGGGTTAGGGTTAGGGTACGCGTTAGGGTTAGGGTATGGGTTAGGGTTAGGGTACACGTTAGGATTAGGGTATTTATTAAACCTATCCCACTCTCTAGATACCACTTAGCACGTAAAGGAATATTATTTGGGGTCCAGCCATGGAGAAGATTTTAGTCACTAGGATAAGATAAAGAATAAACACATTATAAAAAAATCACATTAGGATTTTCCTTTTAACCTGTCCCTTAAAACGCTAGTGCTTAGGAAATCTAATGGAGGGAAAAGCAGTCAAGGGTAGTTTAGGGTTAGGGTTAGGGTTAGGGTTAGTGTTAGGGTTAGGGTACGGGTTAGGGTTAGGGTATGGGTTAGGGTTAGGGTACACGTTAGGATTAAGGTATTTATTAAACCTATCCCACTCTCTAGATACCGCTTAGCACGTAAAAGAATATTATTTGGGGTCCTGCCATGGAGAAGATTTTAGTCACTAGGATAAGATAAAGAATAAACACATTATAAAAAAATCACATTAGGATTTTCTTTTTAACCTGTTCCTTAAAACACTAGTGCTTAGGAAATCTAATGGAGGCAAAAGCAGTCAAGGGTAGTTTAGGGTTAGGGTTCGGGTTAGGGTTAGGGTACGGCTTAGGGTATGGGATAGGGTATGGGTGAGTGTACGGCATAGGGTAGGGGTTATGGTTAGGGTTAGTGTTAGGGTTAGGGTTAGGGTACGTCTTATGGTACGGGTGAGGGTACGGCGTAGGGTATGTGTTAGAGTTAAGGTACGGCTTAGGATACAGGCTAGGGTATGGTTTAGGGTACGGCGTAGGGTATGGGTTAGGGTTAGGGTTAGGGTTAGGGTACCGGTTAGGGTACGGGTGAGGGTACGGCGTAGCGTATGGTTTAGGGTTAGGGTTAGGGTACGGCTTAGGATACGGGTTAGGGTACGGCTGAGGGTACGGCGTAGCATAGGGGTTAGGGTTAGGGTTAGGGTACGGCTTAAGGTACGGGTGAGGGGACGGGTGTGGGTACGGCGTAGGTTATGGGTTAGGGTTAGGGTACGGCTTAGGATACGGGTTAGGGTATGGTTAAGGGTACGGCGTAGCGTACGGGTTAGTGTTAGGGTTAGGGTTAGGGTACGGCTTAGGGTATGGTTTATGGTACGGGTGAGGGTACGGCGTAGGGTATAGGTTAGGGTTAGGGTTAGGGTACGGCTTAGGGTACAGGTGAGGGTATGGCGTAGGGTATAGGTTAGGGTTAGGGTTTCGGTTAGTGTACGGCTTAGGATACGGGTTAGGGTACGGGTTAGGGTACGGCGTAGGGTATGGGTTAGGGTTAGGGTACGGCTTAGGGTACTGGTGAGGGTACGGCGTAGGGTATAGGTCAGGGTTAGGGTTAGGGTTAGGGTACGGCTTAGGATAGGGGCTAGGTTACGGGTGTGTTTACGGCGTAGGGTTTGGGTTAGGGTAAAGGTTAGGGATAGGGTTAGTTTTAGGGTTAGGGATTGGTTTAGGGTATGGGTTAGTATTAGCGTACATGTCAGGGTTAGGGTTTGGGTTAGGGTTAGGGTACGCGTTAGGGTTAGGGTATGGGTTAGGGTTAGGGTACACGTTAGGATTAGGATATTTATTAAACCTATCCCACTCTCTAGATATCACTTAGCACGTAAAGGAATATTATTTGGGGTCCTGCCATGGAGATGATTTTAGTCACTAGGTTAAGATAAAGAATAAACACATTATAAAAAAATCACATTAGGATTTTCTTTTTAACCTGTTCCTTAAAACACTAGTGCTTAGGAAATCTAATGGAGGCAAAAGCAGTAAAGGGTAGTTTAGGGTTAGGATTAGGGTTAGGGTTAGTGTTAGGGCTAGGGTATGGCTTAGGGTATGGGATAGTGTATGGCTGCGGGTATGCCCTAGGGTAGGGGTTAGTGTTAGGTTTAGGGTTAGGGTTAGGGTTAGGGTACGGCTTAGGGTACGGGTGAGGGTATGGGTGTGGTACGGTGTAGGGTATGGGTTAGGGTTAGGGTACGGCTTAGGATACGGGTTAGGGTACGGGTTAGGGTACGGCGTAGGGTATGGGTTAGGGTTAGGGTAAGGTTTAGGGTTAGGGTTATGGTACGGCTTAGGGTACGGGTTAGGGTTAGGGTTAGGGTACGGCTTAGGGTATGGGATAGGGTACGGGTGAGGGTACGGCGTAGGGTAGGGGTTGGGGTTAGGGTTAGGTTTAGGGTTAGGGTTAGGGTATGGCTTGGGGTACGGGTGAGGGTACGGGTGAGGGTACGGCGTAGGGTATGGGTTAGGGTTAGGGTACGGCATAGGATACGGGTTAGGATATGGGTTAGGGTACGGCGTACGGTATGGGTTAGGGTTAGGGTTAGGGTTAGGGTTAGTTTTAGGGTTAGGGATTGGTTTAGGGTATGGGTTAGGATTAGCGTACGTGTCAGGGTTAGGGTTTGGATTACGGTATGGGTTAGGCTTAGGGTTAGGGTTAGGGTTAGGGTACGGCTTAGGGTACGGGTTAGGGTACGGGTGAGGGTACGGCGTAGGTTATGGGTTAGGGTTACGGTTACGGTTAGGGTACGGCTTAGGGTATGGGTTACGGTACGGGTGAGGGTATGGCGTAGGGTATGGGTTAGGGTTAGGGTTAGGGTTACGGTTAGTTTTAGGGTTAGGGTTAGGGTTAGGGTTAGTGTTAGGGTTAGGGTACGGCTTAGGGTATGGGATAGGGTACGGGTGAGGGTACGGCATAGGGTAGGGGTTAGGGTTAGGGTTAGGGTTAGGGTTAGGGTACATCTTAGGGTACGGGTGAGGGTACGGCATAGGGTATGGGTTAGAGTTAGGGTACGGTTTAGGATACAGGCTAGGGTACGGGTTAGGGTACGGCGTAGCGTATGGGTTAGGGTTAGGGTTAGGGTTAGGGTTAGGGTACGTCTTAGGGTACGGGTGAGGGTACGGCATAGGGTATGGGTTAGAGTTAGGGTACGGCTTAGGATACAGGCTAGGGTACGGGTTAGGGTACAGCGTAGCGTTTGGGTTAGGGTTAGCGTACGGCTTAGGGTACGGGTTAGGGTACGGGTGAGGGTACGGCGTAGGGTATAGGTTAGGGTTAGGGTTAGGGTTAGGGTTAGTTTTAGTGTTAGGGATTGGTTTAGGGTACGGGTTAGGATTAGCGTATGTGTCAGGGTTAGGGTTTGGGTTAGGGTTAGGTTACGCGTTAGGGTTAGGGTATGGGTTACGGTTAGGGTTCGGCTTAGGGTACGGCTTAGGGTTCGGGTGAGGGTACGGCGTAGGGTATAGGTTAGGGTTAGGGTTAGGGTTAGTTTTAGGGTTAGGGATTGGTGTAGGGTACGGGTTAGTATTAGCGTACGTGTCAGGGTTAGGGTTAGGGTTAGGGTACACGTTAGGATTAAGGTATTTATTAAACCTATCCCACTCTCTAGATACCACTTAGCACGTAAAGGAATATTATTTGGGGTCCAGCCATGGAGAAGATTTTAGTCACTAGGATAAGATAAAGAATAAACACATTATAAAAAAATCACATTAGGATTTTCTTTTTAACCTGTTCCTTAAAACACTAGTGCTTAGGAAATCTAATGGAGGCAAAAGCAGTCAAGGGTAGTTTAGGGTTAGGGTTAGGGTTAGGGTTAGGGTTAGGGTTAGGGTACGGCTTATGTTACGGGTGAGGGTATGGGTGAGGGTACGGCGTAGGGTATGGGTTAGGGTTAGGGTACGGCTTAGGATACGATCTAGGGTACGGGTTAGGGTACGGCGTAGGGTATGAGTTAGGTTTAGGGTTAGGGTTAGGGTTAGTTTTAGGGTTAGGGATTGGTGTAGGAGACGGGTTAGGATTAGTGTACGTGTCAGGGTTAGGGTTAGGGTTAGGGTACGGGTTAGGGTTAGGGTATGGGTTAGGGTTAGGGTACACGTTAGGATTAGGGTATTTATTAAACCTATCCCACTCTCTAGATACCACTTAGCACGTAAAGGAATATTATTTGGGGTCCAGCCATGGAGAAGATTTTAGTCACTAGGATAAGATAAAGAATAAACACATTATAAAAAAATCACATTAGGATTTTCTTTTTAACCTGTTCCTTAAAACACTAGTGCTTAGGAAATCTAATGAAGGCAAAAGCAGTCAAGGGTAGTTTAGGGTTAGGGTTAGTGTTAGGGTTAGGGTATGGCTTAGGGTATGGGATAGGGTACGGGTGCGGGTACGGCCTAGGGTAGGGGTTAGTGTTAGGGTTACGGTTAGGGTTAGGGTTAGGGTACGGCTTAGGGTACAGGTGAGGGTACGGGTGTGGGTACGGCGTAGGGTATGGGTTAGGCTTAGGGTAAGGTTTAGGGTTAGGGTTAGGGTTAGGGTTAGGGTACGGCTTAGGGTACGGCTTAGGGTACGGGTGAGGGTACGGCGTAGGGTATAGGTTAGGGTTAGGGTTAGGGTTAGGGTACGGCTTAGGATACGGGTTAGGGTACGGGTGAGGGTACGGCGTAGCGTATGGGTCAGGGTTAGGGTTAGGGTTGGGTACGGCTTAGGGTACGGGTTACGGTACGTGTGAGGGTATGGCGTAGGGTATGGGTTAGGGTTAGGGTTAAGGTTAGGGTTAGTTTTAAGGTTAGGGATTGGTTTAGGTTACGGGTTAGGATTAGCGTACGTGTCAGGGTTAGGGTTTGGGTTAGGGTTAGGGTACGTGTTAGGGTTAGGGTATGGGTTAGGTTTAGGGTACACATTAGGATTAGGATATTTATTAAACCTATCCCACTCTCTAGATATCACTAAGCACGTAAAGGAATATTATTTGGGGTCTAGCCATGGAGAAGATTTTAGTCACTAGGATAAGATAAAGAATAAACACATTATAAAAAAATCACATTAGGATTTTCTTTTTAACCTGTTCCTTAAAACACTAGTGCTTAGGAAATCTAATGGAGGCAAAAGCAGTCAAGGGTAGTTTAGGGTTAGGGTTAGGGTTAGGTTTAGTGTTCGGGTTAGGGTAGGGCTTAGGGTATGGGATAGGGTACGGATGAGGGTACGGCGTAGGGTAGGGGTTAGGGTTAGGGGTAGGGGTAGGGTTAGGGTTAGGGTACGGCTTAAGGTACGGGTTAGGGTACGGCGTAGGGTATGGGTTAGGGATAGGGTTAGGGTTAGGATTAGGGTTAGGGTACGGCTTAGGGTACGGGTTAGGGTACGGGTGAGGGTACGGCCTAGGTTATAGGTTAGGGTTAGGGTTAGGGTTAGGGTATGGCTTAGGATACGGGTTAGTGTACAGGTGAGGGTACGGCGTAGCGTATGGGTTAGGGTTAGTGTTAGGGTTAGGGTACGGTTTAGCGTACGGGTTAGGATACGGGTGAGGGTGTGGCATAGGATATGTGTTAGGGTTAGGGTACGGCTTAAGGTCGGGTTAGGATACGGGTGAGGGTACGGCGTACGGTATGTGTTAGGGTTAGGGTTAGGGTTAGGGTTAGGGTTAGTTGTAGGGTTAGCGGTAGGTTTAGGGTACGGGTTAGTATTAGGTTACGTGTTAGGGTTAGGGTATGGGTTAGGGTTAGGGATAGGTTTAGGGTAAGGCTTAGGGTAAGGGTGAGGGTAAGGGTGAGGGTACGGAGTAGGGTATGTGTTATGGTTAGGTTTAGGGTTAGGGTTAAAGTTAGTGTACTGCTTAGGGTACGGGTTAGGGTACAGGTGAGCGTACGGCATACATAAGGGTTAGGGTTAGGGTTAGGGTTAGGGTTACGGTACGGCTTTGGGTACGGTTTAGGGCACGGGTGAGAGTACGTCGTAGGGTATGGGTTAGGGTTAGGGTTAGGGTACGGCTTAGGGTACGGGTTAGGCTACGGGTGAGTGTACGGCATAGGGTATGTGTTAGGGTTAGGGTTAGTGTTAGGTTTAGGGTAAGGGTTAGGGTTAGGGTACGGGTGAGGGTACAGCATAAGTTATGGGATAGAGTTAGGGTTAGAGTTAGGGTATGGCTTAGGGTACGGGCTAGGGTACAGGTGAGGGTACGGCATAGGGTATGGGTTAGGGTTAGGGTTAGAGTTAGGGTACAGCTTAGGGTACGGGTTAGGGTACGGGTGAGGGTACGGCGTAAGGTATGGGTTAGGGTTAAGGTTAGGGTTAGGGTCAGGGTAGGGCTTAGGGTACGGGTTAGGGTATGGGTGAGGGTACTGTGTATGGTATGTGTTATGGTTAGTGTTATCGTGAGGGTTAATGTTAGGGTATGGCTTAGGGTACGGGTTAGGATACCAGTGAGGGTACAGCGTAGGGTATGTTTTAGGGTTAGGGTTAGTGTTTGTTTTAGGGTTAGGGCTAGGTTTAGGGTACGGGGTAGGATTAGGGTACGTGTTAGGGTTAGGGTATGGGTTAGGGTTAGGGTACACGTTAGGGTTAGGGTATTTATTAAACCTATCCCACTCTCTACATACCACTTAGCACGTAGAGGAATATTATTGTGGTTCCAGCCATGGAGAAGATTTTAGTCACTAGGATAAGATAAAGAATAAACACATTATAAAAAAATCACATTAGGATTTTCTTTTTAACCTGTTCCTTAAAACACTAGTGCTTAGGAAATCTAATGGAGGTAAAAGCAGTCAAGGGTAGTTTAGGGTTAGGGTTAGGGTTAGGGTTAGTGTTAGGGTTAGGGTACGGCTTAGGGTATGGGATAGGGTACGGGTGAGGGTACGGCGTAGGGTAGGGGTTAGGGTTAGGGTTAGGGTTAGGGTACGGCTTAGGATACGGGTGAGTTTACGGCGTAGGGTACAGGTTAGGGTTAAGGTTAGGTTTAGGGTACGGCTTAGGATACGGGCTAGGGTACGGGTTAGGGTACGGCGTAGGGTATGGGTTAGGGTTAGGGTACGGCTTAGGGTACTGGTGAGGGTACGGCGTAGGGTATAGGTCAGGGTTAGGGTTAGGGTTAGGGTACGGCTTAGGATACGGGCTAGGTTACGGGTGTGTTTACGGCGTAGGGTTTGGGTTAGGGTAAAGGTTAGGGATAGGGTTAGTTTTAGGGTTAGGGATTGGTTTAGGGTACGGGTTAGTATTAGCGTACATGTCAGGGTTAGGGTTTGGGTTAGGGTTAGGGTACGCGTTAGGGTTAGGGTATGGGTTAGGGTTAGGGTACACGTTAGGATTAGGGTATTTATTAAACCTATCCCACTCTCTAGATATCACTTAGCACGTAAAGGAATATTATTTGGGGTCCTGCCATGGAGAAGATTTTAGTCACTAGGTTAAGATAAAGAATAAACACATTATAAAAAAATCACATTAGGATTTTCTTTTTAACCTGTTCCTTAAAACACTAGTGCTTAGGAAATCTAATGGAGGCAAAAGCAGTAAAGGGTAGTTTAGGGTTAGGATTAGGGTTAGGGTTAGTGTTAGGGCTAGGGTATGGCTTAGGGTATGGGATAGTGTACGGCTGCGGGTATGCCCTAGGGTAGGGGTTAGTGTTAGGTTTAGGGTTAGGGTTAGGGTTAGGGTACGGCTTAGGGTACGGGTGAGGGTATGGGTGTGGTACGGTGTAGGGTATGGGTTAGGGTTAGGGTACGGCTTAGGATACGGGTTAGGGTACGGGTTAGGGTACGGCGTAGGGTATGGGTTAGGGTTAGGGTAAGGTTTAGGGTTAGGGTTATGGTACGGCTTAGGGTACGGGTTAGGGTTAGGGTTAGGGTTAGGGTACGGCTTAGGGTATGGGATAGGGTACGGGTGAGGGTACGGCGTAGGGTAGGGGTTGGGGTTAGGGTTAGGTTTAGGGTTAGGGTTAGGGTATGGCTTGGGGTACGGGTGAGGGTACGGGTGAGGGTACGGCGTAGGGTATGGGTTAGGGTTAGGGTACGGCATAGGATACGGGTTAGGATATGGGTTAGGGTACGGCGTACGGTATGGGTTAGGGTTAGGGTTAGGGTTAGTTTTAGGGTTAGGGATTGGTTTAGGGTATGGGTTAGGATTAGCGTACGTGTCAGGGTTAGGGTTTGGATTAGGGTTAGGGTACGCGTTAGGATTAGGGTATGGGTTAGGCTTAGGGTTAGGGTTAGGGTTAGGGTACGGCTTAGGGTACGGGTTAGGGTACGGGTGAGGGTACGGCGTAGGTTATGGGTTAGGGTTAGGGTTACGGTTAGGGTACGGCTTAGGGTATGGGTTACGGTACGGGTGAGGGTATGGCGTAGGGTATGGGTTAGGGTTAGGGTTAGGGTTACGGTTAGTTTTAGGGTTAGGGTTAGGGTTAGGGTTAGTGTTAGGGTTAGGGTACGGCTTAGGGTATGGGATAGGGTACGGGTGAGGGTACGGCATAGGGTAGGGGTTAGGGTTAGGGTTAGGGTTAGGTTTAGGGTACGTCTTAGGGTACGGGTGAGGGTACGGCATAGGGTATGGGTTAGAGTTAGGGTACGGCTTAGGATACAGGCTAGGGTACGGGTTAGGGTACGGCGTAGCGTATGGGTTAGGGTTAGGGTTAGGGTTAGGGTTAGGGTTAGGGTTAGGGTACGTCTTAGGGTATGGGTGAGGGTACGGCATAGGGTATGGGTTAGAGTTAGGGTACGGCTTAGGATACAGGCTAGGGTACGGGTTAGGGTACAGCCTAGCGTTTGGGTTAGGGTTAGCGTATGGCTTAGGGTACGGGTTAGGGTACGGGTGAGGGTACGGCGTAGGGTATAGGTTAGGGTTAGGGTTAGGGTTAGGGTTAGGGTTAGTTTTAGTGTTAGGGATTGGTTTAGGGTACGGGTTAGGATTAGCGTATGTGTCAGGGTTAGGGTTTGGGTTAGGGTTAGGTCACGCGTTAGGGTTAGGGTATGGGTTACGGTTAGGGTTCGGCTTAGGGTACGGCTTAGGGTTCGGGTGAGGGTACGGCGTAGGGTATAGGTTAGGGTTAGGGTTAGGGTTAGTTTTAGGGTTAGGGATTGGTGTAGGGTACGGGTTAGTATTAGCGTACGTGTCAGGGTTAGGGTTAGGGTTAGGGTACACGTTAGGATTAAGGTATTTATTAAACCTATCCCACTCTCTAGATACCACTTAGCACGTAAAGGAATATTATTTGGGGTCCAGCCATGGAGAAGATTTTAGTCACTAGGATAAGATAAAGAATAAACACATTATAAAAAAATCACATTAGGATTTTCTTTTTAACCTGTTCCTTAAAACACTAGTGCTTAGGAAATCTAATGGAGGCAAAAGCAGTCAAGGGTAGTTTAGGGTTAGGGTTAGGGTTAGGTTTAGTGTTCGGGTTAGGGTAGGGCTTAGGGTATGGGATAGGGTACGGATGAGGGTACGGCGTAGGGTAGGGGTTAGGGTTAGGGGTAGGGGTAGGGTTAGGGTTAGGGTACGGCTTAAGGTACGGGTTAGGGTACGGCGTAGGGTATGGGTTAGGGATAGGGTTAGGGTTAGGATTAGGGTTAGGGTACGGCTTAGGGTACGGCTTAGTGTACGGGTTAGGGTACGGGTGAGGGTACGGCCTAGGGTATAGGTTAGGGTTAGGGTTAGGGTTAGGGTATGGCTTAGGATACAGGTTAGGGTTAGGGTTAGGGTTAGGGTTAGGGTTAGGGTTAGGGTTAGGGTTAGGGTTAGGGTACGGCTTAGGGTACGGCGTAGAGTATGGGTTAGGGTATGGGTTACGGTTAGAGTACGGCTTAAGTTACGGGTTGAAATACGGGTGAGGGTATGGCATAGGGTATGTGTTAGGGTTAGGGTACGGGTTAGGGTACGGGTTAGGGTACGGGTTAGGGTACGGGTGAGGGTACAGCATAGGGTATGGGTTAGGGTTAGGTTTAGGGTATGGCTTAGGGTACGGGTTAGTGTACGGGTGAGGGTACGGCGTAGAGTATGTGTTAGAATTAGGATTAGGGTTAGGGTACGGTTAGGGTACAGGTTAGGGTTAGGGTTAGGCTTAGGGTACGGTTTAGGGTACGGGTTAGGGTACGGGTGAGGGTACGGCGTAGGGTATGGGTTAGGGTTAGGGTTAGGGTTAGGGTTAGGGTACGGCTTAGGGTACGGGTTAGGGTACGAGTGAGGGTACAGTGTAGGGTATGGGTTAGGGCTAGGGTTAGGGTTAGGGTACGGGTTAGGGTTAGGGTTTGTTGTAGGGTTAGGGCTAGGTTTAGGGTATGGGTTAGGATTAGGGTACATGTTAGTTTTAGGGTATGGGTTAGGGTTAGGGTACACGTTAGGGTTAGGTTATTTATTAAACCTATCCCCCTCTCTATATACCACTTAACAAGTAAAGGAATATTATTTTGGGTGCAGTCATGGAGAAGATTTTAGCACTAGGATAAGATAAAGAACACACACATTATAAAGAAATCACATTAGGATTTTCTTTCTAAGCAGTTCCTTAAAACACTAGTGCTTAGGAATGTATTGGAGGCAGAAGCAGGAAAGGGTAGTTTAGGGTTAGGGCTAGGGTTATGGTTAGGGTTAGAGTACGGATTAGGGTACGGGTTAGGGTACTGGTGAGCGTATGGTATAGGGTATGGGTTAGGGTTAGTGTTACTTTTAGTGTTAGGGCCAGAATTAGGTTACGGGTTAGGATTAGGGTATGCGTAAGGGTTAGGGTATTTATTAAACCTAACCTACTCTCTAGATACCACTTAGCACGTAAAGGAATATTATTTGGGGTACAGCCATCGAGAAGATTTTAGACACTAGAATAAGATAAAAACACTACATTATAAAGAAATCACGTTAGGATTTTCTTTTTAACCTGTTCCTTACAACAATTGTGCTTAGGAAATCTATTGGAGGCAGAATCAGTCAAGCGTAGTTTAGGGTTAGTGTCAGGGTTAGGGTTATGGTTAGGGTTAGGGTTAGGGTACTTCTTAGGGTTAGGGTTAGGGTACGGGTGAGGGTACGGTGTAGGGTATGGGTTAGGGTTAGGTTAGGGTTAGGTTAGGGTACGGCTTAGGGTACGGGTTAGGGTACGGATGAGGGTACAGCATAGGGTATGGGTTAGGGTAAGGGTTAGGGTTAGTGGTAGGGTTAGGGCTAGGTTTAGGTTACGGGTTAGGTTTAGGGTACATGTTAGGGTTACGGTACGGCTTTGGGTATGGTTTAGGGTACGGGTGAGGGTACGGCGTAGGGTATGGGTTAGGGTTAGGGTTAGTGTTAGGGTTACGGTAAGGGTTAGGGTTAGGTTTAGGGTTAGGGTATGGGTTAGGGTATGGGTGAGGGTAGAGCATAAGGTATGGGATAGGGTTAGGGTTAGGGTTAGGGTATGGCTTAGGGTACGGGTTTGGGTACGCATGAGGGTACGACATAGGGTATGTATTCGGGTTAGGGTTAGGGTTAGGGTACGGCTTAGGGTACGGGTTAGGGTACTGGTGAGTGTATGGTGTAGGGTATGCGTTAGGTTTAGGGTTAGGGGACAGCTTAGGGTTCGGGTTAGGGTACGGGTGAGGGTACAGCATAGGATATGGGTTAGGGTTAGGGTAAGGGTACGGCTTAGGGTACGTGTTAAGATACGGGTGAGGGTACGGCATAGGGTATGTGTTAGGGTTAGGGTTAGGGTTACGGTTAGGGTACGGCTTAAGATACGGGTTACAATACGGGGGAAGGTATGGCGTATTGTATGTGTTAGGGTTAGGGTTAGGGTAAGGGTACGGCTTAGGGTACGGGTTTGGGTAAGGGTGAGGGTACAGCGTAGGGTATGGGTTAAGGTTAGGGTTAGGGTATGGCTTAGGTTACAGCTTAGGGTACGGGTTAGTGTACGGGTGAGGGTATGGTGTAGATTATGTGTTAGAGTTAGGCTTAGGGTTATGGTACGGCTTAGGGTACAGGTTAGGGTACTGGTGAGGGTACGGCATAGGTTACGGGTTAGGGTTAGGGTTAGGGTACGGCTTATAGTAAGGGTGAGAGTACAGTGTAGGGTATGTGTTAGGGTTAGGGTCAGGGTTAGGGTATGGCTTAGGGTACGGGTTAGGGCACGGGTGAGGGTAGGCGTAGGTTACGGGTTAGGGTTAAGGTTAGGTTTAGGGTTAGGGTTAGGGTACGGATTAGCGTACGGGTTAGAGTACTGGTGAGGGTACAGTGTAAGGTATATGTTAGGGTTAGGGTTAGGGTTAGGGTTAGTGTACGGGTTAGGGTTAGGGTTAGGGCTAGTGTTAGTTGTAGCTTTAGGGCTAGGTTTAGGGTACGGGTTAGGATTAGGGTACGTGTTAGGTTTAGGGTATGAGTTAGGGTAAGGCTACACGTTAGGGGTAGGTTATTTATTAAACCTATCCCACTCTCTACATACCACTTAACAAGTAAAGGAATATTATTTTGGGTCCAGTCATGGAGAAGATTTTAGGCACTAGGATAAGATAAAGAACACACACATTATAAAGAAATCACATTGGGATTTTCTTTCTAATCAGTTCCTTAAAACACTAGTGCTTAGGAAAGCTATTGGAGGCAGAAGCAGTAAAGGGTAGTTTACGGGTAAGGCTAGGGTTATGGTTAGGGTTAGAGTAAGGATTAGGGTATGGGTTAGGGTACTGGTGAGCGTATGGTATAGGGTAAGGGTTAGGGTTAGTGTTACTTTTAGGATTAGGGCCAGGATTAGGTAACGGGTTAGGATTAGGGTATGCGTTATGGTTAGGGTATTTATTAAACCTATCCAACTCGCTAGATACCACTTAGCACGTAAATGAATATTATTTGGGGTCCAGCCATGGAGAAGATTTTAGACACTAGGATAAGATAAAAACACTACATTTTAAAGAAATCACGTTAGGATTTTCTTCCTACGCAGTTCCTTAAATCACTAGTGCTTAGGAAATCTATTTGAGGCAGAAGCAGTCAAGTGTAGTTTAGGGTTAGTGTTAAGGTTAGGGTTATGGTTAGGGTTAGAGTTAGGGTATGGCTTAGGGTACGGGTTAGGGTACTGGTGAGGGTACAGTGAAGGGTTTGGTTTAGGCTTATGGTCAGGGTTAGGGTTAGGGTTAGGGTACGGCTTAGGGTACGGGTGAGGGTACGGCGTAGGGTATGTGTTAGGGTTAGGGTAAGGGTTAGGGTAAGGGTTACGGTACAGGTGAGGGTACAGCATAGGGTATGTGTTACGGTTAGGTTTAGGGAACGGCTTAGGGTACGGCTTAGGGTACGGGTTAGTGTACGGGTGAGGGTTAGGTTTAGGGTATGGCTTAGGGTACGGGTTAGGGTATGGATGAGGGTACAGCATAGGGTATGTGTTAGGGTTAGTGGTAGGGTTAGGGCTAGGTTTAGGGTACGGGTTAGGATTAGGGTATGTGTTAGGGTTAGGTTATGGGTTAGGGTTAGGGTACACGTTAGGGTTAGGGTATTTATTAAACCTATCCCCCTCTCTAGATACCACTTAGCACGTAAAGGAATATTATTTGTGGTCCAGCCATGGAGAAGATTTTAGACACTAGGATAAGATAAAGAACACACACATTATAAACAAATCACATTAGGATTTTCTTTTTAAGCTGTTCCTTACAACAATAGTGCTTAGGAAATCTATTGGAGGCAGAAGAAGTCAAGGGTAGTTTAGGGTTAGAGTTAGGGTTAGGGTTAGGGTTAGGGTTAGAGTACGGGTTAGCTTACGGGTTAGGGTACGGGTGAGGGTACTGTGTAGGGTAGGGCTTATGGTTAGGGTTAGGGTTAGGGTATGGGTGAGGGTACGGCGTAGGATATGTGTTAGGGTTAGCGTTAGGTTTAGAGTTAGTGTACGGCTTAGGGTACGGGTTAGGGTACAGGTGAGGGTACGGCATACGTAAGGTTTAGGGTTAGGGTTAGGGATACGGTACGGCTTTGGGTACAGTTTACGGTTAGGGTTAGGATACAGGTTAGGGTTAGGGTTAGGGTTAGGGTTAGTTGTAGGTTTAGGGCTAGGTTTAGGGTACGGGTTAGGATTAGGGTACGTGTTAGGTTAGGGTTAGAGTTAGGGTTAGGGTATGGTTTAGGGTACGGGTTATGGTACGGGTGAGGGTACGGCATACGGTATGGGTTAGGGTTAGGATAAGGGTTAGGGTAAGGCTTTGGGTTCGGGTTAGGGTACGGGTGAGGGTACGGCATAGGGCATGGGTTAGGGTTAGGGTTAGGGTACGGCTTAGGGTACAGGTTAGGGTACGGGTGAGGGTACGGCGTAGGGTATGTGTTAGGGTTAGGGTTAGGTTTATTGAACGCCTTAGGGTACGGGTTAGGGTACGGGTGAGTGTACGGCGTAGGTTATGGGTTAGGGTTAGGTTTAGGGTATGGCTTAGGGTACGGTTAGCGTACGGGTGAGGGTACGGCGTAGGATATGTGTTAGGGTTAGGCTTAGGGTTAGGGTTAGAGTTACGGTACGGCTTAGGGTATGGGTTAGGGTAAGGGTGAGGGTACGGAGTAGGGTATGGTTTAAGGTTACGGTTAGGGTTAGGGTACGGGTGAGGGTACGGCGTAGGGTATGGGTTAGGCTTAGGGTTAGGGTTAGTTTTAGATTTAGGGCTAGGTTTAGGTTACGGATTAGGTTTAGGGTACGTGTTAGGGTTAGGGTATGAGTTAGGGTTATGGTACACGTTAGGGTTAGGGTATTTATTAAACCTATCCCAGTCTCTAGATAGCACTGAGCACCTAAAGAATATTATTTAGGGTCCAGCCATGGAGAAGATTTTAGACACTAGGATAAGATAAAGAATACACACATTACAAAGAAATAACATTAGGATTTTCTTTTTAACCTGTTCCTTAAAACACTAGTGCTTAGGAAATCTATTGGAGGCAAAAGCAGTCAAGGGTAGTTTAGGGTTAGGGTTAGGGTTAGGGTTAGTGTTAGGGTTAGGGTATGGCTTAGGGTATGGGATAGGGTACGGGTGAGGGTACGGCGTAGGGTAGGGGTTAGGGTTAGGGTTAGGGTTAGGGTTAGGGTACGGCTTAGGTTACGGGTTAGGTTACGGGTGAGGGTACAGCGTAGGGTATGGTTTAGGGTTAGGGTTAGGGTTAGGTTAGGGTTAGGGTACGGATTAGGGTACGGGTTAGGTTACGGGTGTGAGTAGGGCATAGGGTATGGGTTAGGGTACAGCTTAGGGTAAGGCTTAGGGTACGGGTGAGGGTACGGCGTAGGGTTTGGGTTAGAGTTAGGGTTAGTGTTAGGGTTAGGGTTAGGGTACGGGTGAGGTTACGTCATAGGGTATGGGTAAGGGTTAGGGTTAGGTTACGGCTTAGGGTATGGCTTAGGGTACGGGTTAGTGTACGGGAGAGGGTACAGCGTTGGGTATGTGTTAGGGTTAGATTTAGGGTTAGGTTTAGGGTTACGGTATGGCAGAGCATACGGGTTAGGGTACGGGTGAGGGTACAGCATAGGGTATGGGTTAGGGGTAGGGGTAGTTTTAGGGTTAGGGCTAGGTTTACGGTACGGGTTGGATTAGCGTACAGGTTAGGGTTAGGGTATGGGTTAGGGTTAGGGTACACGTTACGTTAGGGTATTTATTAAACCTATCCCACTCTCTAGATACGACTTAGCACGTAAATGAATATTATTTGGGTCCAGACATGGAGAAGATTTTAGACACTAGGATAATATCAATAACACACACATTAAAAAGAAATCACATTAGGATTTTCTTTTTAAGCTGTTTCTTAAAACACTAGTGATTAGGAAATCTGTTGGAGGCAGAAGCAGGCAAGGGTAGTTTAGGGTTAGGGTTAGATTTAGGGTTAGCGTTAGAGTACGCCTTAGGGTATGGTTTAGGGTACTGGTGAGCGTATGATGTAGGGTAAGGTTTAGGGTTAGGGTTAGTTTTAGTGTTAGGGATAGGTTTAGGTTACGGTTTGGGATTAGCGTACTTGTTAGGTTTAGGTTATGGGTTAGGGTTAGAGTACGGATTAGTGTACGGGTTAGGGTACGGGTGAGAGTACGGTGAAGGGTGTGGGTTAGGGTTAGGGTTAGGGTACGGCTTAGGGTACGGGTTAGGGTACTGGTGAGCGTATGGTGTAGGGTATGGGTTAGGGTTAGGGTTAATTTTAGTGTTAGGGCTAGGTTTAGCTTATGGGTTAGGATTAGCATATGTGTTAGGGTTAGGTTATGAGTTAGGGTTAGAGTACTCGTTAGGGTTAGGGTATTTATTAAACATATCCCACTCTATAGATACCACTTAGGACGTAAAGGAATATTATTTGGGGTCCAGCCATGGAGAAGATTTTAGTCAGTAGGATAAGACAAAGAATAAACACATTATAAAAAAATCACATTAGGATTTTCTTTTTAACCTGTTCCTTAAAACACTAGTGCTTAGGAAATCTAATGGAGGCAAAAGCAGTCAAGGGTAGTTTAGGGTTAGGGTTAGGGTTAGGGTTAGTGTTAGGGTTAGGGTACGGCTTAGGGTATGGGATAGGGTACGGGTGAGGGTACGGCGTAGGGTAGGGGTTAGGGTTAGGGTTAGGGTTAGGGTTAGGGTTAGGGTACGGCTTAGGGTATGGGTTAGGGTATGGGTGAGTGTATGGCATAGGGTATGTGTTAGAGTTACGGTTAGGTTTAGGGTATGGGTTAGGGTTAGGGTTAGGGTACGGTTTAGGGTATGGGTTAGGGTACGGGTGAGGGCACGGCATAGGGTATGGGTTAGGTTTAGGGTTAGGGTTAGAGTTAGGGTACGGCTTAGGGTACGGGTTAGGGTACGGGTGAGGGTACGGCGTAGGGTGTGCGTTAGGGTTAAGGTTAGGGTTAGGGTAGGGCTAAGGGCATGGGTTAGGGTATGGGTGAGGATACGGTGCAGGGTATGGATTAGGGTTAGGGTTAGCGTTAGGGTTAGGGTTAGGGTATGGCTTAGGGTACGGGTTAGGATACTGGTGAGGGTACAGCGTAGGGTCTGTGTTAGGGTTAGGGTTAGGGTTAGTTTTAGGGTTAGGGCTAGGTTTATGGTACGGGTTAGGATTAAGGTATGTGTTAGGGTTAGGTTATGGGTTAGGGTTAGGGTACACTTTAGGGTTAGGGTATTTATTAAACCTATCCCCCTCTCTAGATACCACTTAGCACGTAAAGGAATATTATTTGTGGTCCAGCCATGGAGAAGATTTTAGACACTAGGATAAGATAAAGAATACACACATTATAAAGAAATCACATTAGGATTTTCTTTTTAACTTGTTCCTTTAACACTAGTGCTTAGGAAATCTATTGGAGGCAGAAGCAGTCAATGGTAGCTTAGGGTTAGGGTTAGGGTTAGGGTTAGGGTATGTCTTAGTGTACGGGTTAGGTTTAGGGTTAGAGTACGGCTTAGGGTACGGGTTAAGGCACTGGTGAGCGTATGGTGTAGGGTATGGTTTAGGGTTAAGGTTTGTATTAGGGTTAGAGCTAGGTTTAGGTTACGGTTTAGGAGTAGCGTACATGTTAGGGTTAGGTTTATGGGTTAGGGTTAGGGTACACGTTAGGGTTAGGGTATTTATTAAACCTATCCCCCTCTGTAGATACCACTTAGCACGTAAAGGAATATTATTTTGGGTCCAGACATGGAGAAGATTTTAGACACTAGGATAATATAAGTAAAACACACATTATAAAGAAATCACATTAGGATTTTCTTTTTAACCTGTTTCTTACAACAATAGTGCTTAGGACATCTATTGGAGGCAGAAGCAGTCAAGGGTAGTTTAGGGTTAGGGTTAGGGTTAGGGTACGGGTTAGGGTACGGGTTCGGGTATGGAGTAGGGTAAGGGTTAGGCTTATGGTTAGGGTTAGGGTTAGGCTACGGCTTAGGGTACGGGTTATGGTAAGGGTGAGAGTATGGCGTAGGGTATTGATTAGGGTTAGGCTCAGGGTTAGGGTTAGGGTACGGTTTAGGGTACGGGTTAGGGTACGGGTGAGGGTTCGACGTAGGGTATGTGTTAGGGTTAGGGTTAGTGTAAGAGTTAGGGGACGGCTTAGGGTACGGCTTAAGGTACGAGTGAGGGAACGGAGTAGGGTATAGTTTAGGGTTAGGGTTAGGGTTAGTGTTAGGTTTAGGGTACGGTTTAGGGTACTGGTTAGGGTACGGGTGAGGGAAAAGCATAGGGTATGTGTTAGGGTTAGGGTTAGGGTTACTTTTAGGTTTAGGGCTAGGTTTAGTTTACAGGTTAGTATTAGGGTATATGTTAGTGTTAGGGGATAGTTTAGGGTTAGGGTATGGTTTAGGGTTATGGTACACGTAAGGGATATGTTATTTATTAAACCTATCCCACTCTCTACATACCACTTAACACATAAAGGAATATTATTTTGGGTCCATTCATGGAGAAGATTTTAGACACTAGGATAAGATAAAGAACACACACCTAAACAAATCACATTAGGATTTTCTTTTTAAGCTGTTCCTTACAACAATAGTGCTTAGGAAATCTATTGGAGGCAGAAGAAGTCAAGGGTAGTTTAGGGTTAGAGTTAGGGTTAGGGTTAGGGTTACGGTTAGGGTTAGGGTACGCGTAGGGTACGGATTAGGATACGTTTGAGGGTATGGCATATAGTAAGTATTAGGGTTAGGGTTAGGGTACGGCTTAGGGTACGGGTTAGTGTACGGGTGAGGGTACGGCGTAGGCTATGTGTTAGGTTTAGGGTTAGGGTTAGGGTTAGGGTTAGGGTTAGGGTTACTGTTAGGGTTAGGGTTATGGTACGGCTTAGGGTATGGGTTAGGGTATGGTTGAGGGTACGGCATAGGGTATGGGATAGGGTTAGGGTTAGGGTATGGCTTAGGGTACGGGATAGGGTACGGGTGAGGGTACAACATAGGGTATGTATTAGGGTTAGTGTTAGGGTACGGCTTAGAGTATGGGTTAGGGTACGGGTGAGGATACGGCATAGGGTATGGGTTAGGGTTAGGGTTAGGGTAGGGCTTAGGGTACGGGTTAGGGTATGGGTGAGGGTACGGCATTGGGTATGGGTTAGGGTTAGGGTACAAGTTAGGGTTAGTGTATTTATTAAACCTATCCCCCTCTCTAGATACCACTTAGCACGTAAAGGAATATTATTTGGGGTCCAGCCATGGAGACGATTTTAGACACTAGGATAAGGTAAGGAACACACACATTATAAAGAAATCACATTAGGATTCACTTTTTAACCTGTTCTTTAAAACACTACTGCATAGGAAATCTATTGGAGGCAGAAGCAGTCAATGGTAGCTTAGGGTAAGGATCAAGGTTAGGTTTAGGGTTAGGGTACGGCTTAGTGTACGGGTTACGGTTAGGGTTAGGGTTAGAGTACGGCTTAGGGTACGGGTGAGGGTACTGGTGAGCGTATGGTGTAGGGTATGGTTTATGGTTAAAGTTAATATTAGGCTTAGAGCTAGGTTTAGGTTACGGTTTAGGAGTAGCGTACGTGTCAGGGTTAGGTTTATGGGTTAGGGTTAGGGTACACCTTAGGGTTAGTGTATTTATTAAACCTATCCCACTCTCTAGATACCACATAACATATAAAGGAATATTATTGGGGGCCAGCCATGGAGACGAGTTTAGACACTAGGATAAGATAAAAACACTCACATTATAAAGAAATCACGTTAGGATTTTCTTTTTAACCTGTTCCTTACAACAATAGTGCTAAGGAAATCTATTGGAGGCATAAGCAGTCAAGGGTAGTTTAGGGTTAGGCTTAGGGTTAGGGTTAGGGTTAGGGTTAGGTTACGGCTTAGGGTACGGGTTAGGGTACGGCGTAGGGTATTTATTACGCTTATTGTTAGGGTTATGTTTATGCTATGGTTAGAGTACGGGTTATGGTCCGTGTGAGGGTACGGCATAGGTTATGGGTTAGGGTTAGTTTACGGCTTAGGGTATGTGTTAGGATACGGGTGAGGGTACAGCATAGCTTATGTGTTAGGGTTAGGGTTAGGGTACGGCTTAAGGTACAGGTTGCAATACGGGTGAGGGTATGCCATAGGGTATGTGTTAGTGTTAGGGTTAGGGTACGGCTTAAGGTACGGGTTAGGGTACGGGTGAGTGTACAGCGTAGGGTATGGGTTAGGGTTAGGGTTAGGGTTAGGGTATGGTTTAGGGTTAGGGTTAGGGTTAGGGTTAGGGTTAGGGTACGACTTAGGGTATGGGTTAGGGTATGGGTGAGGGTACAGCATAGGGTATGGGTTAGGGTTAGGGAACGGTTTAGGGTACGGGTGAGGGTATGGCTGAGGGTACAGCATAGGGTATGGGTTAGGGTTAGGGTTAGGGTTAGTTGTAGCTTTAGGGCTAGGTTTAGGGTACGGGTTAGAATTAGGGTACGTGTTAGGGTTAGGGTATGGGTTAGGGTTAGGGTACACGTAAGGGTTATGTTATTTATTAAACCTATCCCACTCTGTACATACCACTTAACACGTAAAGGAATATTATTTTGGGTCCAGTCATGGAGAAGATTTAGACACTAGGATAAGATAAAGAACACACACATTATAAAGAAATCACATTAGGATTTTCTTTTTAAGTTGTTCCTTAAAACACTAGTGCTTCGGAAATCTATTGGAGGCAGAAGCATTCAAGGGTAGTTTAGGGTTAGGGTTAGGGTGAGGGTTAGAGTACGGCTTAGGGTACGGTTTAGGTTTAGGGATAGAGTTAGGGTACGGGTGAGGGTACAGTGTAGGGTATGGGTTAGGTTTAGGGTTAGGGTTAGGGTACGGCTTAGGGTATGGGTTAGGGTTAGGGTTAGAATTAGGGTACGGCTTAGGGTATGGCTTAGGGTATGGTTGAGGGTACGGCATAGGGAATGGGTTAGGGTTAGCGTTAGGGTACGGCGTAGGGTACGGGTTAGTGTACGGGTGAGGGTACAGCGTAGGGTATGGGTTAGGGTTAGAGTTAGGGTTATGGTTAGGGTATGGATTAGGGTATGGGTTAGGGTACGGGTGAGAGTAAGGTGTAGGGTATGGGTTAGGTTTAGGGTTAAGGTACAGCTAAGGGTACGGGTTAGGGTACCGGTGAGGGTACGGCGTAGGGTATGGTTTAGGGTTAGGATTAGTGTATGGGTTAGTGTACGGGTGAGGGTATGGCGTAGGGTATATGTTAGGGTTACGGTTAGGGTTAGGGTACGGCTTAGGGTATGGGTTAGGGTACGGATGAGGATACAGCGTAGGGTATGGGTTAGGGTTAGGGTTATGGTTAGGGTTAGGGTTAGGGTTATGTTTACATTTAGGGTACGGCTTAGGGTACGGGTGAGGGTATGGCGTAGGGTTTCGGTTAGGGTTAGGGTTAGGGTACGGCCTTGGTTACAGGTTAGGTTACGGGTTAGGGTAGGGTACACTTTTAAGTACCTCCTGAAAGTGATATGATAGGATATGTGTCTTTTGCTTTCTCACTTACTACAAGTGGCGTGATTACGTCTAGACTCATGTATGGTGCTGCAAATGGCATTGTTTCGTTATTTCACTAGCGAATATTCCATCTGTACATTGAGGAGTTCTTCTTTGTCCACCCACCTGTTGGTGGACTTTTTGGTTACTTCCGTATCTCGGCTATTGTAATACTGTGCAATGCAGATTTGCCTGCCTGTGTCTTTCCAATTCTGTCTTCTTAGATTATAGGTCCAGGAGTGGGCCTGCTGGACCATATGGTAGCTCAATGTTTACCTTTTTAAGGCACCTTCATTCTGTTCTCATTAGTGGCTCTTTCCATGTTTCGTCCCACTTAAAGTTGAGGGTATGCATTTCTCCACAACACCTTCAGCATTTATTGTTTGTAGTTTTCTTGCTGATGGTTATTCTGACTGGTGTGTGCTGATACCTCTTTGTGGTTGAATTCGCATGTGCCTCATAATCCATTGAAATTGAGCTTTAAGGCCTGTCCTTTTTATTTTTCAAGCTGTGATTACCCCTTAGTTCTTCAAAGTGTTTTCTTAAATTATGTGTCACATTTTGAAATTTTTTGCCATTACCTCCCTCAAGACATTTTGAGGGCAGGTTTCATTTACAGCCCTGCAGTACTTGTTCATATGAAGTGACCATTAGCACAGGCTTTAAAGCTGCTTTTGCAGGTAACTGCCAGAGGGCGGCAGCCTTTCTATGTTCCCCACCCTGGGAACAAGGGAAAAGCCCTTGTGGCCTGTGGTGTTTCTCGGTTATAAATTAGAGTGGAGTGTGCCCGGAGAAACCCACAAAAGCTGATGTATCCTTTCTTTTGTTGGATTTTTAAATTTAATTTTTATTTTTTATTGGAGTAATATTCCATTGTGTACATGGACCACTTCTACTTTGTGCATTCCTCGGTTGATGGACATTTTCATTGCTTCCAAGTGTTGGCTATGGTAAATATTGTTGGAGTGCAAGATTGCCAGCCTGTGACTTTTTGATTTCATTTTCTCAGGTGATACGCCCAGTAGTGGGTGTGATTGACTGGTAGCGCAGTGTTTCCCTTTTCAAAGCACCTTCTTTGTGTTTTCATTAGTGGCTCTTACCACGTCCCCCTTAGAATCGAGGGTACACATTTCTCACAATCGCTTCAGCATTTATTGTTTGCAGCATTTATGCTAATGGCCCCTCTGGCTGCTGTGAGCTGATGATACGTTTTTGTAATTTGGGTTTGCATGTCTTTGAAAATTCGTAAAACTCATCATTTTTCTACGCCGTTTTCTTTTCTGTTAAAAAAATGAAACAATTGTGAGTACGATATAACTCTTGAAATTGTCTTCGTGGAAGGTTGCCCCCTTTTGAATTTTTTGGTCGATTTTCCACCCCAGAATTTTTTTAGAGGGCAGGTGTCATTTACCGAACTTCAAGCTTGGTAAATATTTAGTGACATTTAGCAATGGGTTTAAAGCTGCTGTGGTGGGAAGTGGCCTCAAAGAGGCAGCATTTCTCCATTCCCAAATCTGGGTACTAGGGCAGCAGAGCCTTTCTGGAAGCCGTGTTCCTAGGTTGTAAATTACAATGGAATGTGCATGGAGAAACCCCCATAAGTTTATGTCTCATTACTTCTTCTTGTTCTTGTTAATTTTTTAAATTGGGGTAAAGATTAGAATTTTGTTTCTCCTAGGGGTACACAATCTGGTTCATTTGTACATTATATATGTCTAATCTACAGATCCTCTTCCCATGTAAAATATTACAGAGTGTTCCATAGACCTCCTTTGCTATATGGTCGGTCTTTTTGAAATATGTATATAATATGTATTTGGATATGTATAGTAACACTAATCTCATTTACCCATTCCCCCCACCTTTCCTTTTATTTTTTTTTCCACCTTTCCTTTTAGATGAGCATAGTTGGTTTTCTAAGTCTGTGAGTGTTTTTCTCTGTGGAAATATGTTCATTTGTGTCACTTATTAGATAACGCCTATAAGGGATATCATAGGATATAGGTCTTTTGCTTTCCAACTTACCTCATGTTCTGTGATTATCTCCAAGATCATCTATGGTGCCTCAAAGAGCAGTGTTTCTTTGTTTTCCATGGCTAGTATTCATTGTGTACATGGACCACTTCTTCTTTATCCATTCACCTGTTGATGGACATTTTGGTGGCTTCCCATCTTGGCTATTTTGAATAAGGCTGCAGTGCAGCTTTTGCAGCCTGTGTCTTTTCAATTATGGTCTTCTCAGGTGAGAGGCCCAGTGGTGCACCTGCTGGATTGAATGGTACCTCAATTTTTACTTTTAAACGCAGCTCCTTTCTGTTCTCATTATTGGCTGTTAACCACTTTACATCTCACCAGCACCTAGAGGGTACACAGTTCTCTACAACCCCATCAGCATTTATTGTCTGTAGACTTTTTGCTGATGGTCAGTCGACAGGTATGAGTTGAAACCTTTTTGTTGATTAGATTGCATGAGTCTAATAATTCCTGAGGTTGAGCTTTTATCCATTTTCCTGTTTTTTTTTTTAAATAGAGTGAGTAAAACTTACCTCTTCATACTATCTTCTTGAAATATTTGCCTGTTCTGAATTTTTTTGTCCATTCCCTACCTGAGCACAATTTTTGACGGCAGGTGTCCTTTACAGCCCTGAGTCTTTGTGAATGTTAAGCGACCATTAGCTGTGGGTTTAAAGCTGCAGTTGTGTGAAACGGCCATAATGCAGCAGCATTTTTCCTTACCAAATCTGGTTACTACGGCAACAGAGGCATAATGGAAGTAAGTTGTGTTGTAAGTTGTAAATTAGAATGGAATGTGCTAGGAAAAAACCCCCTTAAGTTTATGTCTCATTACTTCTTGTTCATTTTTTAATTGAATTTTTATTTTTTATCACAGCAAAGTTGCTTACAATAATTTGTTTGTTCTAGGTGTGCAAGATGTGGTTCTTTCACACATATACATATATCTATTGTTCTTCAGATCCTTTTCCCATGTAGGTTATGACACAATGTTGAGTAGTCTTCTCTTGGTATGCCTTAGGTCTTTGGTGATTATATATTTCACATGTGTTTGTATATCTCTGTTAACCCCAATATTGTAACGTATCCAATCCTCACACCTTTCCATTTGGTGAACCATAAGTTTGTTTAATGAATCTGTGATTGCCTTTCTCTGTGGAAATATCTTCATTGGTATCAATTTTTAGGTAACACCTATAAGTGATATCATAGGATATGTGTCTTTCACTTTCTCACTTACTACCAGTTGAGTGATTACCTGTAGACTCATCTATGGTGCTGCAAATGGCATTGTTTCATTTTTTTCCTAACTAATATTACATCTGTACATGTACCAGTTCTTCTTTGTCCACGCATCTGTTGATGGACTTTTTGGTTGCTTCCATGTCTTAGCTATTTTAATACTGCTGCAGTGCAGATTTGCCTGCCTGTGTCTTTCCAATTCTGTCTTCTTAGTTTATAGGCCCAGGAGTGTGCATGCTGGATCCTATAGTAGCTCAATGTTTACCTTTTAAAGGCACCTCCATTCTGTTCCCATTAGTGACTCTTACCTGGTTACGTCCCACTTCAAATTGAGGGTAAACATTTCTCCACAACCCCTTCAGCATTGATCATTTGTAGTTTTTTTGCTGATGGGTATTCTGACTTGTGTGAGCTGATTCCTCTTTGTGGTTGGATTTGCATGTGTCTCATAATACCTTGAAATTGAGCTTTCAGGCATGTCTTTTTATTTTTCAAACTCTGAGTACAGCTTAATTCTTCAAATTGTTTTCTTGAAATATGTAGCACATTTTGAAATATTTTGGCCTTTACCTGTGTCAAGACATTTTGCGGGCAAGTTTCATTTGCAGCCCTGCAGTACTTGTGCATATGAAGTGACCATTAGCACAGATTTTAAAGCTGCTGTTGCAGTTAAAGGCTAGAGAGCAACAGCATTTCTAACTTCGTCAGTCTGGTACCTAGGGAAACAGACCTTCCTGCCAGTGGTGTTCCTTGGTTATAAATTAGAATGCAATGTGCCCTGATAAACCCCCAAAAGCTTATGTGTCCTTACTTATGTTTGCTTTTTAAATTTAATTTATATTTTTTATTGGAGTAATATTCCATTATGTACATGGACCACTTCTTCTTGGTGCATTCCTCTGTTGATGGACGTTTTCATTGCTTCTAAGTGTTGGCTATGGTAAATATTGCTGGAGTGCACTATTGCCAGCCTGTGACTTTTGATTCTCATTTTCTCAGGTGATAGGCCCAGCAGATGGTATGCTTGATTCACTGGTAGCTCAATGTTTACCTTTTCAAAGCACCTCCACTGTGTTTACATTAGTGGCTCTTACCACGTCCCACTTACCACTGAGGGTACACATTTCTCCACAACCCCTTCAATATTTACTGTTTGCGGAATTTTTGCTTATGGCCATTCTGACTGGTGTGAGCTGATAGGTTTTTGTAGTTTGGATTTGCATGTCTTTAATAATTCCTAATGTTCAGCATTTTCCATGCCTTCCTCTTCTCTTAAAAAAAAAGAAAAAAAATGTGAGTACAATATACCTCTTGAAATAGTCTTTTTGGAAGGTTGCCCTCTTTTGAATTTTGTGGTCGATTTTCAACCCCAGGGTTTTTTTTGAGAGCAGGTGTCAATTACATGCCTGCAATGATTGTGAATATTTAGTGAACATTAGCCCTGGGTTTAAAGCTGCTGTGTGGGAAACGGCCACAAGGCGGCAGCATTTCTCCATTCCCAAAACTGGTTACTAAGGCAGCAGAGCCTTTCTGGAAGTCGTGTTCCTAGGTTGTAAATTAGAATGGAATGTGCCAGGAAAAAGACCCTGAAGTTTATGTCTCATTACTTCTTGTTCATTATTTTAATTTTTAGAATATTGTTTTTTCTAGGTGTACACATTGTTTCAATTGTACATTATATATATTTCTTCATGTACAGATCACCTTCTCATGTAAATTATTAGAGTGTTCTGTAGACCGCCATTTCTATATGGTCGGTCTTTTTGATATATGTATTTAATATGTATTTCTATACGTATGCTCACTGTAATCTTAAACATAAGCATAGTTTGTCTTCTAACTCTGTGTCTTTCTCTGTGGAAATATGTTCATTTGTGTCAGTTGTTAGATAACACCTATAAGTAATATCATAGTATATTTGTCTTTTGCTTTCCAAATTACCTCATGTTCTGTGATTATATCTAGGCTCATCTACGGTGCTGCAAAGAGCAGTGTTTCATTGTTTTCCATGGCAAATATTACATTGTGTACCCCGACCACTTCTTTGTCTATTCATGTTGATGGGCATTTTGGTTGCTTCCTTGTCTTGCCTATTGTGAATATTGCTGCAGTGCAGCTTTTGCAGCCTGTGTCTTCTCGATTCTGCTCTTCTCTGGTTATAGGCCCAGCTCTGGTCCTGCTGGATCAAATGGTAGCTCAATTTTTACTTTTAAACGCAGCTCCTTTCTGTTCTCATTATTGGCTCTTACCACTTTACATCTCACCAGCCGCTACAGGGCACAGAGTTCGCTAAAACCCCTTCAGCATTTATTGTTCGTAGACGTTTTGCTGATGGTTATTTGACTGGTGAGAGTTGAAACCTTTTGTAGATTAGATTTGCATTAGTCTAATAATTCTTTATGTTGAGCTTATATCCATTTTCCTTTAAAAAAAAGTGAGTAAAACTTACCCCTTTAAAAAAAACAAAACAAAAGAGTGAGTAAAACTTACCAATGATCTTCTTGAAAAATTTGCTGTGTGTTGAGTTTTTTGCCCATTCCTTGCCTCAGGACAGTTTTTGAGGGCAGGTGTCCTTTACAGCCCTGAGTCCTTGTGAATATTAACTGACCATTAGCTGTGGGGTTAAAGCTGGTCTTGCGTTAAACGGCCACAAGGAGGCAGCATTTCTACATCTCCAACTCTCGGCACTTGGGCAACAGAGCCTTCCTGGAAATCGTGTTAATAGGCTGAAAATTAGAGTGGAATGTGCCAAGACAACACCCAACAGCTTATATCTCCTTACTTTCTGTTTCTTTTTTAAATTTATTTTTTATTAGAGCAAATTTGATTAAAATGTTGTGTTTCTTCTAGGTGTACAGAATCTGGTTCATTATATATATGTATCTATTGATCTTTGGATCCTATCCCACTTAGGTTATTACAGAGTGTTGAGTAGACCTCTGTAGGTATACCCTAGGTTTTGGTGATTTATATTTTTCATATGTATTAGTATAGGTCTGTCATCCAGCATATCCTAATTTATACATTCCTCACACCTTTCCATTTGGTTAAATATAATTTTGTTTTCTTCATCCATTAGGGCCCTTGTCTTGGAAATAAGTTCATGTGTATCAATTTTTAGGTAAAACCTAAAAGTGATATCATAGGATATCTGTCTTTCAGTTTCTTCGTTACTTCAAGTGGTGTGATTATCTCTAGGTCCTTCTATGGTGTTGCAAACGTCACTGTTTCATTCTTTTCCATGGGTAATATTCGACTGTGTACAATGAAAACTTCTTCTTTGTGCATTCATCTGTTGAAGGACATTTTGGTTGTTTCCAACTTTTGGCTATGGTAAATATTGCTGCAGTGCAGGATTGCCAGCCTGTGTCTTTTTGATTCTGGTCTTCTAAGGTGATAGTCTCAGCAGTGGGCTTTCCAGATCATATAGTAGCTCAATGTTTACCTTTAAACTCACCTCCATTATGTTCTCACTACTGGCTGTTACCAGTTTACATCCAACCAGCAGCTAGAGGGTACACAGTTCTCTAATACCCGTTCAGCATTTATCATTTGTAGATTTTTTGGTGATGATCATTCTGACTGTTGTGAGGTAAATGTTTTTGTAGATTGGATTAGCATGTCTTTATTAATTCAAGATGTTGAGCATTTTTCCGTGCCCACTGCTGGGGCTATCACCTGAGAAGATGAGGATCAAAAAGACAGAAGTTGGCAATCCTGCACTCCAGCAACATTTACCATAGCCAACATTTGGAAGCAATGAATATGTGCATCACAGAGGAATGCACAAAGAAGATGTGCTCCATGTACACAATGGAATATTACTCCAATAAAAATAAAAATTAAATTTAAAAAACAAACAAAAGTAAGGAGACATCAGCTTTTGTGGGTTTATCCGGGCACATTCCATGCTAATTTATAGCCCAGGAACACCACTGGCCGGAAGGACTGTTTCCCTAGTTACCAGAGTGGGGAACGTAGAAAGACTGCCGCCCTCTAGCCATTACCTGCAAAAACAGCTTTAAAGTCTGGGCTAATGGTCACTTCATATGAACAAGTACTGCAGGACTGTAAATGAAAACTGCCCTCAAAATATCTTGAGGGAGGTAATGGCCAAAAAATTTCACAATGTGACACATACTTTAAGAAAACACGTTGAAGAACTAAGCTGTAATCACACTTTAAAAAATTAAAAGGACATGCCTGAAAGCTCCATTTCAACGGATTATGAAACACATGCAAATTCAACCACAAAGAGGTATCAGAATAACCATCGAAAGAAAACTACAAACAATAAATGCCGAAGGTGTTGTGGAGAAATGCATTCCCTCAACTTTAAGTGGGACATAAGTTGGAAAGAGCCACTAATGAGAACAGAATGCAGGTGCCTTAAAATGGTAAACATTGAGCTACCATATGATCCAGCAGGCCCACTCCTGGACCTATAATCTAAGAAGACAGAATCGGAAACACACAGGCAGGCAAATCTGCATTGCACAGTATTACAATAGCCAAGATATGGAAGTAACCAAAAAGTCCACCGACAGATGGGTGGACAAAGAAGAACTGCTACATGTACAGATGGAATATTCGCTAGTGAAAAAATGAAACAATGTCATTTGCAGCACCATAGATGAGTCTAGACGTAATCAAGCCACTTGTAGTAAGTGAGAAAGCAAAAGACACATATCTTATCGTATCACTTTTAGGAGTTACATAAAAATTGATACCAATGAAGATATTTCCAGAGAGAAAGGCAATCACAGATTCATTTAAAAAACTTATGGTTCACCAAATAGAAAGGAGTGAGGATAGGATACATTACCATATTGGGGTTAATGGAGATATACAAACCATATAAAATATGTAATGACCAAAGACCTACGGAAGACCAGGAGAAGACTACTCAACATTGTGTCATAACCTACATGGGAAAAGGATCTGAAGAAGAATAGATATAAGTATATGTGGGAAAGAACCACATCTTGCACACCTAGAACATACAAACCATTGTAATGAAATTTGCTGTGATAAAAACTAAAAATTAAATTACAAATATGAACAAGAAGTAATGCGACATAAACTTAAAGGGCTTTTTCCTGGCACATTCCATTCTCATTTACAACCTAGGACAAAGACTTCCAGAAAGGCTCTGCTGCCTAGTACCCAGATTTGGGAACGGAAAAAACCTGCCTCCTTGAGGCCACTTCCCACAACTGCAGCTTTAAACCCATTGCAAAAGGTCACTAAATATTTACCAAACTTGCCGTTCAGTAAATGACACGTGCCCTCGAAAAAAATCCTGAGGTGGAAAATCGACCAAAAATTTCAAGAGTGCAACCTTCCAAAAAGACAATTTGAAGAGGTATATTGTACTCACACTTTTGTTTCTTTTTTCTTTTAACAGAAAAGAGAAAGGCGTGGAAAAATGATGAATTTTAGGAATTTTTAAAGACATGTAAACCCAAATTACAAAAACCTATCAGCTCACACCAGTCAGAATGGCCATCAACAAAAATGCTGCAAACAATAAATGCTGACGTGATTGTGGAGAAATGCGTACCCTCGATTCTAAGGGGCACGTGGTAAGAGCCACTAATGAAAGCACAATTGAGGTGCCTTGAAAAGGTAAACATTGAGCTACCATACCAGTCAATCAGTCATACCCACTGCTGGGTCTATCACCTGAGAAAATGAAAATCAAAAATCACAGGCTGGCAATCCTGCACTCCAGCAATATTTACCATAGGAAACACTTGGAAGCAACGAAAATGTCCATCAACAGAGGAATGCACCAAGAAGAAGTGGTCCATGTATACAATGGAATGTTACTCCAGTAAAACATATAAATTACATTTAAAAAACAAACAAATGTGAGGAGACATCAGCATTTGTGGGTTTATCCGGGCACATTGCACTCTAATTTATAACCGAAGAACACCACTGGCTGGTAGGTCTGTTTCCCTAGTACCAGCGTGGGGAACGTAGAAAGGCTGCCGCCCTCTGGCCGTTACCTGCAAAAGCAGGTTGAAAGCCTGAGCTAATGGTCACTTCATATGAACTAGTACTGCAGGGCTGTAAAAGAAACCTGCCCTCAAAATGTCTTGAGGGAGGTAATGGCCAAAATATTTCAAAAGGTGACACATACTTTAAGTAAACACTTTGCAGAACTAAGCTCTAATCACAGCTGGAAAAATAAAAAGGACATGTCTTAAAGCTCAATTTCAACGCATTATGAGACACATGCGAATTCAACCACAAGGAGGTATCAGCTCACACCAGTCAGAATAACCATCAGCAAAAAACTACAAAGAATAAATGCTGAAGGGGCTGTGGAGAAATGCATACCCTCAACTTTATGTGGGACGTAACCTGGAAAGAGCCACTAAAGAGAACAGAATGGAGGTGCCTTTAAAAGGTAAACATTGAGCTACCATATGATCCAGCAGACCCATTCCTGGACCTATAACCTAAGAAGACAGAATTGGAAAGACACAGGCAGGCAAATCTGCATTGCATAGTATCACAATAGCCAAGATATGGAAGTAACCAAAAAGTCCACCGACAGATGGGTGGACAAAGAAGAACTGCTACACGTACACATGGAATATGAGCTAGCGAAAAAATGAAACAATGCCATTTGCAGCACCATAGGTGAGTCTAGAAGTAATCACGCAACTTGTAGTAAGTGAGAAAGCCAAAGACACATATCCTATCATATCACGTACAGGTGTTACCTAACAATTGAAACAAACGAAGATATTTCCAGAGAGAAAGGCAATCACAGATTCAGTACAAAAACTTATGGTTCACCAAATGGAAAGGTGTGAGGATTAGGATACATTACCACATTGAGGTTAACAGAGAGATACAAACACATGTGAAATATATAATCAGCAAAGACCTACGGAATACCAAGAGAAGACTACTCAACATTGTGTCATAACCTACATGGGAAAAGGATCTGAAGAAGAATAGATATACGTATATGTGTGAAAGAACCACATCTTGCACACCTAGAACAAACAAAACATTGTAATCAAGTTTGCTGTGATAAAAAATAAAAATTAAGTTAAAAATACGAACAAGAAGTAATGAGACATAAACTTAAAGGGCTTTTTCCTGGCACATTCCATTCTAATTTACAACCTAGAACACCACTTCCAGTAAGGCTCTGTTGCCCTAGTAACCAGATTTGGTAAAGGAGAAATGCTGCCGCCTTGTGGCCGATTCCCGCAAGAGCAGCTTTTAACCCACAGCTAATGGTCACTTAACATTCACAAGGACTCAGGGCTGTAAAGGACACCTGCCCTCAAAATTGTGCTGAGGTAGGGAATGGATAAAAAAAATTCAAAACAGGCAAATTTTTCAAGAAGATAGTATGAAGAGGTAAGTTTTACTCACTCTCTTTTTTAAAAAAGGAAACTGGATAAAAGCTCAACCTCAGGAAGTATTAGACTCATGCAACCGAATCTACAGAGAGTTTTCAACTCACACCAGTCGACTGACCATCAGCAAAAAGTCTACAAACAATCAATGCTGAAGAGGTTTTAGAGAACTGTGTACCCTCTAGCTGCTGGTGAGATGTAAAGTGGTTGACAGCCAATAATGAGAACAGAAAGGAGCTGCGCTTAAAAGGAAAAATTGAGGTACCGTTCAATCCAGCAGGCGCACCAACGGGCCTCTCACCTGAGAAGACCAGAATCGAGAAGACCCGGGCTGCAAAAGCTGCACTGCAGCCTTAGTCACAATAGACAAGACAGTGAAGCAACCAAAATGTCCATCAACAGATGAAGGGATAAAGAAGAAATGGTCCATGTACACAATGAATACTAGCCATGGAAAACAATGAAACACTGCTCTTTGAGGCACCATAGATGATCTTGGAGATAATCACAGAACATGAGGTAAGTCGGAAAGCAAAGTCCTATATCTTATGATAACACTTATAGGCGTTATCTAATAACTGACACAAATGAACATATTTCCACAGAGAAAGGCACTCACTGACTTAGAAAAAAAACTATGCTTATCTAAAAGGAAAGGTGGGGGGAATGGATAAATGTAGATTAGCCTTACCATATGTATACAAATACCTATTATATACATATATCTAAAAGACCGACCATATAGCAAGGGAGGTTTACGGAACACTCTGTAATAATTTACATGGGAAGAGGATCTCTACATAAATAGATGTATATAATGTGTAAATGAACCAGAGTGTGTACACCTTGGACAAACAACATTCGAACCATTACCCCAATTTAAAAAATTAAAACAACAAACTAGAAGTAATGAGACCTAAACTTATGGGGGGTTTTCCTGGCACATTCCATTCAAATTTACAACCTGGGTAAACGACTTCCAGAACGGCTCTGCTGCCCTAGTACCCAGATTTGGGAATGGAGAAATGCTGCATCCTTGTGGCCATTTCCCACAACAGCAGCTTTAAACCCACGGCAAAAGGTCACTAAATATTCACCAATTGCAGTTCTGTAAATGACACCTGCCCTCCAAAACATACTGAGGTCGAAAATCGACCAAAAATTTCAAGAGTGCAACCTTCCAAAAAGACAATTTGAAGAGGTATATTGTACTCACACTTTTGTTTCTTTTTTCTTTTAACAGAAAAGAGAAAGGCGTGGAAAAATGATGAATTTTAGGAATTTTTAAAGACATGTAAACCCAAATTACAAAAACCTATCAGCTCACACCAGTCAGAATGGCCATCAACAAAAATGCTGCAAACAATAAATGCTGACGTGATTGTGGAGAAATGCGTACCCTCGATTCTAAGGGGCACGTGGTAAGAGCCACTAATGAAAGCACAATTGAGGTGCCTTGAAAAGGTAAACATTGAGCTACCATACCAGTCAATCAATCATACCCACGGCTGGGTCTATCACCTGAGAAAATGAAAATCAAAAATCACAGGCTGGCAATCCTGCACTCCAGCAATATTTACCATAGGCAACACTTGGAAGCAACGAAAATGTCCATCAACAGACGAATGCACCAAGAAGAAGTGGTCCATGTACACAATGGAGTATTAGCCATGGAAAACATTCAAGCACTGCTCTTTGAGGCACCATAGATGAGCCTGGAGATAATCACAAAACATGAAGTAGGACGGAAAGCAAAAGACCTATATCCTATAATATCACTTATGGTATTATCAAATAACTGACACAAATGAACATATTTCCAAAGAGAAAGACACTCACAGGCTTAGAAAACAAACTATGCTCATCTAAAAGGAACGGGGGGGGGAATTGATAAATGAAGATTAGTGTTACTATACGTATACAAATATATATTATATACATGTATCCAAAAGACCGAACATATAACAAGGGAGGTCTACGGAACACTGTAATATTTTCCATGGGAAGAGGGTCTGTACATTAATAGACATATATAATGTACCAATGAACCAGATTGTGTACACCTAGGACAAACAATATTCTAATCTTTACCCCGATTAAAAAAATTTTAAAAACCAAGAAGAAGTAATGAGACAAAAACTTATGGGGATTTCTCCTGGCAAATTCCATTCTAATTTACAACCTAGGACCACGACTTCCAGAAAGGCTCTGCTGCCCTAGTACCCAGATTGGGGAATGGATAAATGCTGCCTCCTTGTGGCCGTTTCCCACAACAGCAGCTTTAAACCCACTGCGAAAGGTCACTAAATATTCACCAACTTGCAGTACTGTAAATGACACCTGCCCTCCAAAAAATTTCTGGGGTCCAAAATCGACCAAAAAATTCAAAAGAGGGCAACCTTCCAAGAAGACAATTTCAAGAGGTATATTGTACTCACGGTTTTTTCTTTTAAGAGAAAAGAAAAAGGCGTGGGAAAATGATGAATTTTAGGAATTTTTAAAGATATGCAAAACGAAATTACAAATACCTATCAGTTCCCAGCAGTCAGAATGACCATTAGCAAAAATGCTGCAAACAATACATGCTGAAGGGATTGTGGAGAAATGTGTACCCTCAGTTCTAAGGGGGACGTGGTAAGAACCATTAATGTAAACACAGTGGAGGTGCTTTGAAAAGGTAAACATTGAGCTACCAGTGAATCAAGCATACCATCTGCTGAGCCTATCACCTGAGAAAATGAGAATCTAAAAGTCACAGGCTGGCACACCTGTACGCCAGCAATATTTACCCTAGTGAACACTTGGAAGCATCAAAAATGTCCATCAACAGAGGAATGCACCAAGAAGAAGTGGTCCATGTATACAATGGAATGTTACTCCAGTAAAAAATATAAATTAAATTTAAAAAACAAACAAATGTGAGGAGACATCAGCATTTGTGGGTTTATCCGGGCATATTGCACTCTAATTTATAACCGAAGAACACCACTAGCTGGTAGGTCTGTATACCCTAGTACCAGAGTGGGGAACGTAGAAAGGCTGCCGCCCTCTGGCCGTTACCTGCAAAAGCAGGTTGAAAGCCTGAGCTAATGGTCACTTCATATGAACTAGTACTGCAGGGCTGTAAAAGAAACCTGCCCTCAAAATGTCTTGAGGGAGGTAATGGCCAAAATATTTCAAAAGGTGACACATACTTTAAGTAAACACTTTGAAGAACTAAGCTCTAATCACAGCTGGAAAAATAAAAAGGACATGTCTTAAAGCTCAATTTCAACGCATTATGAGACACATGCGAATTCAACCACAGAGAGGTATCAGCTCACACCAGTCAGAATAACCATCAGCAAAAAACTACAAAGAATAAATGCTGAAGGGGCTGTGGAGAAATGCACACCCTCAACTTTATGTGGGACGTAACCTGGAAAGAGCCACTAAAGAGAACAGAATGGAGGTGCCTTTAAAAGGTAAACATTGAGCTACCATATGATCCAGCAGACCCATTCCTGGACCTATAACCTAAGAAGACAGAATTGGAAAGACACAGGCAGGCAAATCTGCATTGCATAGTATCACAATAGCCAAGATATGGAAGTAACCAAAAAGTCCACCGACAGATGGGTGGACAAAGAAGAACTGCTACACGTACACATGGAATATGAGCTAGCGAAAAAATGAAACAATGCCATTTGCAGCACCATAGGTGAGTCTAGAAGTAATCACGCAACTTGTAGTAAGTGAGAAAGCCAAAGACACATATCCTATCATATCACGTACAGGTGTTACCTAACAATTGAAACAAACGAAGATATTTCCAGAGAGAAAGGCAATCACAGATTCAGTACAAAAACTTATGGTTCACCAAATGGAAAGGTGTGAGGATTAGGATACATTACCATATTGAGGTTAACAGAGAGATACAAACACATGTGAAATATATAATCAGCAAAGACCTACGGAATACCAAGAGAAGACTACTCAACATTGTGTCATAACCTACATGGGAAAAGGATCTGAAGAAGAATAGATATACGTATATGTGTGAAAGAACCACATCTTGCACACCTAGAACAAACAAAACATTGTAATCAAGTTTGCTGTGATAAAAAATAAAAATTAAGTTAAAAATACGAACAAGAAGTAATGAGACATAAACTTAAAGGGCTTTTTCCTGGCACATTCCATTCTAATTTACAACCTAGAACACCACTTCCAGTAAGGCTCTGTTGCCCTAGTAACCAGATTTGGTAAAGGAGAAATGCTGCCGCCTTGTGGCCGATTCCCGCAAGAGCAGCTTTTAACCCACAGCTAATGGTCACTTAACATTCACAAGGACTCAGGGCTGTAAAGGACACCTGCCCTCAAAATTGTGCTGAGGTAGGGAATGGATAAAAAAAATTCAAAACAGGCAAATTTTTCAAGAAGATAGTATGAAGAGGTAAGTTTTACTCACTCTCTTTTTTAAAAAAGGAAACTGGATAAAAGCTCAACCTCAGGAAGTATTAGACTCATGCAACCGAATCTACAGAGAGTTTTCAACTCACACCAGTCGACTGACCATCAGCAAAAAGTCTACAAACAATCAATGCTGAAGAGGTTTTAGAGAACTGTGTACCCTCTAGCTGCTGGTGAGATGTAAAGTGGTTGACAGCCAATAATGAGAACAGAAAGGAGCTGCGCTTAAAAGGAAAAATTGAGGTACCGTTCAATCCAGCAGGCGCACCAACGGGCCTCTCACCTGAGAAGACCAGAATCGAGAAGACCTGGGCTGCAAAAGCTGCACTGCAGCCTTAGTCACAATAGTCAAGACAGTGAAGCAACCAAAATGTCCATCAACAGATGAAGGGATAAAGAAGAAATGGTCCATGTACACAATGAATACTAGCCATGGAAAACAATGAAACACTGCTCTTTGAGGCACCATAGATGATCTTGGAGATAATCACAGAACATGAGGTAAGTCGGAAAGCAAAGTCCTATATCTTATGATAACACTTATAGGCGTTATCTAATAACTGACACAAATGAACATATTTCCACAGAGAAAGGCACTCACTGACTTAGAAAAAAAACTATGCTTATCTAAAAGGAAAGGTGGGGGGAATGGATAAATGAAGATTAGCCTTACCATATGTATACAAATACATATTATATACATATATCAAAAAGACCGACCATATAGCAAGGGAGGTTTACGGAACACTCTGTAATAATTTACATGGGAAGAGGATCTCTACATAAATAGATGTATATAATGTGTAAATGAACCAGAGTGTGTACACCTTGGACAAACAACATTCGAACCATTACCCCAATTTAAAAAATTAAAACAACGAACTAGAAGTAATGAGACCTAAACTTATGGGGGGTTTTCCTGGCACATTCCATTCAAATTTACAACCTGGGTAAACGACTTCCAGAACGGCTCTGCTGCCCTAGTACCCAGATTTGGGAATGGAGAAATGCTGCATCCTTGTGGCCGTTTCCCACAACAGCAGCTTTAAACCCACGGCAAAAGGTCACTAAATATTCACCAATTGCAGTTCTGTAAATGACACCTGCCCTCCAAAACATACTGAGGTCGAAAATCGACCAAAAATTTCAAGAGTGCAACCTTCCAAAAAGACAATTTGAAGAGGTATATTGTACTCACACTTTTGTTTCTTTTTTCTTTTAACAGAAAAGAGAAAGGCGTGGAAAAATGATGAATTTTAGGAATTTTTAAAGACATGTAAACCCAAATTACAAAAACCTATCAGCTCACACCAGTCAGAATGGCCATCAACAAAAATGCTGCAAACAATAAATGCTGACGTGATTGTGGAGAAATGCGTACCCTCGATTCTAAGGGGCACGTGGTAAGAGCCACTAATGAAAGCACAATTGAGGTGCCTTGAAAAGGTAAACATTGAGCTACCATACCAGTCAATCAATCATACCCACGGCTGGGTCTATCACCTGAGAAAATGAAAATCAAAAATCACAGGCTGGCAATCCTGCACTCCAGCAATATTTACCATAGGCAACACTTGGAAGCAACGAAAATGTCCATCAACAGACGAATGCACCAAGAAGAAGTGGTCCATGTACACAATGGAGTATTAGCCATGGAAAACATTCAAGCACTGCTCTTTGAGGCACCATAGATGAGCCTGGAGATAATCACAAAACATGAAGTAGGACGGAAAGCAAAAGACCTATATCCTATAATATCACTTATGGTATTATCTAATAACTGACACAAATGAACATATTTCCAAAGAGAAAGACACTCACAGGCTTAGAAAACAAACTATGCTCATCTAAAAGGAACGGGGGGGGGGGGGAATTGATAAATGAAGACTAGTGTTACTATACGTATACAAATATATATTATATACATGTATCCAAAAGACCGAACATATAACAAGGGAGGTCTACGGAACACTGTAATATTTTCCATGGGAAGAGGGTCTGTACATTAATAGACATATATAATGTACCAATGAACCAGATTGTGTACACCTAGGACAAACAATATTCTAATATTTACCCCGATTAAAAAAATTTAAAAAACCAAGAAGAAGTAATGAGACAAAAACTTATGGGGATTTCTCCTGGCAAATTCCATTCTAATTTCCAACCTAGGACCACGACTTCCAGAAAGGCTCTGCTGCCCTAGTACCCAGATTGGGGAATGGATAAATGCTGCCTCCTTGTGGCCGTTTCCCACAACAGCAGCTTTAAACCCACTGCGAAAGGTCACTAAATATTCACCAACTTGCAGTACTGTAAATGACACCTGCCCTCCAAAAAATTTCTGGGGTCCAAAATCGACCAAAAAATTCAAAAGAGGGCAACCTTCCAAGAAGACAATTTCAAGAGGTATATTGTACTCACGGTTTTTTCTTTTAAGAGAAAAGAAAAAGGCGTGGGAAAATGATGAATTTCAGGAATTTTTAAAGATATGCAAAACGAAATTACAAATACCTATCAGTTCCCAGCAGTCAGAATGACCATTAGCAAAAATGCTGCAAACAATACATGCTGAAGGGATTGTGGAGAAATGTGTACCCTCAGTTCTAAGGGGGACGTGGTAAGAACCATTAATGTAAACACAGTGGAGGTGCTTTGAAAAGGTAAACATTGAGCTACCAGTGAATCAAGCATACCATCTGCTGAGCCTATCACCTGAGAAAATGAGAATCTAAAAGTCACAGGCTGGCAAACCTGTACGCCAGCAATATTTACCCTAGTGAACACTTGGAAGCAACAAAAATTTCCATCAACAGAGGAATGCACCAAGAAGAAGTGGTCCATGTATACAATGGAATGTTACTCCAGTAAAAAAATATAAATTAAATTTAAAAAACAAACAAATGTGAGGAGACATCAGCATTTGTGGGTTTATCCGGGCACATTGCACTCTAATTTATAACCGAAGAACACCACTGGCTGGTAGGTCTGTTTCCCTAGTACCAGCGTGGGGAACGTAGAAAGGCTGCCGCCCTCTGGCCGTTACCTGCAAAAGCAGGTTGAAAGCCTGAGCTAATGGTCACTTCATATGAACTAGTACTGCAGGGCTGTAAAAGAAACCTGCCCTCAAAATGTCTTGAGGGAGGTAATGGCCAAAATATTTCAAAAGGTGACACATACTTTAAGTAAACACTTTGAAGAACTAAGCTCTAATCACAGCTGGAAAAATAAAAAGGACATGTCTTAAAGCTCAATTTCAACGCATTATGAGAAACATGCGAATTCAACCACAGAGAGGTATCAGCTCACACCAGTCAGAATAACCATCAGCAAAAAACTACAAAGAATAAATGCTGAAGGGGCTGTGGAGAAATGCATACCCTCAACTTTATGTGGGACGTAACCTGGAAAGAGCCACTAAAGAGAACAGAATGGAGGTGCCTTTAAAAGGTAAACATTGAGCTACCATATGATCCAGCAGACCCATTCCTGGACCTATAACCTAAGAAGACAGAATTGGAAAGACACAGGCAGGCAAATCTGCATTGCATAGTATCACAATAGCCAAGATATGGAAGTAACCAAAAAGTCCACCGACAGATGGGTGGACAAAGAAGAACTGCTACACGTACACATGGAATATGAGCTAGCGAAAAAATGAAACAATGCCATTTGCAGCACCATAGGTGAGTCTAGAAGTAATCACGCAACTTGTAGTAAGTGAGAAAGCCAAAGACACATATCCTGTCATATCACGTACAGGTGTTACCTAACAATTGAAACAAACGAAGATATTTCCAGAGAGAAAGGCAATCACAGATTCAGTACAAAAACTTATGGTTCACCAAATGGAAAGGTGTGAGGATTAGGATACATTACCATATTGAGGTTAACAGAGAGATACAAACACGTGTGAAATATATAATCAGCAAAGACCTACGGAATACCAAGAGAAGACTACTCAACATTGTGTCATAACCTACATGGGAAAAGGATCTGAAGAAGAATAGATATACGTATATGTGTGAAAGAACCACATCTTGCACACCTAGAACAAACAAAACATTGTAATCAAGTTTGCTGTGATAAAAAATAAAAATTAAGTTAAAAATACGAACAAGAAGTAATGAGACATAAACTTAAAGGGCTTTTTCCTGGCACATTCCGTTCTAATTTACAACCTAGAACACCACTTCCAGTAAGGCTCTGTTGCTCTAGTAACCAGATTTGGTAAAGGAGAAATGCTGCCGCCTTGTGGCCGATTCCCGCAAGAGCAGCTTTTAACCCACAGCTAATGGTCATTTAACATTCACAAGGACTCAGGGCTGTAAAGGACACCTGCCCTCAAAATTGTGCTGAGGTAGGGAATGGATAAAAAAAATTCAAAACAGGCAAATTTTTCAAGAAGATAGTATGAAGAGGTAAGTTTTACTCACTCTCTTTTTTAAAAAAGGAAACTGGATAAAAGCTCAACCTCAGGAAGTATTAGACTCATGCAACCGAATCTACAGAGAGTTTTCAACTCACACCAGTCGACTGACCATCAGCAAAAAGTCTACAAACAATCAGTGCTGAAGAGGTTTTAGAGAACTGTGTACCCTCTAGCTGCTGGTGAGATGTAAAGTGGTTGACAGCCAATAATGAGAACAGAAAGGAGCTGCGCTTAAAAGGAAAAATTGAGGTACCGTTCAATCCAGCAGGCGCACCAACGGGCCTCTCACCTGAGAAGACCAGAATCGAGAAGACCCGGGCTGCAAAAGCTGCACTGCAGCCTTAGTCACAATAGTCAAGACAGTGAAGCAACCAAAATGTCCATCAACAGATGAAGGGATAAAGAAGAAATGGTCCATGTACACAATGAATACTAGCCATGGAAAACAATGAAACACTGCTCTTTGAGGCACCATAGATGATCTTGGAGATAATCACAGAACATGAGGTAAGTCGGAAAGCAAAGTCCTATATCTTATGATAACACTTATAGGCGTTATCTAATAACTGACACAAATGAACATATTTCCACAGAGAAAGGCACTCACTGACTTAGAAAAAAAACTATGCTTATCTAAAAGGAAAGGTGGGGGGAATGGATAAATGAAGATTAGCCTTACCATATGTATACAAATACCTATTATATACATATATCTAAAAGACCGACCATATAGCAAGGGAGGTTTACGGAACACTCTGTAATAATTTACATGGGAAGAGGATCTCTACATAAATAGATGTATATAATGTGTAAATGAACCAGAGTGTGTACACCTTGGACAAACAACATTCGAACCATTACCCCAATTTAAAAAATTAAAACAACGAACTAGAAGTAATGAGACCTAAACTTATGGGGGGTTTTCCTGGCACATTCCATTCAAATTTACAACCTGGGTAAACGACTTCCAGAACGGCTCTGCTGCCCTAGTACCCAGATTTGGGAATGGAGAAATGCTGCATCCTTGTGGCCGTTTCCCACAACAGCAGCTTTAAACCCACGGCAAAAGGTCACTAAATATTCACCAATTGCAGTTCTGTAAATGACACCTGCCCTCCAAAACATACTGAGGTCGAAAATCGACCAAAAATTTCAAGAGTGCAACCTTCCAAAAAGACAATTTGAAGAGGTATATTGTACTCACACTTTTGTTTCTTTTTTCTTTTAACAGAAAAGAGAAAGGCGTGGAAAAATGATGAATTTTAGGAATTTTTAAAGACATGTAAACCCAAATTACAAAAACCTATCAGCTCACACCAGTCAGAATGGCCATCAACAAAAATGCTGCAAACAATAAATGCTGACGTGATTGTGGAGAAATGCGTACCCTCGATTCTAAGGGGCACGTGGTAAGAGCCACTAATGAAAGCACAATTGAGGTGCCTTGAAAAGGTAAACATTGAGCTACCATACCAGTCAATCAATCATACCCACGGCTGGGTCTATCACCTGAGAAAATGAAAATCAAAGATCACAGGCTGGCAATCCTGCACTCCAGCAATATTTACCATAGGCAACACTTGGAAGCAACGAAAATGTCCATCAACAGACGAATGCACCAAGAAGAAGTGGTCCATGTACACAATGGAGTATTAGCCATGGAAAACATTCAAGCACTGCTCTTTGAGGCACCATAGATGAGCCTGGAGATAATCACAAAACATGAAGTAGGACGGAAAGCAAAAGACCTATATCCTATAATATCACTTATGGTATTATCTAATAACTGACACAAATGAACATATTTCCAAAGAGAAAGACACTCACAGGCTTAGAAAACAAACTATGCTCATCTAAAAGGAACGGGGGGGGGGAATTGATAAATGAAGATTAGTGTTACTATACGTATACAAATATATATTATATACATGTATCCAAAAGACCGAACATATAACAAGGGAGGTCTACGGAACACTGTAATATTTTCCATGGGAAGAGGGTCTGTACATTAATAGACATATATAATGTACCAATGAACCAGATTGTGTACACCTAGGACAAACAATATTCTAATCTTTACCCCGATTAAAAAAATTTTAAAAACCAAGAAGAAGTAATGAGACAAAAACTTATGGGGATTTCTCCTGGCAAATTCCATTCTAATTTACAACCTAGGACCACGACTTCCAGAAAGGCTCTGCTGCCCTAGTACCCAGATTGGGGAATGGATAAATGCTGCCTCCTTGTGGCCGTTTCCCACAACAGCAGCTTTAAACCCACTGCGAAAGGTCACTAAATATTCACCAACTTGCAGTACTGTAAATGACACCTGCCCTCCAAAAAATTTCTGGGGTCCAAAATCGACCAAAAAATTCAAAAGAGGGCAACCTTCCAAGAAGACAATTTCAAGAGGTATATTGTACTCACGGTTTTTTCTTTTAAGAGAAAAGAAAAAGGCGTGGGAAAATGATGAATTTTAGGAATTTTTAAAGATATGCAAAACGAAATTACAAATACCTATCAGTTCCCAGCAGTCAGAATGACCATTAGCAAAAATGCTGCAAACAATACATGCTGAAGGGATTGTGGAGAAATGTGTACCCTCAGTTCTAAGGGGGACGTGGTAAGAACCATTAATGTAAACACAGTGGAGGTGCTTTGAAAAGGTAAACATTGAGCTACCAGTGAATCAAGCATACCATCTGCTGAGCCTATCACCTGAGAAAATGAGAATCTAAAAGTCACAGGCTGGCAAACCTGTACGCCAGCAATATTTACCCTAGTGAACACTTGGAAGCAACAAAAATGTCCATCAACAGAGGAATGCACCAAGAAGAAGTGGTCCATGTATACAATGGAATGTTACTCCAGTAAAAAAATATAAATTAAATTTAAAAAAACAAACAAATGTGAGGAGACATCAGCATTTGTGGGTTTATCCGGGCACATTGCACTCTAATTTATAACCGAAGAACACCACTGGCTGGTAGGTCTGTTTCCCTAGTACCAGCGTGGGGAACGTAGAAAGGCTGCCGCCCTCTGGCCGTTACCTGCAAAAGCAGGTTGAAAGCCTGAGCTAATGGTCACTTCATATGAACTAGTACTGCAGGGCTGTAAAAGAAACCTGCCCTCAAAATGTCTTGAGGGAGGTAATGGCCAAAATATTTCAAAAGGTGACACATACTTTAAGTAAACACTTTGAAGAACTAAGCTCTAATCACAGCTGGAAAAATAAAAAGGACATGTCTTAAAGCTCAATTTCAACGCATTATGAGAAACATGCGAATTCAACCACAAGGAGGTATCAGCTCACACCAGTCAGAATAACCATCAGCAAAAAACTACAAAGAATAAATGCTGAAGGGGCTGTGGAGAAATGCATACCCTCAACTTTATGTGGGACGTAACCTGGAAAGAGCCACTAAAGAGAACAGAATGGAGGTGCCTTTAAAAGGTAAACATTGAGCTACCATATGATCCAGCAGACCCATTCCTGGACCTATAACCTAAGAAGACAGAATTGGAAAGACACAGGCAGGCAAATCTGCATTGCATAGTATCACAATAGCCAAGATATGGAAGTAACCAAAAAGTCCACCGACAGATGGGTGGACAAAGAAGAACTGCTACACGTACACATGGAATATGAGCTAGTGAAAAAATGAAACAATGCCATTTGCAGCACCATAGGTGAGTCTAGAAGTAATCACGCAACTTGTAGTAAGTGAGAAAGCCAAAGACACATATCCTATCATATCACGTACAGGTGTTACCTAACAATTGAAACAAATGAAGATATTTCCAGAGAGAAAGGCAATCACAGATTCAGTACAAAAACTTATGGTTCACCAAATGGAAAGGTGTGAGGATTAGGATACATTACCATATTGAGGTTAACAGAGAGATACAAACACATGTGAAATATATAATCAGCAAAGACCTACGGAATACCAAGAGAAGACTACTCAACATTGTGTCATAACCTACATGGGAAAAGGATCTGAAGAAGAATAGATATACGTATATATGTGAAAGAACCACATCTTGCACACCTAGAACAAACAAAACATTGTAATCAAGTTTGCTGTGATAAAAAATAAAAATTAAGTTAAAAATACGAACAAGAAGTAATGAGACATAAACTTAAAGGGCTTTTTCCTGGCACATTCCATTCTAATTTACAACCTAGAACACCACTTCCAGTAAGGCTCTGTTGCCCTAGTAACCAGATTTGGTAAAGGAGAAATGCTGCCGCCTTGTGGCCGATTCCCGCAAGAGCAGCTTTTAACCCACAGCTAATGGTCACTTAACATTCACAAGGACTCAGGGCTGTAAAGGACACCTGCCCTCAAAATTGTGCTGAGGTAGGGAATGGATAAAAAAAATTCAAAACAGGCAAATTTTTCAAGAAGATAGTATGAAGAGGTAAGTTTTACTCACTCTCTTTTTTAAAAAAGGAAAATGGATAAAAGCTCAACCTCAGGAAGTATTAGACTCATGCAACCGAATCTACAGAGAGTTTTCAACTCACACCAGTTGACTGACCATCAGCAAAAAGTCTACAAACAATCAATGCTGAAGAGGTTTTAGAGAACTGTGTACCCTCTAGCTGCTGGTGAGATGTAAAGTGGTTGACAGCCAATAATGAGAACAGAAAGGAGCTGCGCTTAAAAGGAAAAATTGAGGTACCGTTCAATCCAGCAGGCGCACCAACGGGCCTCTCACCTGAGAAGACCAGAATCGAGAAGACCTGGGCTGCAAAAGCTGCACTGCAGCCTTAGTCACAATAGTCAAGACAGTGAAGCAACCAAAATGTCCATCAACAGATGAAGGGATAAAGAAGAAATGGTCCATGTACACAATGAATACTAGCCATGGAAAACAATGAAACACTGCTCTTTGAGGCACCATAGATGATCTTGGAGATAATCACAGAACATGAGGTAAGTCGGAAAGCAAAGTCCTATATCTTATGATAACACTTATAGGCGTTATCTAATAACTGACACAAATGAACATATTTCCACAGAGAAAGGCACTCACTGACTTAGAAAAAAAACTATGCTTATCTAAAAGGAAAGGTGGGGGGAATGGATAAATGAAGATTAGCCTTACCATATGTATACAAATACATATTATATACATATATCAAAAAGACCGGCCATATAGCAAGGGAGGTTTACGGAACACTCTGTAATAATTTACATGGGAAGAGGATCTCTACATAAATAGATGTATATAATGTTTAAATGAACCAGAGTGTGTACACCTTGGACAAACAACATTCGAACCATTACCCCAATTTAAAAAATTAAAACAACGAACTAGAAGTAATGAGACCTAAACTTATGGGGGGTTTTCCTGGCACATTCCATTCAAATTTACAACCTGGGTAAACGACTTCCAGAACGGCTCTGCTGCCCTAGCACCCAGATTGGGGAATGGAGAAATGCTGCCTCCTTGTGGCCATTTCCCACAACAGCAGCTTTAAACCCACGGCAAAAGGTCACTAAATATTCACCAACTTGCAGTTCTGTAAATAACACCTGCCCTCTAAAAAATTTCTGGGGTCCAAAATCGACCAAAAAATTCAGAAGAGGGCAACCTTCCAAGAAGACAATTTCAAGAGGTATATTGTACTCACGTTTTTTTCTTTTAAGAGAAAAGAAAAAGGCGTGGGAAAATGATGAATTTTAGGAATTTTTAAAGATATGCAAAACGAAATTACAAATACCTATCAGTTCCCAGCAGTCAGAATGACCATTAGCAAAAATGCTGCAAACAATACATGCTGAAGGGATTGTGGAGAAATGTGTACCCTCAGTTCTAAGGGGGACGTGGTAAGAACCATTAATGTAAACACAGTGGAGGTGCTTTGAAAAGGTAAACATTGAGCTACCAGTGAATCAAGCATACCATCTGCTGAGCCTATCACCTGAGAAAATGAGAATCTAAAAGTCACAGGCTGGCACACCTGTACGCCAGCAATATTTACCCTAGTGAACACTTGGAAGCATCAAAAATGTCCATCAACAGAGGAATGCACCAAGAAGAAGTGGTCCATGTATACAATGGAATGTTACTCCAGTAAAAAATATAAATTAAATTTAAAAAACAAACAAATGTGAGGAGACATCAGCATTTGTGGGTTTATCCGGGCATATTGCACTCTAATTTATAACCGAAGAACACCACTAGCTGGTAGGTCTGTATACCCTAGTACCAGCGTGGGGAACGTAGAAAGGCTGCCGCCCTCTGGCCGTTACCTGCAAAAGCAGGTTGAAAGCCTGAGCTAATGGTCACTTCATATGAACTAGTACTGCAGGGCTGTAAAAGAAACCTGCCCTCAAAATGTCTTGAGGGAGGTAATGGCCAAAATATTTCAAAAGGTGACACATACTTTAAGTAAACACTTTGAAGAACTAAGCTCTAATCACAGCTGGAAAAATAAAAAGGACATGTCTTAAAGCTCAATTTCAACGCATTATGAGACACATGCGAATTCAACCACAGAGAGGTATCAGCTCACACCAGTCAGAATAACCATCAGCAAAAAACTACAAAGAATAAATGTTGAAGGGGCTGTGGAGAAATGCACACCCTCAACTTTATGTGGGACGTAACCTGGAAAGAGCCACTAAAGAGAACAGAATGGAGGTGCCTTTAAAAGGTAAACATTGAGCTACCATATGATCCAGCAGACCCATTCCTGGACCTATAACCTAAGAAGACAGAATTGGAAAGACACAGGCAGGCAAATCTGCATTGCATAGTATCACAATAGCCAAGATATGGAAGTAACCAAAAAGTCCACCGACAGATGGGTGGACAAAGAAGAACTGCTACACGTACACATGGAATATGAGCTAGCGAAAAAATGAAACAATGCCATTTGCAGCACCATAGGTGAGTCTAGAAGTAATCACGCAACTTGTAGTAAGTGAGAAAGCCAAAGACACATATCCTATCATATCACGTACAGGTGTTACCTAACAATTGAAACAAACGAAGATATTTCCAGAGAGAAAGGCAATCACAGATTCAGTACAAAAACTTATGGTTCACCAAATGGAAAGGTGTGAGGATTAGGATACATTACCATATTGAGGTTAACAGAGAGATACAAACACATGTGAAATATATAATCAGCAAAGACCTACGGAATACCAAGAGAAGACTACTCAACATTGTGTCATAACCTACATGGGAAAAGGATCTGAAGAAGAATAGATATACGTATATGTGTGAAAGAACCACATCTTGCACACCTAGAACAAACAAAACATTGTAATCAAGTTTGCTGTGATAAAAAATAAAAATTAAGTTAAAAATACGAACAAGAAGTAATGAGACATAAACTTAAAGGGCTTTTTCCTGGCACATTCCATTCTAATTTACAACCTAGAACACCACTTCCAGTAAGGCTCTGTTGCCCTAGTAACCAGATTTGGTAAAGGAGAAATGCTGCCGCCTTGTGGCCGATTCCCGCAAGAGCAGCTTTTAACCCACAGCTAATGGTCACTTAACATTCACAAGGACTCAGGGCTGTAAAGGACACCTGCCCTCAAAATTGTGCTGAGGTAGGGAATGGATAAAAAAAATTCAAAACAGGCAAATTTTTCAAGAAGATAGTATGAAGAGGTAAGTTTTACTCACTCTCTTTTTTAAAAAAGGAAACTGGATAAAAGCTCAACCTCAGGAAGTATTAGACTCATGCAACCGAATCTACAGAGAGTTTTCAACTCACACCAGTCGACTGACCATCAGCAAAAAGTCTACAAACAATCAATGCTGAAGAGGTTTTAGAGAACTGTGTACCCTCTAGCTGCTGGTGAGATGTAAAGTGGTTGACAGCCAATAATGAGAACAGAAAGGAGCTGCGCTTAAAAGGAAAAATTGAGGTACCGTTCAATCCAGCAGGCGCACCAACGGGCCTCTCACCTGAGAAGACCAGAATCGAGAAGACCTGGGCTGCAAAAGCTGCACTGCAGCCTTAGTCACAATAGTCAAGACAGTGAAGCAACCAAAATGTCCATCAACAGATGAAGGGATAAAGAAGAAATGGTCCATGTACACAATGAATACTAGCCATGGAAAACAATGAAACACTGCTCTTTGAGGCACCATAGATGATCTTGGAGATAATCACAGAACATGAGGTAAGTCGGAAAGCAAAGTCCTATATCTTATGATAACACTTATAGGCGTTATCTAATAACTGACACAAATGAACATATTTCCACAGAGAAAGGCACTCACTGACTTAGAAAAAAAACTATGCTTATCTAAAAGGAAAGGTGGGGGGAATGGATAAATGAAGATTAGCCTTACCATATGTATACAAATACATATTATATACATATATCAAAAAGACCGGCCATATAGCAAGGGAGGTTTACGGAACACTCTGTAATAATTTACATGGGAAGAGGATCTCTACATAAATAGATGTATATAATGTTTAAATGAACCAGAGTGTGTACACCTTGGACAAACAACATTCGAACCATTACCCCAATTTAAAAAATTAAAACAACGAACTAGAAGTAATGAGACCTAAACTTATGGGGGGTTTTCCTGGCACATTCCATTCAAATTTACAACCTGGGTAAACGACTTCCAGAACGGCTCTGCTGCCCTAGCACCCAGATTGGGGAATGGAGAAATGCTGCCTCCTTGTGGCCATTTCCCACAACAGCAGCTTTAAACCCACGGCAAAAGGTCACTAAATATTCACCAACTTGCAGTTCTGTAAATAACACCTGCCCTCTAAAAAATTTCTGGGGTCCAAAATCGACCAAAAAATTCAGAAGAGGGCAACCTTCCAAGAAGACAATTTCAAGAGGTATATTGTACTCACGTTTTTTTCTTTTAAGAGAAAAGAAAAAGGCGTGGGAAAATGATGAATTTTAGGAATTTTTAAAGATATGCAAAACGAAATTACAAATACCTATCAGTTCCCAGCAGTCAGAATGACCATTAGCAAAAATGCTGCAAACAATACATGCTGAAGGGATTGTGGAGAAATGTGTACCCTCAGTTCTAAGGGGGACGTGGTAAGAACCATTAATGTAAACACAGTGGAGGTGCTTTGAAAAGGTAAACATTGAGCTACCAGTGAATCAAGCATACCATCTGCTGAGCCTATCACCTGAGAAAATGAGAATCTAAAAGTCACAGGCTGGCACACCTGTACGCCAGCAATATTTACCCTAGTGAACACTTGGAAGCATCAAAAATGTCCATCAACAGAGGAATGCACCAAGAAGAAGTGGTCCATGTATACAATGGAATGTTACTCCAGTAAAAAATATAAATTAAATTTAAAAAACAAACAAATGTGAGGAGACATCAGCATTTGTGGGTTTATCCGGGCATATTGCACTCTAATTTATAACCGAAGAACACCACTAGCTGGTAGGTCTGTATACCCTAGTACCAGCGTGGGGAACGTAGAAAGGCTGCCGCCCTCTGGCCGTTACCTGCAAAAGCAGGTTGAAAGCCTGAGCTAATGGTCACTTCATATGAACTAGTACTGCAGGGCTGTAAAAGAAACCTGCCCTCAAAATGTCTTGAGGGAGGTAATGGCCAAAATATTTCAAAAGGTGACACATACTTTAAGTAAACACTTTGAAGAACTAAGCTCTAATCACAGCTGGAAAAATAAAAAGGACATGTCTTAAAGCTCAATTTCAACGCATTATGAGACACATGCGAATTCAACCACAGAGAGGTATCAGCTCACACCAGTCAGAATAACCATCAGCAAAAAACTACAAAGAATAAATGTTGAAGGGGCTGTGGAGAAATGCACACCCTCAACTTTATGTGGGACGTAACCTGGAAAGAGCCACTAAAGAGAACAGAATGGAGGTGCCTTTAAAAGGTAAACATTGAGCTACCATATGATCCAGCAGACCCATTCCTGGACCTATAACCTAAGAAGACAGAATTGGAAAGACACAGGCAGGCAAATCTGCATTGCATAGTATCACAATAGCCAAGATATGGAAGTAACCAAAAAGTCCACCGACAGATGGGTGGACAAAGAAGAACTGCTACACGTACACATGGAATATGAGCTAGCGAAAAAATGAAACAATGCCATTTGCAGCACCATAGGTGAGTCTAGAAGTAATCACGCAACTTGTAGTAAGTGAGAAAGCCAAAGACACATATCCTATCATATCACGTACAGGTGTTACCTAACAATTGAAACAAACGAAGATATTTCCAGAGAGAAAGGCAATCACAGATTCAGTACAAAAACTTATGGTTCACCAAATGGAAAGGTGTGAGGATTAGGATACATTACCATATTGAGGTTAACAGAGAGATACAAACACATGTGAAATATATAATCAGCAAAGACCTACGGAATACCAAGAGAAGACTACTCAACATTGTGTCATAACCTACATGGGAAAAGGATCTGAAGAAGAATAGATATACGTATATGTGTGAAAGAACCACATCTTGCACACCTAGAACAAACAAAACATTGTAATCAAGTTTGCTGTGATAAAAAATAAAAATTAAGTTAAAAATACGAACAAGAAGTAATGAGACATAAACTTAAAGGGCTTTTTCCTGGCACATTCCATTCTAATTTACAACCTAGAACACCACTTCCAGTAAGGCTCTGTTGCCCTAGTAACCAGATTTGGTAAAGGAGAAATGCTGCCGCCTTGTGGCCGATTCCCGCAAGAGCAGCTTTTAACCCACAGCTAATGGTCACTTAACATTCACAAGGACTCAGGGCTGTAAAGGACACCTGCCCTCAAAATTGTGCTGAGGTAGGGAATGGATAAAAAAAATTCAAAACAGGCAAATTTTTCAAGAAGATAGTATGAAGAGGTAAGTTTTACTCACTCTCTTTTTTAAAAAAGGAAACTGGATAAAAGCTCAACCTCAGGAAGTATTAGACTCATGCAACCGAATCTACAGAGAGTTTTCAACTCACACCAGTCGACTGACCATCAGCAAAAAGTCTACAAACAATCAATGCTGAAGAGGTTTTAGAGAACTGTGTACCCTCTAGCTGCTGGTGAGATGTAAAGTGGTTGACAGCCAATAATGAGAACAGAAAGGAGCTGCGCTTAAAAGGAAAAATTGAGGTACCGTTCAATCCAGCAGGCGCACCAACGGGCCTCTCACCTGAGAAGACCAGAATCGAGAAGACCTGGGCTGCAAAAGCTGCACTGCAGCCTTAGTCACAATAGTCAAGACAGTGAAGCAACCAAAATGTCCATCAACAGATGAAGGGATAAAGAAGAAATGGTCCATGTACACAATGAATACTAGCCATGGAAAACAATGAAACACTGCTCTTTGAGGCACCATAGATGATCTTGGAGATAATCACAGAACATGAGGTAAGTCGGAAAGCAAAGTCCTATATCTTATGATAACACTTATAGGCGTTATCTAATAACTGACACAAATGAACATATTTCCACAGAGAAAGGCACTCACTGACTTAGAAAAAAAACTATGCTTATCTAAAAGGAAAGGTGGGGGGAATGGATAAATGAAGATTAGCCTTACCATATGTATACAAATACATATTATATACATATATCAAAAAGACCGACCATATAGCAAGGGAGGTTTACGGAACACTCTGTAATAATTTACATGGGAAGAGGATCTCTACATAAATAGATGTATATAATGTGTAAATGAACCAGAGTGTGTACACCTTGGACAAACAACATTCGAACCATTACCCCAATTTAAAAAATTAAAACAACGAACTAGAAGTAATGAGACCTAAACTTATGGGGGGTTTTCCTGGCACATTCCATTCAAATTTACAACCTGGGTAAACGACTTCCAGAACGGCTCTGCTGCCCTAGTACCCAGATTTGGGAATGGAGAAATGCTGCATCCTTGTGGCCGTTTCCCACAACAGCAGCTTTAAACCCACGGCAAAAGGTCACTAAATATTCACCAATTGCAGTTCTGTAAATGACACCTGCCCTCCAAAACATACTGAGGTCGAAAATCGACCAAAAATTTCAAGAGTGCAACCTTCCAAAAAGACAATTTGAAGAGGTATATTGTACTCACACTTTTGTTTCTTTTTTCTTTTAACAGAAAAGAGAAAGGCGTGGAAAAATGATGAATTTTAGGAATTTTTAAAGACATGTAAACCCAAATTACAAAAACCTATCAGCTCACACCAGTCAGAATGGCCATCAACAAAAATGCTGCAAACAATAAATGCTGACGTGATTGTGGAGAAATGCGTACCCTCGATTCTAAGGGGCACGTGGTAAGAGCCACTAATGAAAGCACAATTGAGGTGCCTTGAAAAGGTAAACATTGAGCTACCATACCAGTCAATCAATCATACCCACGGCTGGGTCTATCACCTGAGAAAATGAAAATCAAAAATCACAGGCTGGCAATCCTGCACTCCAGCAATATTTACCATAGGCAACACTTGGAAGCAACGAAAATGTCCATCAACAGACGAATGCACCAAGAAGAAGTGGTCCATGTACACAATGGAGTATTAGCCATGGAAAACATTGAAGCACTGCTCTTTGAGGCACCATAGATGAGCCTGGAGATAATCACAAAACATGAAGTAGGACGGAAAGCAAAAGACCTATATCCTATAATATCACTTATGGTATTATCTAATAACTGACACAAATGAACATATTTCCAAAGAGAAAGACACTCACAGGCTTAGAAAACAAACTATGCTCATCTAAAAGGAACGGGGGGGGGGGGGAATTGATAAATGAAGACTAGTGTTACTATACGTATACAAATATATATTATATACATGTATCCAAAAGACCGAACATATAACAAGGGAGGTCTACGGAACACTGTAATATTTTCCATGGGAAGAGGGTCTGTACATTAATAGACATATATAATGTACCAATGAACCAGATTGTGTACACCTAGGACAAACAATATTCTAATCTTTACCCCGATTAAAAAAATTTAAAAAACCAAGAAGAAGTAATGAGACAAAAACTTATGGGGATTTCTCCTGGCAAATTCCATTCTAATTTCCAACCTAGGACCACGACTTCCAGAAAGGCTCTGCTGCCCTAGTACCCAGATTGGGGAATGGATAAATGCTGCCTCCTTGTGGCCGTTTCCCACAACAGCAGCTTTAAACCCACTGCGAAAGGTCACTAAATATTCACCAACTTGCAGTACTGTAAATGACACCTGCCCTCCAAAAAATTTCTGGGGTCCAAAATCGACCAAAAAATTCAAAAGAGGGCAACCTTCCAAGAAGACAATTTCAAGAGGTATATTGTACTCACGGTTTTTTCTTTTAAGAGAAAAGAAAAAGGCGTGGGAAAATGATGAATTTTAGGAATTTTTAAAGATATGCAAAACGAAATTACAAATACCTATCAGTTCCCAGCAGTCAGAATGACCATTAGCAAAAATGCTGCAAACAATACATGCTGAAGGGATTGTGGAGAAATGTGTACCCTCAGTTCTAAGGGGGACGTGGTAAGAACCATTAATGTAAACACAGTGGAGGTGCTTTGAAAAGGTAAACATTGAGCTACCAGTGAATCAAGCATACCATCTGCTGAGCCTATCACCTGAGAAAATGAGAATCTAAAAGTCACAGGCTGGCAAACCTGTACGCCAGCAATATTTACCCTAGTGAACACTTGGAAGCAACAAAAATTTCCATCAACAGAGGAATGCACCAAGAAGAAGTGGTCCATGTATACAATGGAATGTTACTCCAGTAAAAAAATATAAATTAAATTTAAAAAACAAACAAATGTGAGGAGACATCAGCATTTGTGGGTTTATCCGGGCACATTGCACTCTAATTTATAACCGAAGAACACCACTGGCTGGTAGGTCTGTTTCCCTAGTACCAGCGTGGGGAACGTAGAAAGGCTGCCGCCCTCTGGCCGTTACCTGCAAAAGCAGGTTGAAAGCCTGAGCTAATGGTCACTTCATATGAACTAGTACTGCAGGGCTGTAAAAGAAACCTGCCCTCAAAATGTCTTGAGGGAGGTAATGGCCAAAATATTTCAAAAGGTGACACATACTTTAAGTAAACACTTTGAAGAACTAAGCTCTAATCACAGCTGGAAAAATAAAAAGGACATGTCTTAAAGCTCAATTTCAACGCATTATGAGAAACATGCGAATTCAACCACAGAGAGGTATCAGCTCACACCAGTCAGAATAACCATCAGCAAAAAACTACAAAGAATAAATGCTGAAGGGGCTGTGGAGAAATGCATACCCTCAACTTTATGTGGGACGTAACCTGGAAAGAGCCACTAAAGAGAACAGAATGGAGGTGCCTTTAAAAGGTAAACATTGAGCTACCATATGATCCAGCAGACCCATTCCTGGACCTATAACCTAAGAAGACAGAATTGGAAAGACACAGGCAGGCAAATCTGCATTGCATAGTATCACAATAGCCAAGATATGGAAGTAACCAAAAAGTCCACCGACAGATGGGTGGACAAAGAAGAACTGCTACACGTACACATGGAATATGAGCTAGCGAAAAAATGAAACAATGCCATTTGCAGCACCATAGGTGAGTCTAGAAGTAATCACGCAACTTGTAGTAAGTGAGAAAGCCAAAGACACATATCCTATCATATCACGTACAGGTGTTACCTAACAATTGAAACAAACGAAGATATTTCCAGAGAGAAAGGCAATCACAGATTCAGTACAAAAACTTATGGTTCACCAAATGGAAAGGTGTGAGGATTAGGATACATTACCATATTGAGGTTAACAGAGAGATACAAACACATGTGAAATATATAATCAGCAAAGACCTACGGAATACCAAGAGAAGACTACTCAACATTGTGTCATAACCTACATGGGAAAAGGATCTGAAGAAGAATAGATATACGTATATGTGTGAAAGAACCACATCTTGCACACCTAGAACAAACAAAACATTGTAATCAAGTTTGCTGTGATAAAAAATAAAAATTAAGTTAAAAATACGAACAAGAAGTAATGAGACATAAACTTAAAGGGCTTTTTCCTGGCACATTCCATTCTAATTTACAACCTAGAACACCACTTCCAGTAAGGCTCTGTTGCCCTAGTAACCAGATTTGGTAAAGGAGAAATGCTGCCGCCTTGTGGCCGATTCCCACAAGAGCAGCTTTTAACCCACAGCTAATGGTCACTTAACATTCACAAGGACTCAGGGCTGTAAAGGACACCTGCCCTCAAAATTGTGCTGAGGTAGGGAATGGATAAAAAAAATTCAAAACAGGCAAATTTTTCAAGAAGATAGTATGAAGAGGTAAGTTTTACTCACTCTCTTTTTTAAAAAAGGAAACTGGATAAAAGCTCAACCTCAGGAAGTATTAGACTCCTGCAACCGAATCTACAGAGAGTTTTCAACTCACACCAGTCGACTGACCATCAGCAAAAAGTCTACAAACAATAAATGCTGAAGAGGTTTTAGAGAACTGTGTACCCTCTAGCTGCTGGTGAGATGTAAAGTGGTTGACAGCCAATAATGAGAACAGAAAGGAGCTGCGCTTAAAAGGAAAAATTGAGGTACCATTCAATCCAGCAGGCGCACCAACGGGCCTCTCACCTGAGAAGACCAGAATCGAGAAGACCCGGGCTGCAAAAGCTGCACTGCAGCCTTAGTCACAATAGACAAGACAGTGAAGCAACCAAAATGTCCATCAACAGATGAAGGGATAAAGAAGAAATGGTCCATGTACACAATGAATACTAGCCATGGAAAACAATGAAACACTGCTCTTTGAGGCACCATAGATGATCTTGGAGATAATCACAGAACATGAGGTAAGTCGGAAAGCAAAGTCCTATATCTTATGATAACACTTATAGGCGTTATCTAATAACTGACACAAATGAACATATTTCCACAGAGAAAGGCACTCACTGACTTAGAAAAAAAACTATGCTTATCTAAAAGGAAAGGTGGGGGGAATGGATAAATGAAGATTAGCCTTACCATATGTATACAAATACCTATTATATACATATATCAAAAAGACCGACCATATAGCAAGGGAGGTTTACGGAACACTCTGTAATAATTTACATGGGAAGAGGATCTCTACATAAATAGATGTATATAATGTGTAAATGAACCAGAGTGTGTACACCTTGGACAAACAACATTCGAACCATTACCCCAATTTAAAAAATTAAAACAACGAACTAGAAGTAATGAGACTTAAACTTATGGGGGGTTTTCCTGGCACATTCCATTCAAATTTACAACCTGGGTAAACGACTTCCAGAAAGGCTCTGCTGCCCTAGCACCCAGATTGGGGAATGGAGAAATGCTGCCTCCTTGTGGCCATTTCCCACAACAGCAGCTTTAAACCCACGGCAAAAGGTCACTAAATATTCACCAACTTGCAGTTCTGTAAATGACACCTGCCCTCTAAAAAATTTCTGGGGTCCAAAATCGACCAAAAAATTCAACAGAGGGCAACCTTCCAAGAAGACAATTTCAAGAGGTATATTGTACTCACGGTTTTTTCTTTTAAGAGAAAAGAAAAAGGCGTGGGAAAATGATGAATTTTAGGAATTTTTAAAGATATGCAAAACGAAATTACAAATACCTATCAGTTCCCAGCAGTCAGAATGACCATTAGCAAAAATGCTGCAAACAATACATGCTGAAGGGATTGTGGAGAAATGTGTACCCTCAGTTCTAAGGGGGACGTGGTAAGAACCATTAATGTAAACACAGTGGAGGTGCTTTGAAAAGGTAACCATTGAGCTACCAGTGAATCAAGCATACCATCTGCTGAGCCTATCACCTGAGAAAATGAGAATCTAAAAGTCACAGGCTGGCAAACCTGTACGCCAGCAATATTTACCCTAGTGAACACTTGGAAGCAACAAAAATGTCCATCAACAGAGGAATGCACCAAGAAGAAGTGGTCCATGTATACAATGGAATGTTACTCCAGTAAAAAATATAAATTAAATTTAAAAAACAAACAAATGTGAGGAGACATCAGCATTTGTGGGTTTATCCGGGCACATTGCACTCTAATTTATAACCGAAGAACACCACTGGCTGGTAGGTCTGTTTCCCTAGTACCAGCGTGGGGAACGTAGAAAGGCTGCCGCCCTCTGGCCGTTACCTGCAAAAGCAGGTTGAAAGCCTGAGCTAATGGTCACTTCATATGAACTAGTACTGCAGGGCTGTAAAAGAAACCTGCCCTCAAAATGTCTTGAGGGAGGTAATGGCCAACATATTTCAAAAGGTGACACATACTTTAAGTAAACACTTTGAAGAACTAAGCTCTAATCACAGCTGGAAAAATAAAAAGGACATGTCTTAAAGCTCAATTTCAACGCATTATGAGACACATGCGAATTCAACCACAGAGAGGTATCAGCTCACACCAGTCAGAATAACCATCAGCAAAAAACTACAAAGAATAAATGCTGAAGGGGCTGTGGAGAAATGCATACCCTCAACTTTATGTGGGACGTAACCTGGAAAGAGCCACTAAAGAGAACAGAATGGAGGTGCCTTTAAAAGGTAAACATTGAGCTACCATATGATCCAGCAGACCCATTCCTGGACCTATAACCTAAGAAGACAGAATTGGAAAGACACAGGCAGGCAAATCTGCATTGCATAGTATCACAATAGCCAAGATATGGAAGTAACCAAAAAGTCCACCGACAGATGGGTGGACAAAGAAGAACTGCTACACGTACACATGGAATATGAGCTAGCGAAAAAATGAAACAATGCCATTTGCAGCACCATAGGTGAGTCTAGAAGTAATCACGCAACTTGTAGTAAGTGAGAAAGCCAAAGACACATATCCTATCATATCACGTACAGGTGTTACCTAACAATTGAAACAAACGAAGATATTTCCAGAGAGAAAGGCAATCACAGATTCAGTACAAAAACTTATGGTTCACCAAATGGAAAGGTGTGAGGATTAGGATACATTACCATATTGAGGTTAACAGAGAGATACAAACACATGTGAAATATATAATCAGCAAAGACCTACGGAATACCAAGAGAAGACTACTCAACATTGTGTCATAACCTACATGGGAAAAGGATCTGAAGAAGAATAGATATACGTATATGTGTGAAAGAACCACATCTTGCACACCTAGAACAAACAAAACATTGTAATCAAGTTTGCTGTGATAAAAAATAAAAATTAAGTTAAAAATACGAACAAGAAGTAATGAGACATAAACTTAAAGGGCTTTTTCCTGGCACATTCCATTCTAATTTACAACCTAGAACACCACTTCCAGTAAGGCTCTGTTGCCCTAGTAACCAGATTTGGTAAAGGAGAAATGCTGCCGCCTTGTGGCCGATTCCCACAAGAGCAGCTTTTAACCCACAGCTAATGGTCACTTAACATTCACAAGGACTCAGGGCTGTAAAGGACACCTGCCCTCAAAATTGTGCTGAGGTAGGGAATGGATAAAAAAAATTCAAAACAGGCAAATTTTTCAAGAAGATAGTATGAAGAGGTAAGTTTTACTCACTCTCTTTTTTAAAAAAGGAAACTGGATAAAAGCTCAACCTCAGGAAGTATTAGACTCCTGCAACCGAATCTACAGAGAGTTTTCAACTCACACCAGTCGACTGACCATCAGCAAAAAGTCTACAAACAATAAATGCTGAAGAGGTTTTAGAGAACTGTGTACCCTCTAGCTGCTGGTGAGATGTAAAGTGGTTGACAGCCAATAATGAGAACAGAAAGGAGCTGCGCTTAAAAGGAAAAATTGAGGTACCATTCAATCCAGCAGGCGCACCAACGGGCCTCTCACCTGAGAAGACCAGAATCGAGAAGACCCGGGCTGCAAAAGCTGCACTGCAGCCTTAGTCACAATAGACAAGACAGTGAAGCAACCAAAATGTCCATCAACAGATGAAGGGATAAAGAAGAAATGGTCCATGTACACAATGAATACTAGCCATGGAAAACAATGAAACACTGCTCTTTGAGGCACCATAGATGATCTTGGAGATAATCACAGAACATGAGGTAAGTCGGAAAGCAAAGTCCTATATCTTATGATAACACTTATAGGCGTTATCTAATAACTGACACAAATGAACATATTTCCACAGAGAAAGGCACTCACTGACTTAGAAAAAAAACTATGCTTATCTAAAAGGAAAGGTGGGGGGAATGGATAAATGAAGATTAGCCTTACCATATGTATACAAATACCTATTATATACATATATCAAAAAGACCGACCATATAGCAAGGGAGGTTTACGGAACACTCTGTAATAATTTACATGGGAAGAGGATCTCTACATAAATAGATGTATATAATGTGTAAATGAACCAGAGTGTGTACACCTTGGACAAACAACATTCGAACCATTACCCCAATTTAAAAAATTAAAACAACGAACTAGAAGTAATGAGACTTAAACTTATGGGGGGTTTTCCTGGCACATTCCATTCAAATTTACAACCTGGGTAAACGACTTCCAGAAAGGCTCTGCTGCCCTAGCACCCAGATTGGGGAATGGAGAAATGCTGCCTCCTTGTGGCCATTTCCCACAACAGCAGCTTTAAACCCACGGCAAAAGGTCACTAAATATTCACCAACTTGCAGTTCTGTAAATGACACCTGCCCTCTAAAAAATTTCTGGGGTCCAAAATCGACCAAAAAATTCAACAGAGGGCAACCTTCCAAGAAGACAATTTCAAGAGGTATATTGTACTCACGGTTTTTTCTTTTAAGAGAAAAGAAAAAGGCGTGGGAAAATGATGAATTTTAGGAATTTTTAAAGATATGCAAAACGAAATTACAAATACCTATCAGTTCCCAGCAGTCAGAATGACCATTAGCAAAAATGCTGCAAACAATACATGCTGAAGGGATTGTGGAGAAATGTGTACCCTCAGTTCTAAGGGGGACGTGGTAAGAACCATTAATGTAAACACAGTGGAGGTGCTTTGAAAAGGTAACCATTGAGCTACCAGTGAATCAAGCATACCATCTGCTGAGCCTATCACCTGAGAAAATGAGAATCTAAAAGTCACAGGCTGGCAAACCTGTACGCCAGCAATATTTACCCTAGTGAACACTTGGAAGCAACAAAAATGTCCATCAACAGAGGAATGCACCAAGAAGAAGTGGTCCATGTATACAATGGAATGTTACTCCAGTAAAAAATATAAATTAAATTTAAAAAACAAACAAATGTGAGGAGACATCAGCATTTGTGGGTTTATCCGGGCACATTGCACTCTAATTTATAACCGAAGAACACCACTGGCTGGTAGGTCTGTTTCCCTAGTACCAGCGTGGGGAACGTAGAAAGGCTGCCGCCCTCTGGCCGTTACCTGCAAAAGCAGGTTGAAAGCCTGAGCTAATGGTCACTTCATATGAACTAGTACTGCAGGGCTGTAAAAGAAACCTGCCCTCAAAATGTCTTGAGGGAGGTAATGGCCAACATATTTCAAAAGGTGACACATACTTTAAGTAAACACTTTGAAGAACTAAGCTCTAATCACAGCTGGAAAAATAAAAAGGACATGTCTTAAAGCTCAATTTCAACGCATTATGAGACACATGCGAATTCAACCACAGAGAGGTATCAGCTCACACCAGTCAGAATAACCATCAGCAAAAAACTACAAAGAATAAATGCTGAAGGGGCTGTGGAGAAATGCATACCCTCAACTTTATGTGGGACGTAACCTGGAAAGAGCCACTAAAGAGAACAGAATGGAGGTGCCTTTAAAAGGTAAACATTGAGCTACCATATGATCCAGCAGACCCATTCCTGGACCTATAACCTAAGAAGACAGAATTGGAAAGACACAGGCAGGCAAATCTGCATTGCATAGTATCACAATAGCCAAGATATGGAAGTAACCAAAAAGTCCACCGACAGATGGGTGGACAAAGAAGAACTGCTACACGTACACATGGAATATGAGCTAGCGAAAAAATGAAACAATGCCATTTGCAGCACCATAGGTGAGTCTAGAAGTAATCACGCAACTTGTAGTAAGTGAGAAAGCCAAAGACACATATCCTATCATATCACGTACAGGTGTTACCTAACAATTGAAACAAACGAAGATATTTCCAGAGAGAAAGGCAATCACAGATTCAGTACAAAAACTTATGGTTCACCAAATGGAAAGGTGTGAGGATTAGGATACATTACCATATTGAGGTTAACAGAGAGATACAAACACATGTGAAATATATAATCAGCAAAGACCTACGGAATACCAAGAGAAGACTACTCAACATTGTGTCATAACCTACATGGGAAAAGGATCTGAAGAAGAATAGATATACGTATATGTGTGAAAGAACCACATCTTGCACACCTAGAACAAACAAAACATTGTAATCAAGTTTGCTGTGATAAAAAATAAAAATTAAGTTAAAAATACGAACAAGAAGTAATGAGACATAAACTTAAAGGGCTTTTTCCTGGCACATTCCATTCTAATTTACAACCTAGAACACCACTTCCAGTAAGGCTCTGTTGCCCTAGTAACCAGATTTGGTAAAGGAGAAATGCTGCCGCCTTGTGGCCGATTCCCGCAAGAGCAGCTTTTAACCCACAGCTAATGGTCACTTAACATTCACAAGGACTCAGGGCTGTAAAGGACACCTGCCCTCAAAATTGTGCTGAGGTAGGGAATGGATAAAAAAAATTCAAAACAGGCAAATTTTTCAAGAAGATAGCATGAAGAGGTAAGTTTTACTCACTCTCCTTTTTAAAAAAGGAAACTGGATAAAAGCTCAACCTCAGGAAGTATTAGACTCATGCAACCGAATCTACAGAGAGTTTTCAACTCACACCAGTCGACTGACCATCAGCAAAAAGTCTACAAACAATCAATGCTGAAGAGGTTTTAGAGAACTGTGTACCCTCTAGCTGCTGGTGAGATGTAAAGTGGTTGACAGCCAATAATGAGAACAGAAAGGAGCTGCGCTTAAAAGGAAAAATTGAGGTACCGTTCAATCCAGCAGGCGCACCAACGGGCCTCTCACCTGAGAAGACCAGAATCGAGAAGACCCGGGCTGCAAAAGCTGCACTGCAGCCTTAGTCACAATAGACAAGACAGTGAAGCAACCAAAATGTCCATCAACAGATGAAGGGATAAAGAAGAAATGGTCCATGTACACAATGAATACTAGCCATGGAAAACAATGAAACACTGCTCTTTGAGGCACCATAGATGATCTTGGAGATAATCACAGAACATGAGGTAAGTCGGAAAGCAAAGTCCTATATCTTATGATAACACTTATAGGCGTTATCTAATAACTGACACAAATGAACATATTTCCACAGAGAAAGGCACTCACTGACTTAGAAAAAAAACTATGCTTATCTAAAAGGAAAGGTGGGGGGAATGGATAAATGAAGATTAGCCTTACCATATGTATACAAATACATATTATATACATATATCAAAAAGACCGACCATATAGCAAGGGAGGTTTACGGAACACTCTGTAATAATTTACATGGGAAGAGGATCTCTACATAAATAGATGTATATAATGTGTAAATGAACCAGAGTGTGTACACCTTGGACAAACAACATTCGAACCATTACCCCAATTTAAAAAATTAAAACAACGAACTAGAAGTAATGAGACCTAAACTTATGGGGGGTTTTCCTGGCACATTCCATTCAAATTTACAACCTAGGACCACGACTTCCAGAAAGGCTCTGCTGCCCTAGGACCCAGATTGGGGAATGCAGAAATGCTGCCTCCTTGTGGCCGTTTCCCACAACAGCAGCTTTAAACCCACTGCGAAAGGTCACTAAATATTCACCAACTTGCAGTTCTGTAAATGACACCTGCCCTCCAAAAAATTTCTGGGGTCCAAAATAGACCAAAAAATTCAAAAGAGGGCAACCTTCCTAAGAAGACAATTTCAAGAGATATATTGTACTCACGGTTTTTTCTTTTAAGAGAAAAGAAAAAGGCGTGGGAAAATGATGAATTTTAGGAATTTTTAAAGACACGCAAACCGAAATTACAAATACCTATCAGTTCCCAGCAGTCAGAATGACCATTAGCAAAAATGCTGCAAACAATACATGCTGAAGGGATTGTGGAGAAATGTGTACCCTCAGTTCTAAGGGGGACGTGGTAAGAACCATTAATGTAAACACAGTGGAGGTGCTTTGAAAAGGTAAACATTGAGCTACCAGTGAATCAAGCATACCATCTGCTGAGCCTATCACCTGAGAAAATGAGAATCTAAAAGTCACAGGCTGGCAAACCTGTACGCCAGCAATATTTACCCTAGTGAACACTTGGAAGCAACAAAAATGTCCATCAACAGAGGAATGCACCAAGAAGAAGTGGTCCATGTATACAATGGAATGTTACTCCAGTAAAAAATATAAATTAAATTTAAAAAACAAACAAATGTGAGGAGACATCAGCATTTGTGGGTTTATCCGGGCACATTGCACTCTAATTTATAACCGAAGAACACCACTGGCTGGTAGGTCTGTTTCCCTAGTACCAGCGTGGGGAACGTAGAAAGGCTGCCGCCCTCTGGCCGTTACCTGCAAAAGCAGGTTGAAAGCCTGAGCTAATGGTCACTTCATATGAACTAGTACTGCAGGGCTGTAAAAGAAACCTGCCCTCAAAATGTCTTGAGGGAGGTAATGGCCAAAATATTTCAAAAGGTGACACATACTTTAAGTAAACACTTTGAAGAACTAAGCTCTAATCACAGCTGGAAAAATAAAAAGGACATGTCTTAAAGCTCAATTTCAACACATTATGAGACACATGCGAATTCAACCACAGAGAGGTATCAGCTCACACCAGTCAGAATAACCATCAGCAAAAAACTACAAAGAATAAATGCTGAAGGGGCTGTGGAGAAATGCATACCCTCAACTTTATGTGGGACGTAACCTGGAAAGAGCCACTAAAGAGAACAGAATGGAGGTGCCTTTAAAAGGTAAACATTGAGCTACCATATGATCCAGCAGACCCATTCCTGGACCTATAACCTAAGAAGACAGAATTGGAAAGACACAGGCAGGCAAATCTGCATTGCATAGTATCACAATAGCCAAGATATGGAAGTAACCAAAAAGTCCACCGACAGATGGGTGGACAAAGAAGAACTGCTACACGTACACATGGAATATGAGCTAGCGAAAAAATGAAACAATGCCATTTGCAGCACCATAGGTGAGTCTAGAAGTAATCACGCAACTTGTAGTAAGTGAGAAAGCCAAAGACACATATCCTATCATATCACGTACAGGTGTTACCTAACAATTGAAACAAACGAAGATATTTCCAGAGAGAAAGGCAATCACAGATTCAGTACAAAAACTTATGGTTCACCAAATGGAAAGGTGTGAGGATTAGGATACATTACCATATTGAGGTTAACAGAGAGATACAAACACATGTGAAATATATAATCAGCAAAGACCTACGGAATACCAAGAGAAGACTACTCAACATTGTGTCATAACCTACATGGGAAAAGGATCTGAAGAAGAATAGATATACGTATATGTGTGAAAGAACCACATCTTGCACACCTAGAACAAACAAAACATTGTAATCAAGTTTGCTGTGATAAAAAATAAAAATTAAGTTAAAAATACGAACAAGAAGTAATGAGACATAAACTTAAAGGGCTTTTTCCTGGCACATTCCATTCTAATTTACAACCTAGAACACCACTTCCAGTAAGGCTCTGTTGCCCTAGTAACCAGATTTGGTAAAGGAGAAATGCTGCCGCCTTGTGGCCGATTCCCGCAAGAGCAGCTTTTAACCCACAGCTAATGGTCACTTAACATTCACAAGGACTCAGGGCTGTAAAGGACACCTGCCCTCAAAATTGTGCTGAGGTAGGGAATGGATAAAAAAAATTCAAAACAGGCAAATTTTTCAAGAAGATAGCATGAAGAGGTAAGTTTTACTCACTCTCCTTTTTAAAAAAGGAAACTGGATAAAAGCTCAACCTCAGGAAGTATTAGACTCATGCAACCGAATCTACAGAGAGTTTTCAACTCACACCAGTCGACTGACCATCAGCAAAAAGTCTACAAACAATAAATGCTGAAGAGGTTTTAGAGAACTGTGTACCCTCTAGCTGCTGGTGAGATGTAAAGTGGTTGACAGCCAATAATGAGAACAGAAAGGAGCTGCGCTTAAAAGGAAAAATTGAGGTACCGTTCAATCCAGCAGGCGCACCAACGGGCCTCTCACCTGAGAAGACCAGAATCGAGAAGACCCGGGCTGCAAAAGCTGCACTGCAGCCTTAGTCACAATAGACAAGACAGTGAAGCAACCAAAATGTCCATCAACAGATGAAGGGATAAAGAAGAAATGGTCCATGTACACAATGAATACTAGCCATGGAAAACAATGAAACACTGCTCTTTGAGGCACCATAGATGATCTTGGAGATAATCACAGAACATGAGGTAAGTCGGAAAGCAAAGTCCTATATCTTATGATAACACTTATAGGCGTTATCTAATAACTGACACAAATGAACATATTTCCACAGAGAAAGGCACTCACTGACTTAGAAAAAAAACTATGCTTATCTAAAAGGAAAGGTGGGGGGAATGGATAAATGAAGATTAGCCTTACCATATGTATACAAATACCTATTATATACATATATCAAAAAGACCGACCATATAGCAAGGGAGGTTTACGGAACACTCTGTAATAATTTACATGGGAAGAGGATCTCTACATAAATAGATGTATATAATGTGTAAATGAACCAGAGTGTGTACACCTTGGACAAACAACATTCGAACCATTACCCCAATTTAAAAAATTAAAACAACGAACTAGAAGTAATGAGACCTAAACTTATGGGGGGTTTTCCTGGCACATTCCATTCAAATTTACAACCTGGGTAAACGACTTCCAGAACGGCTCTGCTGCCCTAGTACCCAGATTTGGGAATGGAGAAATGCTGCATCCTTGTGGCCGTTTCCCACAACAGCAGCTTTAAACCCACGGCAAAAGGTCACTAAATATTCACCAATTGCAGTTCTGTAAATGACACCTGCCCTCCAAAACATACTGAGGTCGAAAATCGACCAAAAATTTCAAGAGTGCAACCTTCCAAAAAGACAATTTGAAGAGGTATATTGTACTCACACTTTTGTTTCTTTTTTCTTTTAACAGAAAAGAGAAAGGCGTGGAAAAATGATGAATTTTAGGAATTTTTAAAGACATGTAAACCCAAATTACAAAAACCTATCAGCTCACACCAGTCAGAATGGCCATCAACAAAAATGCTGCAAACAATAAATGCTGACGTGATTGTGGAGAAATGCGTACCCTCGATTCTAAGGGGCACGTGGTAAGAGCCACTAATGAAAGCACAATTGAGGTGCCTTGAAAAGGTAAACATTGAGCTACCATACCAGTCAATCAATCATATCCACGGCTGGGTCTATCACCTGAGAAAATGAAAATCAAAAATCACAGGCTGGCAATCCTGCACTCCAGAAATATTTACCATAGGCAACACTTGGAAGCAACGAAAATGCCCATCAACAGACGAATGCACCAAGAAGAAGTGGTCCATGTACACAATGGAGTATTAGCCATGGAAAACATTGAAGCACTGCTCTTTGAGGCACCATAGATGAGCCTGGAGATAATCACAAAACATGAAGTAGGACGGAAAGCAAAAGACCTATATCTTATAATATCACTTATGGTATTATTTAATAACTGACACAAATGAACATATTTCCAAAGAGAAAGACACTCACAGGCTTAGAAAACAAACTATGCTCATCTAAAAGGAACGGGGGGGGGGGGAATTGATAAATGAAGACTAGTGTTACTATACGTATACAAATATATATTATATACATGTATCCAAAAGACCGAACATATAACAAGGGAGGTCTACGGAACACTGTAATATTTTACATGGGAAGAGGGTCTGTACATTAATAGACATATATAATGTACCAATGAACCAGATTGTGTACACCTAGGACAAACAATATTCTAATCTTTACCCCGATTAAAAAAATTTAAAAAACCAAGAAGAAGTAATGAGACAAAAACTTATGGGGATTTCTCCTGGCAAATTCCATTCTAATTTACAACCTAGGACCACGACTTCCAGAAAGGCTCTGCTGCCCTAGTACCCAGATTGGGGAATGGAGAAATGCTGCCTCCTTGTGGCCGTTTCCCACAACAGCAGCTTTAAACCCACTGCGAAAGGTCACTAAATATTCACCAACTTGCAGTTCTGTAAATGACACCTGCCCTCCAAAAAATTTCTGGGGTCCAAAATAGACCAAAAAATTCAAAAGAGGGCAACCTTCCTAAGAAGACAATTTCAAGAGGTATATTGTACTCACGGTTTTTTCTTTTAAGAGAAAAGAAAAAGGCGTGGGAAAATGATGAATTTTAGGAATTTTTAAAGACACGCAAACCGAAATTACAAATACCTATCAGTTCCCAGCAGTCAGAATGACCTTTAGCAAAAATGCTGCAAACAATACATGCTGAAGGGATTGTGGAGAAATGTGTACCCTCAGTTCTAAGGGGGACGTGGTAAGAACCATTAATGTAAACACAGTGGAGGTGCTTTGAAAAGGTAAACATTGAGCTACCAGTGAATCAAGCATACCATCTGCTGAGCCTATCACCTGAGAAAATGAGAATCTAAAAGTCACAGGCTGGCAAACCTGTACGCCAGCAATATTTACCCTAGTGAACACTTGGAAGCAACAAAAATGTCCATCAACAGAGGAATGCACCAAGAAGAAGTGGTCCATGTATACAATGGAATGTTACTCCAGTAAAAAATATAAATTAAATTTAAAAAACAAAGAAATGTGAGGAGACATCAGCATTTGTGGGTTTATCCGGGCACATTGTACTCTAATTTATAACCGAAGAACACCACTGGCTGGTAGGTCTGTTTCCCTAGTACCAGCGTGGGGAACGTAGAAAGGCTGCCGCCCTCTGGCCGTTACCTGCAAAAGCAGGTTGAAAGCCTGAGCTAATGGTCACTTCATATGAACTAGTACTGCAGGGCTGTAAAAGAAACCTGCCCTCAAAATGTCTTGAGGGAGGTAATGGCCAAAATATTTCAAAAGGTGACACATACTTTAAGTAAACACTTTGAAGAACTAAGCTCTAATCACAGCTGGAAAAATAAAAAGGACATGTCTTAAAGCTCAATTTCAACGCATTATGAGACACATGCGAATTCAACCACAGAGAGGTATCAGCTCACACCAGTCAGAATAACCATCAGCAAAAAACTACAAAGAATAAATGCTGAAGGGGCTGTGGAGAAATGCATACCCTCAACTTTATGTGGGACGTAACCTGGAAAGAGCCACTAAAGAGAACAGAATGGAGGTGCCTTTAAAAGGTAAACATTGAGCTACCATATGATCCAGCAGACCCATTCCTGGACCTATAACCTAAGAAGACAGAATTGGAAAGACACAGGCAGGCAAATCTGCATTGCATAGTATCACAATAGCCAAGATATGGAAGTAACCAAAAAGTCCACCGACAGATGGGTGGACAAAGAAGAACTGCTACACGTACACATGGAATATGAGCTAGCGAAAAAATGAAACAATGCCATTTGCAGCACCATAGGTGAGTCTAGAAGTAATCACGCAACTTGTAGTAAGTGAGAAAGCCAAAGACACATATCCTATCATATCACGTACAGGTGTTACCTAACAATTGAAACAAACGAAGATATTTCCAGAGAGAAAGGCAATCACAGATTCAGTACAAAAACTTATGGTTCACCAAATGGAAAGGTGTGAGGATTAGGATACATTACCATATTGAGGTTAACAGAGAGATACAAACACATGTGAAATATATAATCAGCAAAGACCTACGGAATACCAAGAGAAGACTACTCAACATTGTGTCATAACCTACATGGGAAAAGGATCTGAAGAAGAATAGATATACGTATATGTGTGAAAGAACCACATCTTGCACACCTAGAACAAACAAAACATTGTAATCAAGTTTGCTGTGATAAAAAATAAAAATTAAGTTAAAAATACGAACAAGAAGTAATGAGACATAAACTTAAAGGGCTTTTTCCTGGCACATTCCATTCTAATTTACAACCTAGAACACCACTTCCAGTAAGGCTCTGTTGCCCTAGTAACCAGATTTGGTAAAGGAGAAATGCTGCCGCCTTGTGGCCGATTCCCGCAAGAGCAGCTTTTAACCCACAGCTAATGGTCACTTAACATTCACAAGGACTCAGGGCTGTAAAGGACACCTGCCCTCAAAATTGTGCTGAGGTAGGGAATGGATAAAAAAAATTCAAAACAGGCAAATTTTTCAAGAAGATAGTATGAAGAGGTAAGTTTTACTCACTCTCTTTTTTAAAAAAGGAAACTGGATAAAAGCTCAACCTCAGGAAGTATTAGACTCATGCAACCGAATCTACAGAGAGTTTTCAACTCACACCAGTCGACTGACCATCAGCAAAAAGTCTACAAACAATAAATGCTGAAGAGGTTTTAGAGAACTGTGTACCCTCTAGCTGCTGGTGAGATGTAAAGTGGTTGACAGCCAATAATGAGAACAGAAAGGAGCTGCGCTTAAAAGGAAAAATTGAGGTACCGTTCAATCCAGCAGGCGCACCAACGGGCCTCTCACCTGAGAAGACCAGAATCGAGAAGACCCGGGCTGCAAAAGCTGCACTGCAGCCTTAGTCACAATAGACAAGACAGTGAAGCAACCAAAATGTCCATCAACAGATGAAGGGATAAAGAAGAAATGGTCCATGTACACAATGAATACTAGCCATGGAAAACAATGAAACACTGCTCTTTGAGGCACCATAGATGATGTTGGAGATAATCACAGAACATGAGGTAAGTCGGAAAGCAAAGTCCTATATCTTATGATAACACTTATAGGCGTTATCTAATAACTGACACAAATGAACATATTTCCACAGAGAAAGGCACTCACTGACTTAGAAAAAAAAACTATGCTTATCTAAAAGGAAAGGTGGGGGGAATGGATAAATGAAGATTAGCCTTACCATATGTATACAAATACCTATTATATACATATATCAAAAAGACCGACCATATAGCAAGGGAGGTTTACGGAACACTCTGTAATAATTTACATGGGAAGAGGATCTCTACATAAATAGATGTATATAATGTGTAAATGAACCAGAGTGTGTACACCTTGGACAAACAACATTCGAACCATTACCCCAATTTAAAAAATTAAAACAACGAACTAGAAGTAATGAGACCTAAACTTATGGGGGGTTTTCCTGGCACATTCCATTCAAATTTACAACCTGGGTAAACGACTTCCAGAACGGCTCTGCTGCCCTAGTACCCAGATTTGGGAATGGAGAAATGCTGCATCCTTGTGGCCGTTTCCCACAACAGCAGCTTTAAACCCACGGCAAAAGGTCACTAAATATTCACCAATTGCAGTTCTGTAAATGACACCTGCCCTCCAAAACATACTGAGGTCGAAAATCGACCAAAAATTTCAAGAGTGCAACCTTCCAAAAAGACAATTTGAAGAGGTATATTGTACTCACACTTTTGTTTCTTTTTTCTTTTAACAGAAAAGAGAAAGGCGTGGAAAAATGATGAATTTTAGGAATTTTTAAAGACATGTAAACCCAAATTACAAAAACCTATCAGCTCACACCAGTCAGAATGGCCATCAACAAAAATGCTGCAAACAATAAATGCTGACGTGATTGTGGAGAAATGCGTACCCTCGATTCTAAGGGGCACGTGGTAAGAGCCACTAATGAAAGCACAATTGAGGTGCCTTGAAAAGGTAAACATTGAGCTACCATACCAGTCAATCAATCATATCCACGGCTGGGTCTATCACCTGAGAAAATGAAAATCAAAAATCACAGGCTGGCAATCCTGCACTCCAGAAATATTTACCATAGGCAACACTTGGAAGCAACGAAAATGCCCATCAACAGACGAATGCACCAAGAAGAAGTGGTCCATGTACACAATGGAGTATTAGCCATGGAAAACATTGAAGCACTGCTCTTTGAGGCACCATAGATGAGCCTGGAGATAATCACAAAACATGAAGTAGGACGGAAAGCAAAAGACCTATATCTTATAATATCACTTATGGTATTATTTAATAACTGACACAAATGAACATATTTCCAAAGAGAAAGACACTCACAGGCTTAGAAAACAAACTATGCTCATCTAAAAGGAACGGGGGGGGGGGGAATTGATAAATGAAGACTAGTGTTACTATACGTATACAAATATATATTATATACATGTATCCAAAAGACCGAACATATAACAAGGGAGGTCTACGGAACACTGTAATATTTTACATGGGAAGAGGGTCTGTACATTAATAGACATATATAATGTACCAATGAACCAGATTGTGTACACCTAGGACAAACAATATTCTAATCTTTACCCCGATTAAAAAAATTTAAAAAACCAAGAAGAAGTAATGAGACAAAAACTTATGGGGATTTCTCCTGGCAAATTCCATTCTAATTTACAACCTAGGACCACGACTTCCAGAAAGGCTCTGCTGCCCTAGTACCCAGATTGGGGAATGGAGAAATGCTGCCTCCTTGTGGCCGTTTCCCACAACAGCAGCTTTAAACCCACTGCGAAAGGTCACTAAATATTCACCAACTTGCAGTTCTGTAAATGACACCTGCCCTCCAAAAAATTTCTGGGGTCCAAAATAGACCAAAAAATTCAAAAGAGGGCAACCTTCCTAAGAAGACAATTTCAAGAGGTATATTGTACTCACGGTTTTTTCTTTTAAGAGAAAAGAAAAAGGCGTGGGAAAATGATGAATTTTAGGAATTTTTAAAGACACGCAAACCGAAATTACAAATACCTATCAGTTCCCAGCAGTCAGAATGACCTTTAGCAAAAATGCTGCAAACAATACATGCTGAAGGGATTGTGGAGAAATGTGTACCCTCAGTTCTAAGGGGGACGTGGTAAGAACCATTAATGTAAACACAGTGGAGGTGCTTTGAAAAGGTAAACATTGAGCTACCAGTGAATCAAGCATACCATCTGCTGAGCCTATCACCTGAGAAAATGAGAATCTAAAAGTCACAGGCTGGCAAACCTGTACGCCAGCAATATTTACCCTAGTGAACACTTGGAAGCAACAAAAATGTCCATCAACAGAGGAATGCACCAAGAAGAAGTGGTCCATGTATACAATGGAATGTTACTCCAGTAAAAAATATAAATTAAATTTAAAAAACAAAGAAATGTGAGGAGACATCAGCATTTGTGGGTTTATCCGGGCACATTGTACTCTAATTTATAACCGAAGAACACCACTGGCTGGTAGGTCTGTTTCCCTAGTACCAGCGTGGGGAACGTAGAAAGGCTGCCGCCCTCTGGCCGTTACCTGCAAAAGCAGGTTGAAAGCCTGAGCTAATGGTCACTTCATATGAACTAGTACTGCAGGGCTGTAAAAGAAACCTGCCCTCAAAATGTCTTGAGGGAGGTAATGGCCAAAATATTTCAAAAGGTGACACATACTTTAAGTAAACACTTTGAAGAACTAAGCTCTAATCACAGCTGGAAAAATAAAAAGGACATGTCTTAAAGCTCAATTTCAACGCATTATGAGACACATGCGAATTCAACCACAGAGAGGTATCAGCTCACACCAGTCAGAATAACCATCAGCAAAAAACTACAAAGAATAAATGCTGAAGGGGCTGTGGAGAAATGCATACCCTCAACTTTATGTGGGACGTAACCTGGAAAGAGCCACTAAAGAGAACAGAATGGAGGTGCCTTTAAAAGGTAAACATTGAGCTACCATATGATCCAGCAGACCCATTCCTGGACCTATAACCTAAGAAGACAGAATTGGAAAGACACAGGCAGGCAAATCTGCATTGCATAGTATCACAATAGCCAAGATATGGAAGTAACCAAAAAGTCCACCGACAGATGGGTGGACAAAGAAGAACTGCTACACGTACACATGGAATATGAGCTAGCGAAAAAATGAAACAATGCCATTTGCAGCACCATAGGTGAGTCTAGAAGTAATCACGCAACTTGTAGTAAGTGAGAAAGCCAAAGACACATATCCTATCATATCACGTACAGGTGTTACCTAACAATTGAAACAAACGAAGATATTTCCAGAGAGAAAGGCAATCACAGATTCAGTACAAAAACTTATGGTTCACCAAATGGAAAGGTGTGAGGATTAGGATACATTACCATATTGAGGTTAACAGAGAGATACAAACACATGTGAAATATATAATCAGCAAAGACCTACGGAATACCAAGAGAAGACTACTCAACATTGTGTCATAACCTACATGGGAAAAGGATCTGAAGAAGAATAGATATACGTATATGTGTGAAAGAACCACATCTTGCACACCTAGAACAAACAAAACATTGTAATCAAGTTTGCTGTGATAAAAAATAAAAATTAAGTTAAAAATACGAACAAGAAGTAATGAGACATAAACTTAAAGGGCTTTTTCCTGGCACATTCCATTCTAATTTACAACCTAGAACACCACTTCCAGTAAGGCTCTGTTGCCCTAGTAACCAGATTTGGTAAAGGAGAAATGCTGCCGCCTTGTGGCCGATTCCCGCAAGAGCAGCTTTTAACCCACAGCTAATGGTCACTTAACATTCACAAGGACTCAGGGCTGTAAAGGACACCTGCCCTCAAAATTGTGCTGAGGTAGGGAATGGATAAAAAAAATTCAAAACAGGCAAATTTTTCAAGAAGATAGTATGAAGAGGTAAGTTTTACTCACTCTCTTTTTTAAAAAAGGAAACTGGATAAAAGCTCAACCTCAGGAAGTATTAGACTCATGCAACCGAATCTACAGAGAGTTTTCAACTCACACCAGTCGACTGACCATCAGCAAAAAGTCTACAAACAATAAATGCTGAAGAGGTTTTAGAGAACTGTGTACCCTCTAGCTGCTGGTGAGATGTAAAGTGGTTGACAGCCAATAATGAGAACAGAAAGGAGCTGCGCTTAAAAGGAAAAATTGAGGTACCGTTCAATCCAGCAGGCGCACCAACGGGCCTCTCACCTGAGAAGACCAGAATCGAGAAGACCCGGGCTGCAAAAGCTGCACTGCAGCCTTAGTCACAATAGACAAGACAGTGAAGCAACCAAAATGTCCATCAACAGATGAAGGGATAAAGAAGAAATGGTCCATGTACACAATGAATACTAGCCATGGAAAACAATGAAACACTGCTCTTTGAGGCACCATAGATGATCTTGGAGATAATCACAGAACATGAGGTAAGTCGGAAAGCAAAGTCCTATATCTTATGATAACACTTATAGGCGTTATCTAATAACTGACACAAATGAACATATTTCCACAGAGAAAGGCACTCACTGACTTAGAAAAAAACCTATGCTTATCTAAAAGGAAAGGTGGGGGGAATGGATAAATGAAGATTAGCCTTACCATATGTATACAAATACCTATTATATACATATATCAAAAAGACCGACCATATAGCAAGGGAGGTTTATGGAACACTCTGTAATAATTTACATGGGAAGAGGATCTCTACATAAATAGATGTATATAATGTGTAAATGAACCAGAGTGTGTACACCTTGGACAAACAACATTCGAACCATTACCCCAATTTAAAAAATTAAAACAACGAACTAGAAGTAATGAGACCTAAACTTATGGGGGGTTTTCCTGGCACATTCCATTCAAATTTACAACCTGGGTAAACGACTTCCAGAACGGCTCTGCTGCCCTAGTACCCAGATTTGGGAATGGAGAAATGCTGCATCCTTGTGGCCGTTTCCCACAACAGCAGCTTTAAACCCACGGCAAAAGGTCACTAAATATTCACCAATTGCAGTTCTGTAAATGACACCTGCCCTCCAAAACATACTGAGGTCGAAAATCGACCAAAAATTTCAAGAGTGCAACCTTCCAAAAAGACAATTTGAAGAGGTATATTGTACTCACACTTTTGTTTCTTTTTTCTTTTAACAGAAAAGAGAAAGGCGTGGAAAAATGATGAATTTTAGGAATTTTTAAAGACATGTAAACCCAAATTACAAAAACCTATCAGCTCACACCAGTCAGAATGGCCATCAACAAAAATGCTGCAAACAATAAATGCTGACGTGATTGTGGAGAAATGCGTACCCTCGATTCTAAGGGGCACGTGGTAAGAGCCACTAATGAAAGCACAATTTAGGTGCCTTGAAAAGGTAAACATTGAGCTACCATACATACCAGTCAATCAATCATACCCACGGCTGGGTCTATCACCTGAGAAAATGAAAATCAAAAATCACAGGCTGGCAATCCTGCACTCCAGCAATATTTACCATAGGAAACACTTGGACGCAACGAAAATGTCCATCAACAGAGGAATGCACCAAGAAGAAGTGGTCCATGTATACAATGGAATGTTACTCCAGTAAAACATATAAATTACATTTAAAAAACAAACAAATGTGAGGAGACATCAGCATTTGTGGGTTTATCCGGGCACATTGCACTCTAATTTATAACCGAAGAACACCACTGGCTGGTAGGTCTGTTTCCCTAGTACCAGCGTGGGGAACGTAGAAAGGCTGCCGCCCTCTGGCCGTTACCTGCAAAAGCAGGTTGAAAGCCTGAGCTAATGGTCACTTCATATGAACTAGTACTGCAGGGCTGTAAAAGAAACCTGCCCTCAAAATGTCTTGAGGGAGGTAATGGCCAAAATATTTCAAAAGGTGACACATACTTTAAGTAAACACTTTGAAGAACTAAGCTCTAATCACAGCTGGAAAAATAGAAAGGACATGTCTTAAAGCTCAATTTCAACGCATTATGAGACACATGCGAATTCAACCACAGAGAGGTATCAGCTCACACCAGTCAGAATAACCATCAGCAAAAAACTACAAAGAATAAATGCTGAAGGGGCTGTGGAGAAATGCATACCCTCAACTTTATGTGGGACGTAACCTGGAAAGAGCCACTAAAGAGAACAGAATGGAGGTGCCTTTAAAAGGTAAACATTGAGCTACCATATGATCCAGCAGACCCATTCCTGGACCTATAACCTAAGAAGACAGAATTGGAAAGACACAGGCAGGCAAATCTGCATTGCATAGTATCACAATAGCCAAGATATGGAAGTAACCAAAAAGTCCACCGACAGATGGGTGGACAAAGAAGAACTGCTACACGTACACATGGAATATGAGCTAGCGAAAAAATGAAACAATGCCATTTGCAGCACCATAGGTGAGTCTAGAAGTAATCACGCAACTTGTAGTAAGTGAGAAAGCCAAAGACACATATCCTATCATATCACGTACAGGTGTTACCTAACAATTGAAACAAACGAAGATATTTCCAGAGAGAAAGGCAATCACAGATTCAGTACAAAAACTTATGGTTCACCAAATGGAAAGGTGTGAGGATTAGGATACATTACCATATTGAGGTTAACAGAGAGATACAAACACATGTGAAATATATAATCAGCAAAGACCTACGGAATACCAAGAGAAGACTACTCAACATTGTGTCATAACCTACATGGGAAAAGGATCTGAAGAAGAATAGATATACGTATATGTGTGAAAGAACCACATCTTGCACACCTAGAACAAACAAAACATTGTAATCAAGTTTGCTGTGATAAAAAATAAAAATTAAGTTAAAAATACGAACAAGAAGTAATGAGACATAAACTTAAAGGGCTTTTTCCTGGCACATTCCATTCTAATTTACAACCTAAAACACCACTTCCAGTAAGGCTCTGTTGCCCTAGTAACCAGATTTGGTAAAGGAGAAATGCTGCCGCCTTATGGCCGATTCCCGCAAGAGCAGCTTTTAACCCACAGCTAATGGTCACTTAACATTCACAAGGACTCAGGGCTGTAAAGGACACCTGCCCTCAAAATTGTGCTGAGGTAGGGAATGGATAAAAAAAATTCAAAACAGGCAAATTTTTCAAGAAGATAGCATGAAGAGGTAAGTTTTACTCACTCTCCTTTTTGAAAAAGGAAACTGGATAAAAGCTCAACCTCAGGAAGTATTAGACTCATGCAACTGAATCTACAGAGAGTTTTCAACTCACACCAGTCGACTGACCATCAGCAAAAAGTCTACAAACAATCAATGCTGAAGAGGTTTTAGAGAACTGTGTACCCTCTAGCTGCTGGTGAGATGTAAAGTGGTTGACAGCCAATAATGAGAACAGAAAGGAGCTGCGCTTAAAAGGAAAAATTGAGGTACCGTTCAATCCAGCAGGCGCACCAACGGGCCTCTCACCTGAGAAGACCAGAATCGAGAAGACCCGGGCTGCAAAAGCTGCACTGCAGCCTTATTCACAATAGACAAGACAGTGAAGCAACCAAAATGTCCATCAACAGATGAAGGGATAAAGAAGAAATGGTCCATGTACACAATGAATACTAGCCATGGAAAACAATGAAACACTGCTCTTTGAGGCACCATAGATGATCTTGTAGATAATCACAGAACATGAGGTAAGTCGGAAAGCAAAGTCCTATATCTTATGATAACACTTATAGGCGTTATCTAATAACTGACACAAATGAACATATTTCCACAGAGAAAGGCACTCACTGACTTAGAAAAAAACCTATGCTTATCTAAAAGGAAAGGTGGGGGGAATGGATAAATGAAGATTAGCCTTACCATATGTATACAAATACCTATTATATACATATATCAAAAAGACCGACCATATAGCAAGGGAGGTTTATGGAACACTCTGTAATAATTTACATGGGAAGAGGATCTCTACATAAATAGATGTATATAATGTGTAAATGAACCAGAGTGTGTACACCTTGGACAAACAACATTCGAACCATTACCCCAATTTAAAAAATTAAAACAACGAACTAGAAGTAATGAGACCTAAACTTATGGGGGGTTTTCCTGGCACATTCCATTCAAATTTACAACCTGGGTAAACGACTTCCAGAACGGCTCTGCTGCCCTAGTACCCAGATTTGGGAATGGAGAAATGCTGCATCCTTGTGGCCGTTTCCCACAACAGCAGCTTTAAACCCACGGCAAAAGGTCACTAAATATTCACCAATTGCAGTTCTGTAAATGACACCTGCCCTCCAAAACATACTGAGGTCGAAAATCGACCAAAAATTTCAAGAGTGCAACCTTCCAAAAAGACAATTTGAAGAGGTATATTGTACTCACACTTTTGTTTCTTTTTTCTTTTAACAGAAAAGAGAAAGGCGTGGAAAAATGATGAATTTTAGGAATTTTTAAAGACATGTAAACCCAAATTACAAAAACCTATCAGCTCACACCAGTCAGAATGGCCATCAACAAAAATGCTGCAAACAATAAATGCTGACGTGATTGTGGAGAAATGCGTACCCTCGATTCTAAGGGGCACGTGGTAAGAGCCACTAATGAAAGCACAATTGAGGTGCCTTGAAAAGGTAAACATTGAGCTACCATACCAGTCAATCAATCATACCCACGGCTGGGTCTATCACCTGAGAAAATGAAAATCAAAAATCACAGGCTGGCAATCCTGCACTCCAGCAATATTTACCATAGGCAACACTTGGAAGCAACGAAAATGCCCATCAACAGACGAATGCACCAAGAAGAAGTGGTCCATGTACACAATGGAGTATTAGCCATGGAAAACATTGAAGCACTGCTCTTTGAGGCACCATAGATGAGCCTGGAGATAATCACAAAACATGAAGTAGGTCGGAAAGCAAAAGACCTACATCTTATAATATCACTTATGGTATTATCTAATAACTGACACAAATGAACATATTTCCAAAGAGAAAGACACTCACAGGCTTAGAAAACAAACTATGCTCATCTAAAAGGAACGGGGGGGGGAATTGATAAATGAAGACTAGTGTTACTATACGTATACAAATATATATTATATACATGTATCCAAAAGACCGAACATATAACAAGGGAGGTCTACGGAACACTGTAATATTTTACATGGGAAGAGGGTCTGTACATTAATAGACATATATAATGTACCAATGAACCAGATTGTGTACACCTAGGACAAACAATATTCTAATCTTTACCCCGATTAAAAAAATTTTAAAAAACAAGAAGAAGTAATGAGACAAAAACTTATGGGGATTTCTCCTGGCAAATTCCATTCTAATTTACAACCTAGGACCACGACTTCCAGAAAGGCTCTGCTGCCCTAGTACCCAGATTGGGGAATGCAGAAATGCTGCCTCCTTGTGGCCGTTTCCCACAACAGCAGCTTTAAACCCACTGCGAAAGGTCACTAAATATTCACCAACTTGCAGTTCTGTAAATGACACCTGCCCTCCAAAAAATTTCTGGGGTCAAAAATCGACCAAAAAATTCAAAAGAGGGCAACCTTCCAAGAAGACAATTTCAAGAGGTATATTGTACTCAGGTTTTTTTCTTTTAAGTGAAAAGCAAAAGGCGTGGGAAAATGATAAATTTTAGGAATTTTTAAAGACACGCAAACCGAAATTACAAATACCTATCAGTTCCCAGCAGTCAGAATGACCATTAGCAAAAATGCTGCAAACAATACATGCTGAAGGGATTGTGGAGAAATGTGTACCCTCAGTTCTAAGGGGGACGTGGTAAGAACCATTAATGTAAACACAGTGGAGGTGCTTTGAAAAGGTAAACATTGAGCTACCAGTGAATCAAGCATACCATCTGCTGAGCCTATCACCTGAGAAAATGAGAATCTAAAAGTCACAGGCTGGCAAACCTGTACACCAGCAATATTTACCCTAGTGAACACTTGGAAGCAACAAAAATGTCCATCAACAGAGGAATGCACCAAGAAGAAGTGGTCCATGTATACAATGGAATGTTACTCCAGTAAAAAATATAAATTAAATTTAAAAAACAAACAAATGTGAGGAGACATCAGCATTTGTGGGTTTATCCGGGCACATTGCACTCTAATTTATAACCGAAGAACACCACTGGCTGGTAGGTCTGTTTCCCTAGTACCAGCGTGGGGAACGTAGAAAGGCTGCCGCCCTCTGGCCGTTACCTGCAAAAGCAGGTTGAAAGCCTGAGCTAATGGTCACTTCATATGAACTAGTACTGCAGGGCTGTAAAAGAAACCTGCCCTCAAAATGTCTTGAGGGAGGTAATGGCCAAAATATTTCAAAAGGTGACACATACTTTAAGTAAACACTTTGAAGAACTAAGCTCTAATCACAGCTGGAAAAATAAAAAGGACATGTCTTAAAGCTCAATTTCAACGCATTATGAGACACATGCGAATTCAACCACAGAGAGGTATCAGCTCACACCAGTCAGAATAACCATCAGCAAAAAACTACAAAGAATAAATGCTGAAGGGGCTGTGGAGAAATGCATACCCTCAACTTTATGTGGGACGTAACCTGGAAAGAGCCACTAAAGAGAACAGAATGGAGGTGCCTTTAAAAGGTAAACATTGAGCTACCATATGATCCAGCAGACCCATTCCTGGACCTATAACCTAAGAAGACAGAATTGGAAAGACACAGGCAGGCAAATCTGCATTGCATAGTATCACAATAGCCAAGATATGGAAGTAACCAAAAAGTCCACCGACAGATGGGTGGACAAAGAAGAACTGCTACACGTACACATGGAATATGAGCTAGCGAAAAAATGAAACAATGCCATTTGCAGCACCATAGGTGAGTCTAGAAGTAATCACGCAACTTGTAGTAAGTGAGAAAGCCAAAGACACATATCCTATCATATCACGTACAGGTGTTACCTAACAATTGAAACAAACGAAGATATTTCCAGAGAGAAAGGCAATCACAGATTCAGTACAAAAACTTATGGTTCACCAAATGGAAAGGTGTGAGGATTAGGATACATTACCATATTGAGGTTAACAGAGAGATACAAACACATGTGAAATATATAATCAGCAAAGACCTACGGAATACCAAGAGAAGACTACTCAACATTGTGTCATAACCTACATGGGAAAAGGATCTGAAGAAGAATAGATATACGTATATGTGTGAAAGAACCACATCTTGCACACCTAGAACAAACAAAACATTGTAATCAAGTTTGCTGTGATAAAAAATAAAAATTAAGTTAAAAATACGAACAAGAAGTAATGAGACATAAACTTAAAGGGCTTTTTCCTGGCACATTCCATTCTAATTTACAACCTAGAACACCACTTCCAGTAAGGCTCTGTTGCCCTAGTAACCAGATTTGGTAAAGGTGAAATGCTGCCGCCTTGTGGCCGATTCCCGCAAGAGCAGCTTTTAACCCACAGCTAATGGTCACTTAACATTCACAAGGACTCAGGGCTGTAAAGGACACCTGCCCTCAAAATTGTGCTGAGGTAGGGAATGGATAAAAAAAATTCAAAACAGGCAAATTTTTCAAGAAGATAGTATGAAGAGGTAAGTTTTACTCACTCTCTTTTTTAAAAAAGGAAAATGGATAAAAGCTCAACCTCAGGATGTATTAGACTCATGCAACCGAATCTACAGAGAGTTTTCAACTCACACCAGTCGACTGACCATCAGCAAAAAGTCTACAAACAATCAATGCTGAAGAGGTTTTAGAGAACTGTGTACCCTCTAGCTGCTGGTGAGATGTAAAGTGGTTGACAGCCAATAATGAGAACAGAAAGGAGCTGCGCTTAAAAGGAAAAATTGAGGTACCGTTCAATCCAGCAGGCGCACCAACGGGCCTCTCACCTGAGAAGACCAGAATCGAGAAGACCCGGGCTGCAAAAGCTGCACTGCAGCCTTAGTCACAATAGACAAGACAGTGAAGCAACCAAAATGTCCATCAACAGATGAAGGGATAAAGAAGAAATGGTCCATGTACACAATGAATACTAGCCATGGAAAACAATGAAACACTGCTCTTTGAGGCACCATAGATGATCTTGGAGATAATCACAGAACATGAGGTAAGTCGGAAAGCAAAGTCCTATATCTTATGATAACACATATAGGCGTTATCTAATAACTGACACAAATGAACATATTTCCACAGAGAAAGGCACTCACTGACTTAGAAAAAAAACTATGCTTATCTAAAAGGAAAGGTGGGGGGAATGGATAAATGAAGATTAGCCTTACCATATGTATACAAATACCTATTATATACATATATCAAAAAGACCGACCATATAGCAAGGGAGGTTTACGGAACACTCTGCAATAATTTACATGGGAAGAGGATCTCTACATAAATAGATGTATATAATGTGTAAATGAACCAGAGTGTGTACACCTTGGACAAACAACATTCGAACCATTACCCCAATTTAAAAAATTAAAACAACGAACTAGAAGTAATGAGACCTAAACTTATGGGGGGTTTTCCTGGCACATTCCATTCAAATTTACAACCTGGGTAAACGACTTCCAGAACGGCTCTGCTGCCCTAGTACCCAGATTTGGGAATGGAGAAATGCTGCATCCTTGTGGCCGTTTCCCACAACAGCAGCTTTAAACCCACGGCAAAAGGTCACTAAATATTCACCAATTGCAGTTCTGTAAATGACACCTGCCCTCCAAAACATACTGAGGTCGAAAATCGACCAAAAATTTCAAGAGTGCAACCTTCCAAAAAGACAATTTGAAGAGGTATATTGTACTCACACTTTTGTTTCTTTTTTCTTTTAACAGAAAAGAGAAAGGCGTGGAAAAATGATGAATTTTAGGAATTTTTAAAGACATGTAAACCCAAATTACAAAAACCTATCAGCTCACACCAGTCAGAATGGCCATCAACAAAAATGCTGCAAACAATAAATGCTGACGTGATTGTGGAGAAATGCGTACCCTCGATTCTAAGGGGCACGTGGTAAGAGCCACTAATGAAAGCACAATTGAGGTGCCTTGAAAAGGTAAACATTGAGCTACCATACCAGTCAATCAATCATACCCACGGCTGGGTCTATCACCTGAGAAAATGAAAATCAAAAATCACAGGCTGGCAATCCTGCACTCCAGCAATATTTACCATAGGCAACACTTGGAAGCAACGAAAATGCCCATCAACAGACGAATGCACCAAGAAGAAGTGGTCCATGTACACAATGGAGTATTAGCCATGGAAAACATTGAAGCACTGCTCTTTGAGGCACCATAGATGAGCCTGGAGATAATCACAAAACATGAAGTAGGACGGAAAGCAAAAGACCTATATCCTATAATATCACTTATGGTATTATCTAATAACTGACACAAATGAACATATTTCCAAAGAGAAAGACACTCACAGGCTTAGAAAACAAACTATGCTCATCTAAGAGGAACGGGGGGGGGGAATTGAGAAATGAAGATTAGTGTTACTATACGTATACAAATATATATTATATACATGTATCCAAAAGACCGAACATATAACAAGGGAGGTCTACGGAACACTGTAATATTTTACATGGGAAGAGGGTCTGTACATTAATAGACATATATAATGTACAAATGAACCAGATTGTGTACACCTAGGACAAACAATATTCTAATCTTTACCCCGATTAAAAAAATTTTAAAAACCAAGAAGAAGTAATGAGACAAAAACTTATGGGGATTTCTCCTGGCAAATTCCATTCTAATTTACAACCTAGGACCACGACTTCCAGAAAGGCTCTGCTGCCCTAGTACCCAGATTGGGGAATGGAGAAATGCTGCCTCCTTGTGGCCGTTTCCCACAACAGCAGCTTTAAACCCACTGCGAAAGGTCACTAAATATTCACCAACTTGCAGTTCTGTAAATGACACCTGCCCTCCAAAAAATTTCTGGGGTCCAAAATCGACCAAAAAATTCAAAAGAGGGCAACCTTCCAAGAAGACAATTTCAAGAGGTATATTGTACTCAGGGTTTTTTCTTTTAAGTGAAAAGCAAAAGGCGTGGGAAAATGATAAATTTTAGGAATTTTTAAAGACACGCAAACCGAAATTACAAATACCTATCAGTTCCCAGCAGTCAGAATGACCATTAGCAAAAATGCTGCAAACAATACATGCTGAAGGGATTGTGGAGAAATGTGTACCCTCAGTTCTAAGGGGGACGTGGTAAGAACCATTAATGTAAACACAGTGGAGGTGCTTTGAAAAGGTAAACATTGAGCTACCAGTGAATCAAGCATACCATCTGCTGAGCCTATCACCTGAGAAAATGAGAATCTAAAAGTCACAGGCTGGCAAACCTGTACACCAGCAATATTTACCCTAGTGAACACTTGGAAGCAACAAAAATGTCCATCAACAGAGGAATGCACCAAGAAGAAGTGGTCCATGTATACAATGGAATGTTACTCCAGTAAAAAATATAAATTAAATTTAAAAAACAAACAAATGTGAGGAGACATCAGCATTTGTGGGTTTATCCGGGCACATTGCACTCTAATTTATAACCGAAGAACACCACTGGCTGGTAGGTCTGTTTCCCTAGTACCAGCGTGGGGAACGTAGAAAGGCTGCCGCCCTCTGGCCGTTACCTGCAAAAGCAGGTTGAAAGCCTGAGCTAATGGTCACTTCATATGAACTAGTACTGCAGGGCTGTAAAAGAAACCTGCCCTCAAAATGTCTTGAGGGAGGTAATGGCCAAAATATTTCAAAAGGTGACACATACTTTAAGTAAACACTTTGAAGAACTAAGCTCTAATCACAGCTGGAAAAATAAAAAGGACATGTCTTAAAGCTCAATTTCAACGCATTATGAGACACATGCGAATTCAACCACAGAGAGGTATCAGCTCACACCAGTCAGAATAACCATCAGCAAAAAACTACAAAGAATAAATGCTGAAGGGGCTGTGGAGAAATGCATACCCTCAACTTTATGTGGGACGTAACCTGGAAAGAGCCACTAAAGAGAACAGAATGGAGGTGCCTTTAAAAGGTAAACATTGAGCTACCATATGATCCAGCAGACCCATTCCTGGACCTATAACCTAAGAAGACAGAATTGGAAAGACACAGGCAGGCAAATCTGCATTGCATAGTATCACAATAGCCAAGATATGGAAGTAACCAAAAAGTCCACCGACAGATGGGTGGACAAAGAAGAACTGCTACACGTACACATGGAATATGAGCTAGCGAAAAAATGAAACAATGCCATTTGCAGCACCATAGGTGAGTCTAGAAGTAATCACGCAACTTGTAGTAAGTGAGAAAGCCAAAGACACATATCCTATCATATCACGTACAGGTGTTACCTAACAATTGAAACAAACGAAGATATTTCCAGAGAGAAAGGCAATCACAGATTCAGTACAAAAACTTATGGTTCACCAAATGGAAAGGTGTGAGGATTAGGATACATTACCATATTGAGGTTAACAGAGAGATACAAACACATGTGAAATATATAATCAGCAAAGACCTACGGAATACCAAGAGAAGACTACTCAACATTGTGTCATAACCTACATGGGAAAAGGATCTGAAGAAGAATAGATATACGTATATGTGTGAAAGAACCACATCTTGCACACCTAGAACAAACAAAACATTGTAATCAAGTTTGCTGTGATAAAAAATAAAAATTAAGTTAAAAATACGAACAAGAAGTAATGAGACATAAACTTAAAGGGCTTTTTCCTGGCACATTCCATTCTAATTTACAACCTAGAACACCACTTCCAGTAAGGCTCTGTTGCCCTAGTAACCAGATTTGGTAAAGGTGAAATGCTGCCGCCTTGTGGCCGATTCCCGCAAGAGCAGCTTTTAACCCACAGCTAATGGTCACTTAACATTCACAAGGACTCAGGGCTGTAAAGGACACCTGCCCTCAAAATTGTGCTGAGGTAGGGAATGGATAAAAAAAATTCAAAACAGGCAAATTTTTCAAGAAGATAGTATGAAGAGGTAAGTTTTACTCACTCTCTTTTTTAAAAAAGGAAAATGGATAAAAGCTCAACCTCAGGATGTATTAGACTCATGCAACCGAATCTACAGAGAGTTTTCAACTCACACCAGTCGACTGACCATCAGCAAAAAGTCTACAAACAATCAATGCTGAAGAGGTTTTAGAGAACTGTGTACCCTCTAGCTGCTGGTGAGATGTAAAGTGGTTGACAGCCAATAATGAGAACAGAAAGGAGCTGCGCTTAAAAGGAAAAATTGAGGTACCGTTCAATCCAGCAGGCGCACCAACGGGCCTCTCACCTGAGAAGACCAGAATCGAGAAGACCCGGGCTGCAAAAGCTGCACTGCAGCCTTAGTCACAATAGACAAGACAGTGAAGCAACCAAAATGTCCATCAACAGATGAAGGGATAAAGAAGAAATGGTCCATGTACACAATGAATACTAGCCATGGAAAACAATGAAACACTGCTCTTTGAGGCACCATAGATGATCTTGGAGATAATCACAGAACATGAGGTAAGTCGGAAAGCAAAGTCCTATATCTTATGATAACACATATAGGCGTTATCTAATAACTGACACAAATGAACATATTTCCACAGAGAAAGGCACTCACTGACTTAGAAAAAAAACTATGCTTATCTAAAAGGAAAGGTGGGGGGAATGGATAAATGAAGATTAGCCTTACCATATGTATACAAATACCTATTATATACATATATCAAAAAGACCGACCATATAGCAAGGGAGGTTTACGGAACACTCTGCAATAATTTACATGGGAAGAGGATCTCTACATAAATAGATGTATATAATGTGTAAATGAACCAGAGTGTGTACACCTTGGACAAACAACATTCGAACCATTACCCCAATTTAAAAAATTAAAACAACGAACTAGAAGTAATGAGACCTAAACTTATGGGGGGTTTTCCTGGCACATTCCATTCAAATTTACAACCTGGGTAAACGACTTCCAGAACGGCTCTGCTGCCCTAGTACCCAGATTTGGGAATGGAGAAATGCTGCATCCTTGTGGCCGTTTCCCACAACAGCAGCTTTAAACCCACGGCAAAAGGTCACTAAATATTCACCAATTGCAGTTCTGTAAATGACACCTGCCCTCCAAAACATACTGAGGTCGAAAATCGACCAAAAATTTCAAGAGTGCAACCTTCCAAAAAGACAATTTGAAGAGGTATATTGTACTCACACTTTTGTTTCTTTTTTCTTTTAACAGAAAAGAGAAAGGCGTGGAAAAATGATGAATTTTAGGAATTTTTAAAGACATGTAAACCCAAATTACAAAAACCTATCAGCTCACACCAGTCAGAATGGCCATCAACAAAAATGCTGCAAACAATAAATGCTGACGTGATTGTGGAGAAATGCGTACCCTCGATTCTAAGGGGCACGTGGTAAGAGCCACTAATGAAAGCACAATTGAGGTGCCTTGAAAAGGTAAACATTGAGCTACCATACCAGTCAATCAATCATACCCACGGCTGGGTCTATCACCTGAGAAAATGAAAATCAAAAATCACAGGCTGGCAATCCTGCACTCCAGCAATATTTACCATAGGCAACACTTGGAAGCAACGAAAATGCCCATCAACAGACGAATGCACCAAGAAGAAGTGGTCCATGTACACAATGGAGTATTAGCCATGGAAAACATTGAAGCACTGCTCTTTGAGGCACCATAGATGAGCCTGGAGATAATCACAAAACATGAAGTAGGACGGAAAGCAAAAGACCTATATCCTATAATATCACTTATGGTATTATCTAATAACTGACACAAATGAACATATTTCCAAAGAGAAAGACACTCACAGGCTTAGAAAACAAACTATGCTCATCTAAGAGGAACGGGGGGGGGGAATTGAGAAATGAAGATTAGTGTTACTATACGTATACAAATATATATTATATACATGTATCCAAAAGACCGAACATATAACAAGGGAGGTCTACGGAACACTGTAATATTTTACATGGGAAGAGGGTCTGTACATTAATAGACATATATAATGTACAAATGAACCAGATTGTGTACACCTAGGACAAACAATATTCTAATCTTTACCCCGATTAAAAAAATTTTAAAAACCAAGAAGAAGTAATGAGACAAAAACTTATGGGGATTTCTCCTGGCAAATTCCATTCTAATTTACAACCTAGGACCACGACTTCCAGAAAGGCTCTGCTGCCCTAGTACCCAGATTGGGGAATGGAGAAATGCTGCCTCCTTGTGGCCGTTTCCCACAACAGCAGCTTTAAACCCACTGCGAAAGGTCACTAAATATTCACCAACTTGCAGTTCTGTAAATGACACCTGCCCTCCAAAAAATTTCTGGGGTCCAAAATCGACCAAAAAATTCAAAAGAGGGCAACCTTCCAAGAAGACAATTTCAAGAGGTATATTGTACTCAGGGTTTTTTCTTTTAAGTGAAAAGCAAAAGGCGTGGGAAAATGATAAATTTTAGGAATTTTTAAAGACACGCAAACCGAAATTACAAATACCTATCAGTTCCCAGCAGTCAGAATGACCATTAGCAAAAATGCTGCAAACAATACATGCTGAAGGGATTGTGGAGAAATGTGTACCCTCAGTTCTAAGGGGGACGTGGTAAGAACCATTAATGTAAACACAGTGGAGGTGCTTTGAAAAGGTAAACATTGAGCTACCAGTGAATCAAGCATACCATCTGCTGAGCCTATCACCTGAGAAAATGAGAATCTAAAAGTCACAGGCTGGCAAACCTGTACGCCAGCAATATTTACCCTAGTGAACACTTGGAAGCAACAAAAATGTCCATCAACAGAGGAATGCACCAAGAAGAAGTGGTCCATGTATACAATGGAATGTTACTCCAGTAAAACATATAAATTAAATTTAAAAAACAAACAAATGTGAGGAGACATCAGCATTTGTGGGTTTATCCGGGCACATTGTACTCTAATTTATAACCGAAGAACACCACTGGCTGGTAGGTCTGTTTCCCTAGTACCAGCGTGGGGAACGTAGAAAGGCTGCCGCCCTCTGGCCGTTACCTGCAAAAGCAGGTTGAAAGCCTGAGCTAATGGTCACTTCATATGAACTAGTACTGCAGGGCTGTAAAAGAAACCTGCCCTCAAAATGTCTTGAGGGAGGTAATGGCCAAAATATTTCAAAAGGTGACACATACTTTAAGTAAACACTTTGAAGAACTAAGCTCTAATCACAGCTGGAAAAATAAAAAGGACATGTCTTAAAGCTCAATTTCAACGCATTATGAGACACATGCGAATTCAACCACAGAGAGGTATCAGCTCACACCAGTCAGAATAACCATCAGCAAAAAACTACAAAGAATAAATGCTGAAGGGGCTGTGGAGAAATGCATACCCTCAACTTTATGTGGGACGTAACCTGGAAAGAGCCACTAAAGAGAACAGAATGGAGGTGCCTTTAAAAGGTAAACATTGAGCTACCATATGATCCAGCAGACCCATTCCTGGACCTATAACCTAAGAAGACAGAATTGGAAAGACACAGGCAGGCAAATCTGCATTGCATAGTATCACAATAGCCAAGATATGGAAGTAACCAAAAAGTCCACCGACAGATGGGTGGACAAAGAAGAACTGCTACACGTACACATGGAATATGAGCTAGCGAAAAAATGAAACAATGCCATTTGCAGCACCATAGGTGAGTCTAGAAGTAATCACGCAACTTGTAGTAAGTGAGAAAGCCAAAGACACATATCCTATCATATCACGTACAGGTGTTACCTAACAATTGAAACAAACGAAGATATTTCCAGAGAGAAAGGCAATCACAGATTCAGTACAAAAACTTATGGTTCACCAAATGGAAAGGTGTGAGGATTAGGATACATTACCATATTGAGGTTAACAGAGAGATACAAACACATGTGAAATATATAATCAGCAAAGACCTACGGAATACCAAGAGAAGACTACTCAACATTGTGTCATAACCTACATGGGAAAAGGATCTGAAGAAGAATAGATATACGTATATGTGTGAAAGAACCACATCTTGCACACCTAGAACAAACAAAACATTGTAATCAAGTTTGCTGTGATAAAAAATAAAAATTAAGTTAAAAATACGAACAAGAAGTAATGAGACATAAACTTAAAGGGCTTTTTCCTGGCACATTCCATTCTAATTTACAACCTAGAACACCACTTCCAGTAAGGCTCTGTTGCCCTAGTAACCAGATTTGGTAAAGGAGAAATGCTGCCGCCTTGTGGCCGATTCCCGCAAGAGCAGCTTTTAACCCACAGCTAATGGTCACTTAACATTCACAAGGACTCAGGGCTGTAAAGGACACCTGCCCTCAAAATTGTGCTGAGGTAGGGAATGGATAAAAAAAATTCAAAACAGGCAAATTTTTCAAGAAGATAGTATGAAGAGGTAAGTTTTACTCACTCTCTTTTTTAAAAAAGGAAACTGGATAAAAGCTCAACCTCAGGAAGTATTAGACTCATGCAACCGAATCTACAGAGAGTTTTCAACTCACACCAGTCGACTGACCATCAGCAAAAAGTCTACAAACAATCAATGCTGAAGAGGTTTTAGAGAACTGTGTACCCTCTAGCTGCTGGTGAGATGTAAAGTGGTTGACAGCCAATAATGAGAACAGAAAGGAGCTGCGCTTAAAAGGAAAAATTGAGGTACCGTTCAATCCAGCAGGCGCACCAACGGGCCTCTCACCTGAGAAGACCAGAATCGAGAAGACCCGGGCTGCAAAAGCTGCACTGCAGCCTTAGTCACAATAGACAAGACAGTGAAGCAACCAAAATGTCCATCAACAGATGAAGGGATAAAGAAGAAATGGTCCATGTACACAATGAATACTAGCCATGGAAAACAATGAAACACTGCTCTTTGAGGCACCATAGATGATCTTGGAGATAATCACAGAACATGAGGTAAGTCGGAAAGCAAAGTCCTATATCTTATGATAACACTTATAGGCGTTATCTAATAACTGACACAAATGAACATATTTCCACAGAGAAAGGCACTCACTGACTTAGAAAAAAAACTATGCTTATCTAAAAGGAAAGGTGGGGGGAATGGATAAATGAAGATTAGCCTTACCATATGTATACAAATACCTATTATATACATATATCAAAAAGACCGACCATATAGCAAGGGAGGTTTACGGAACACTCTGTAATAATTTACATGGGAAGAGGATCTCTACATAAATAGATGTATATAATGTGTAAATGAACCAGAGTGTGTACACCTTGGACAAACAACATTCGAACCATTACCCCAATTTAAAAAATTAAAACAACGAACTAGAAGTAATGAGACCTAAACTTATGGGGGGTTTTCCTGGCACATTCCATTCAAATTTACAACCTGGGTAAACGACTTCCAGAACGGCTCTGCTGCCCTAGTACCCAGATTTGGGAATGGAGAAATGCTGCATCCTTGTGGCCGTTTCCCACAACAGCAGCTTTAAACCCACGGCAAAAGGTCACTAAATATTCACCAATTGCAGTTCTGTAAATGACACCTGCCCTCCAAAACATACTGAGGTCGAAAATCGACCAAAAATTTCAAGAGTGCAACCTTCCAAAAAGACAATTTGAAGAGGTATATTGTACTCACACTTTTGTTTCTTTTTTCTTTTAACAGAAAAGAGAAAGGCGTGGAAAAATGATGAATTTTAGGAATTTTTAAAGACATGTAAACCCAAATTACAAAAACCTATCAGCTCACACCAGTCAGAATGGCCATCAACAAAAATGCTGCAAACAATAAATGCTGACGTGATTGTGGAGAAATGCGTACCCTCGATTCTAAGGGGCACGTGGTAAGAGCCACTAATGAAAGCACAATTGAGGTGCCTTGAAAAGGTAAACATTGAGCTACCATACCAGTCAATCAATCATACCCACGGCTGGGTCTATCACCTGAGAAAATGAAAATCAAAAATCACAGGCTGGCAATCCTGCACTCCAGCAATATTTACCATAGGCAACACTTGGAAGCAACGAAAATGTCCATCAACAGACGAATGCACCAAGAAGAAGTGGTCCATGTACACAATGGAGTATTAGCCATGGAAAACATTGAAGCACTGCTCTTTGAGGCACCATAGATGAGCCTGGAGATAATCACAAAACATGAAGTAGGACGGAAAGCAAAAGACCTATATCCTATAATATCACTTATGGTATTATCTAATAACTGACACAAATGAACATATTTCCAAAGAGAAAGACACTCACAGGCTTAGAAAACAAACTATGCTCATCTAAGAGGAACGGGGGGGGGGGAATTGATAAATGAAGATTAGTGTTACTATACGTATACAAATATATATTATATACATGTATCCAAAAGACCGAACATATAACAAGGGAGGTCTACGGAACACGGTAATATTTTACATGGGAAGAGGGTCTGTACATTAATAGACATATATAATGTACCAATGAACCAGATTGTGTACACCTAGGACAAACAATATTCTAATCTTTACCCCGATTAAAAAAATTTTAAAAACCAAGAAGAAGTAATGAGACAAAAACTTATGGGGATTTCTCCTGGCAAATTCCATTCTAATTTACAACCTAGGACCACGACTTCCAGAAAGGCTCTGCTGCCCTAGTACCCAGATTGGGGAATGGATAAATGCTGCCTCCTTGTGGCCGTTTCCCACAACAGCAGCTTTAAACCCACTGCGAAAGGTCACTAAATATTCACCAACTTGCAGTACTGTAAATGACACCTGCCCTCCAAAAAATTTCTGGGGTCCAAAATCGACCAAAAAATTCAAAAGAGGGCAACCTTCCAAGAAGACAATTTCAAGAGGTATATTGTACTCACGGTTTTTTCTTTTAAGAGAAAAGAAAAAGGCGTGGGAAAATGATGAATTTCAGGAATTTTTAAAGACACGCAAAACGAAATTACAAATACCTATCAGTTCCCAGCAGTCAGAATGACCATTAGCAAAAATGCTGCAAACAATACATGCTGAAGGGATTGTGGAGAAATGTGTACCCTCAGTTCTAAGGGGGACGTGGTAAGAACCATTAATGTAAACACAGTGGAGGTGCTTTGAAAAGGTAAACATTGAGCTACCAGTGAATCAAGCATACCATCTGCTGAGCCTATCACCTGAGAAAATGAGAATCTAAAAGTCACAGGCTGGCAAACCTGTACGCCAGCAATATTTACCCTAGTGAACACTTGGAAGCAACAAAAATGTCCATCAACAGAGGAATGCACCAAGAAGAAGTGGTCCATGTATACAATGGAATGTTACTCCAGTAAAAAAATATAAATTAAATTTAAAAAACAAACAAATGTGAGGAGACATCAGCATTTGTGGGTTTATCCGGGCACATTGCACTCTAATTTATAACCGAAGAACACCACTGGCTGGTAGGTCTGTTTCCCTAGTACCAGCGTGGGGAACGTAGAAAGGCTGCCGCCCTCTGGCCGTTACCTGCAAAAGCAGGTTGAAAGCCTGAGCTAATGGTCACTTCATATGAACTAGTACTGCAGGGCTGTAAAAGAAACCTGCCCTCAAAATGTCTTGAGGGAGGTAATGGCCAAAATATTTCAAAAGGTGACACATACTTTAAGTAAACACTTTGAAGAACTAAGCTCTAATCACAGCTGGAAAAATAAAAAGGACATGTCTTAAAGCTCAATTTCAACGCATTATGAGACACATGCGAATTCAACCACAGAGAGGTATCAGCTCACACCAGTCAGAATAACCATCAGCAAAAAACTACAAAGAATAAATGCTGAAGGGGCTGTGGAGAAATGCACACCCTCAACTTTATGTGGGACGTAACCTGGAAAGAGCCACTAAAGAGAACAGAATGGAGGTGCCTTTAAAAGGTAAACATTGAGCTACCATATGATCCAGCAGACCCATTCCTGGACCTATAACCTAAGAAGACAGAATTGGAAAGACACAGGCAGGCAAATCTGCATTGCATAGTATCACAATAGCCAAGATATGGAAGTAACCAAAAAGTCCACCGACAGATGGGTGGACAAAGAAGAACTGCTACACGTACACATGGAATATGAGCTAGCGAAAAAATGAAACAATGCCATTTGCAGCACCATAGGTGAGTCTAGAAGTAATCACGCAACTTGTAGTAAGTGAGAAAGCCAAAGACACATATCCTATCATATCACGTACAGGTGTTACCTAACAATTGAAACAAACGAAGATATTTCCAGAGAGAAAGGCAATCACAGATTCAGTACAAAAACTTATGGTTCACCAAATGGAAAGGTGTGAGGATTAGGATACATTACCACATTGAGGTTAACAGAGAGATACAAACACATGTGAAATATATAATCAGCAAAGACCTACGGAATACCAAGAGAAGACTACTCAACATTGTGTCATAACCTACATGGGAAAAGGATCTGAAGAAGAATAGATATACGTATATGTGTGAAAGAACCACATCTTGCACACCTAGAACAAACAAAACATTGTAATCAAGTTTGCTGTGATAAAAAATAAAAATTAAGTTAAAAATACGAACAAGAAGTAATGAGACATAAACTTAAAGGGCTTTTTCCTGGCACATTCCATTCTAATTTACAACCTAGAACACCACTTCCAGTAAGGCTCTGTTGCCCTAGTAACCAGATTTGGTAAAGGAGAAATGCTGCCGCCTTGTGGCCGATTCCCGCAAGAGCAGCTTTTAACCCACAGCTAATGGTCACTTAACATTCACAAGGACTCAGGGCTGTAAAGGACACCTGCCCTCAAAATTGTGCTGAGGTAGGGAATGGATAAAAAAAATTCAAAACAGGCAAATTTTTCAAGAAGATAGTATGAAGAGGTAAGTTTTACTCACTCTCTTTTTTAAAAAAGGAAACTGGATAAAAGCTCAACCTCAGGAAGTATTAGACTCATGCAACCGAATCTACAGAGAGTTTTCAACTCACACCAGTCGACTGACCATCAGCAAAAAGTCTACAAACAATCAATGCTGAAGAGGTTTTAGAGAACTGTGTACCCTCTAGCTGCTGGTGAGATGTAAAGTGGTTGACAGCCAATAATGAGAACAGAAAGGAGCTGCGCTTAAAAGGAAAAATTGAGGTACCGTTCAATCCAGCAGGCGCACCAACGGGCCTCTCACCTGAGAAGACCAGAATCGAGAAGACCCGGGCTGCAAAAGCTGCACTGCAGCCTTAGTCACAATAGTCAAGACAGTGAAGCAACCAAAATGTCCATCAACAGATGAAGGGATAAAGAAGAAATGGTCCATGTACACAATGAATACTAGCCATGGAAAACAATGAAACACTGCTCTTTGAGGCACCATAGATGATCTTGGAGATAATCACAGAACATGAGGTAAGTCGGAAAGCAAAGTCCTATATCTTATGATAACACTTATAGGCGTTATCTAATAACTGACACAAATGAACATATTTCCACAGAGAAAGGCACTCACTGACTTAGAAAAAAAACTATGCTTATCTAAAAGGAAAGGTGGGGGGAATGGATAAATGAAGATTAGCCTTACCATATGTATACAAATACCTATTATATACATATATCTAAAAGACCGACCATATAGCAAGGGAGGTTTACGGAACACTCTGTAATAATTTACATGGGAAGAGGATCTCTACATAAATAGATGTATATAATGTGTAAATGAACCAGAGTGTGTACACCTTGGACAAACAACATTCGAACCATTACCCCAATTTAAAAAATTAAAACAACGAACTAGAAGTAATGAGACCTAAACTTATGGGGGGTTTTCCTGGCACATTCCATTCAAATTTACAACCTGGGTAAACGACTTCCAGAACGGCTCTGCTGCCCTAGTACCCAGATTTGGGAATGGAGAAATGCTGCATCCTTGTGGCCGTTTCCCACAACAGCAGCTTTAAACCCACGGCAAAAGGTCACTAAATATTCACCAATTGCAGTTCTGTAAATGACACCTGCCCTCCAAAACATACTGAGGTCGAAAATCGACCAAAAATTTCAAGAGTGCAACCTTCCAAAAAGACAATTTGAAGAGGTATATTGTACTCACACTTTTGTTTCTTTTTTCTTTTAACAGAAAAGAGAAAGGCGTGGAAAAATGATGAATTTTAGGAATTTTTAAAGACATGTAAACCCAAATTACAAAAACCTATCAGCTCACACCAGTCAGAATGGCCATCAACAAAAATGCTGCAAACAATAAATGCTGACGTGATTGTGGAGAAATGCGTACCCTCGATTCTAAGGGGCACGTGGTAAGAGCCACTAATGAAAGCACAATTGAGGTGCCTTGAAAAGGTAAACATTGAGCTACCATACCAGTCAATCAATCATACCCACGGCTGGGTCTATCACCTGAGAAAATGAAAATCAAAAATCACAGGCTGGCAATCCTGCACTCCAGCAATATTTACCATAGGCAACACTTGGAAGCAACGAAAATGTCCATCAACAGACGAATGCACCAAGAAGAAGTGGTCCATGTACACAATGGAGTATTAGCCATGGAAAACATTCAAGCACTGCTCTTTGAGGCACCATAGATGAGCCTGGAGATAATCACAAAACATGAAGTAGGACGGAAAGCAAAAGACCTATATCCTATAATATCACTTATGGTATTATCAAATAACTGACACAAATGAACATATTTCCAAAGAGAAAGACACTCACAGGCTTAGAAAACAAACTATGCTCATCTAAAAGGAACGGGGGGGGGAATTGATAAATGAAGATTAGTGTTACTATACGTATACAAATATATATTATATACATGTATCCAAAAGACCGAACATATAACAAGGGAGGTCTACGGAACACTGTAATATTTTACATGGGAAGAGGGTCTGTACATTAATAGACATATATAATGTACCAATGAACCAGATTGTGTACACCTAGGACAAACAATATTCTAATCTTTACCCCGATTAAAAAAATTTTAAAAACCAAGAAGAAGTAATGAGACAAAAACTTATGGGGATTTCTCCTGGCAAATTCCATTCTAATTTACAACCTAGGACCACGACTTCCAGAAAGGCTCTGCTGCCCTAGTACCCAGATTGGGGAATGGATAAATGCTGCCTCCTTGTGGCCGTTTCCCACAACAGCAGCTTTAAACCCACTGCGAAAGGTCACTAAATATTCACCAACTTGCAGTACTGTAAATGACACCTGCCCTCCAAAAAATTTCTGGGGTCCAAAATCGACCAAAAAATTCAAAAGAGGGCAACCTTCCAAGAAGACAATTTCAAGAGGTATATTGTACTCACGGTTTTTTCTTTTAAGAGAAAAGAAAAAGGCGTGGGAAAATGATGAATTTTAGGAATTTTTAAAGATATGCAAAACGAAATTACAAATACCTATCAGTTCCCAGCAGTCAGAATGACCATTAGCAAAAATGCTGCAAACAATACATGCTGAAGGGATTGTGGAGAAATGTGTACCCTCAGTTCTAAGGGGGACGTGGTAAGAACCATTAATGTAAACACAGTGGAGGTGCTTTGAAAAGGTAAACATTGAGCTACCAGTGAATCAAGCATACCATCTGCTGAGCCTATCACCTGAGAAAATGAGAATCTAAAAGTCACAGGCTGGCAAACCTGTACGCCAGCAATATTTACCCTAGTGAACACTTGGAAGCAACAAAAATGTCCATCAACAGAGGAATGCACCAAGAAGAAGTGGTCCATGTATACAATGGAATGTTACTCCAGTAAAAAAATATAAATTAAATTTAAAAAAACAAACAAATGTGAGGAGACATCAGCATTTGTGGGTTTATCCGGGCACATTGCACTCTAATTTATAACCGAAGAACACCACTGGCTGGTAGGTCTGTTTCCCTAGTACCAGCGTGGGGAACGTAGAAAGGCTGCCGCCCTCTGGCCGTTACCTGCAAAAGCAGGTTGAAAGCCTGAGCTAATGGTCACTTCATATGAACTAGTACTGCAGGGCTGTAAAAGAAACCTGCCCTCAAAATGTCTTGAGGGAGGTAATGGCCAAAATATTTCAAAAGGTGACACATACTTTAAGTAAACACTTTGAAGAACTAAGCTCTAATCACAGCTGGAAAAATAAAAAGGACATGTCTTAAAGCTCAATTTCAACGCATTATGAGAAACATGCGAATTCAACCACAAGGAGGTATCAGCTCACACCAGTCAGAATAACCATCAGCAAAAAACTACAAAGAATAAATGCTGAAGGGGCTGTGGAGAAATGCATACCCTCAACTTTATGTGGGACGTAACCTGGAAAGAGCCACTAAAGAGAACAGAATGGAGGTGCCTTTAAAAGGTAAACATTGAGCTACCATATGATCCAGCAGACCCATTCCTGGACCTATAACCTAAGAAGACAGAATTGGAAAGACACAGGCAGGCAAATCTGCATTGCATAGTATCACAATAGCCAAGATATGGAAGTAACCAAAAAGTCCACCGACAGATGGGTGGACAAAGAAGAACTGCTACACGTACACATGGAATATGAGCTAGCGAAAAAATGAAACAATGCCATTTGCAGCACCATAGGTGAGTCTAGAAGTAATCACGCAACTTGTAGTAAGTGAGAAAGCCAAAGACACATATCCTATCATATCACGTACAGGTGTTACCTAACAATTGAAACAAATGAAGATATTTCCAGAGAGAAAGGCAATCACAGATTCAGTACAAAAACTTATGGTTCACCAAATGGAAAGGTGTGAGGATTAGGATACATTACCATATTGAGGTTAACAGAGAGATACAAACACATGTGAAATATATAATCAGCAAAGACCTACGGAATACCAAGAGAAGACTACTCAACATTGTGTCATAACCTACATGGGAAAAGGATCTGAAGAAGAATAGATATACGTATATATGTGAAAGAACCACATCTTGCACACCTAGAACAAACAAAACATTGTAATCAAGTTTGCTGTGATAAAAAATAAAAATTAAGTTAAAAATACGAACAAGAAGTAATGAGACATAAACTTAAAGGGCTTTTTCCTGGCACATTCCATTCTAATTTACAACCTAGAACACCACTTCCAGTAAGGCTCTGTTGCCCTAGTAACCAGATTTGGTAAAGGAGAAATGCTGCCGACTTGTGGCCGATTCCCGCAAGAGCAGCTTTTAACCCACAGCTAATGGTCACTTAACATTCACAAGGACTCAGGGCTGTAAAGGACACCTGCCCTCAAAATTGTGCTGAGGTAGGGAATGGATAAAAAAAATTCAAAACAGGCAAATTTTTCAAGAAGATAGTATGAAGAGGTAAGTTTTACTCACTCTCTTTTTTAAAAAAGGAAAATGGATAAAAGCTCAACCTCAGGAAGTATTAGACTCATGCAACCGAATCTACAGAGAGTTTTCAACTCACACCAGTTGACTGACCATCAGCAAAAAGTCTACAAACAATCAATGCTGAAGAGGTTTTAGAGAACTGTGTACCCTCTAGCTGCTGGTGAGATGTAAAGTGGTTGACAGCCAATAATGAGAACAGAAAGGAGCTGCGCTTAAAAGGAAAAATTGAGGTACCGTTCAATCCAGCAGGCGCACCAACGGGCCTCTCACCTGAGAAGACCAGAATCGAGAAGACCTGGGCTGCAAAAGCTGCACTGCAGCCTTAGTCACAATAGTCAAGACAGTGAAGCAACCAAAATGTCCATCAACAGATGAAGGGATAAAGAAGAAATGGTCCATGTACACAATGAATACTAGCCATGGAAAACAATGAAACACTGCTCTTTGAGGCACCATAGATGATCTTGGAGATAATCACAGAACATGAGGTAAGTCGGAAAGCAAAGTCCTATATCTTATGATAACACTTATAGGCGTTATCTAATAACTGACACAAATGAACATATTTCCACAGAGAAAGGCACTCACTGACTTAGAAAAAAAACTATGCTTATCTAAAAGGAAAGGTGGGGGGAATGGATAAATGAAGATTAGCCTTACCATATGTATACAAATACATATTATATACATATATCAAAAAGACCGGCCATATAGCAAGGGAGGTTTACGGAACACTCTGTAATAATTTACATGGGAAGAGGATCTCTACATAAATAGATGTATATAATGTTTAAATGAACCAGAGTGTGTACACCTTGGACAAACAACATTCGAACCATTACCCCAATTTAAAAAATTAAAACAACGAACTAGAAGTAATGAGACCTAAACTTATGGGGGGTTTTCCTGGCACATTCCATTCAAATTTACAACCTGGGTAAACGACTTCCAGAACGGCTCTGCTGCCCTAGCACCCAGATTGGGGAATGGAGAAATGCTGCCTCCTTGTGGCCATTTCCCACAACAGCAGCTTTAAACCCACGGCAAAAGGTCACTAAATATTCACCAACTTGCAGTTCTGTAAATGACACCTGCCCTCTAAAAAATTTCTGGGGTCCAAAATCGACCAAAAAATTCAGAAGAGGGCAACCTTCCAAGAAGACAATTTCAAGAGGTATATTGTACTCACGGTTTTTTCTTTTAAGAGAAAAGAAAAAGGCGTGGGAAAATGATGAATTTTAGTAATTTTTAAAGATATGCAAAACGAAATTACAAATACCTATCAGTTCCCAGCAGTCAGAATGACCATTAGCAAAAATGCTGCAAACAATACATGCTGAAGGGATTGTGGAGAAATGTGTACCCTCAGTTCTAAGGGGGACGTGGTAAGAACCATTAATGTAAACACAGTGGAGGTGCTTTGAAAAGGTAAACATTGAGCTACCAGTGAATCAAGCATACCATCTGCTGAGCCTATCACCTGAGAAAATGAGAATCTAAAAGTCACAGGCTGGCACACCTGTACGCCAGCAATATTTACCCTAGTGAACACTTGGAAGCATCAAAAATGTCCATCAACAGAGGAATGCACCAAGAAGAAGTGGTCCATGTATACAATGGAATGTTACTCCAGTAAAAAATATAAATTAAATTTAAAAAACAAACAAATGTGAGGAGACATCAGCATTTGTGGGTTTATCCGGGCATATTGCACTCTAATTTATAACCGAAGAACACCACTAGCTGGTAGGTCTGTATACCCTAGTACCAGCGTGGGGAACGTAGAAAGGCTGCCGCCCTCTGGCCGTTACCTGCAAAAGCAGGTTGAAAGCCTGAGCTAATGGTCACTTCATATGAACTAGTACTGCAGGGCTGTAAAAGAAACCTGCCCTCAAAATGTCTTGAGGGAGGTAATGGCCAAAATATTTCAAAAGGTGACACATACTTTAAGTAAACACTTTGAAGAACTAAGCTCTAATCACAGCTGGAAAAATAAAAAGGACATGTCTTAAAGCTCAATTTCAACGCATTATGAGACACATGCGAATTCAACCACAGAGAGGTATCAGCTCACACCAGTCAGAATAACCATCAGCAAAAAACTACAAAGAATAAATGCTGAAGGGGCTGTGGAGAAATGCACACCCTCAACTTTATGTGGGACGTAACCTGGAAAGAGCCACTAAAGAGAACAGAATGGAGGTGCCTTTAAAAGGTAAACATTGAGCTACCATATGATCCAGCAGACCCATTCCTGGACCTATAACCTAAGAAGACAGAATTGGAAAGACACAGGCAGGCAAATCTGCATTGCATAGTATCACAATAGCCAAGATATGGAAGTAACCAAAAAGTCCACCGACAGATGGGTGGACAAAGAAGAACTGCTACACGTACACATGGAATATGAGCTAGCGAAAAAATGAAACAATGCCATTTGCAGCACCATAGGTGAGTCTAGAAGTAATCACGCAACTTGTAGTAAGTGAGAAAGCCAAAGACACATATCCTATCATATCACGTACAGGTGTTACCTAACAATTGAAACAAACGAAGATATTTCCAGAGAGAAAGGCAATCACAGATTCAGTACAAAAACTTATGGTTCACCAAATGGAAAGGTGTGAGGATTAGGATACATTACCATATTGAGGTTAACAGAGAGATACAAACACATGTGAAATATATAATCAGCAAAGACCTACGGAATACCAAGAGAAGACTACTCAACATTGTGTCATAACCTACATGGGAAAAGGATCTGAAGAAGAATAGATATACGTATATGTGTGAAAGAACCACATCTTGCACACCTAGAACAAACAAAACATTGTAATCAAGTTTGCTGTGATAAAAAATAAAAATTAAGTTAAAAATACGAACAAGAAGTAATGAGACATAAACTTAAAGGGCTTTTTCCTGGCACATTCCATTCTAATTTACAACCTAGAACACCACTTCCAGTAAGGCTCTGTTGCCCTAGTAACCAGATTTGGTAAAGGAGAAATGCTGCCGCCTTGTGGCCGATTCCCGCAAGAGCAGCTTTTAACCCACAGCTAATGGTCACTTAACATTCACAAGGACTCAGGGCTGTAAAGGACACCTGCCCTCAAAATTGTGCTGAGGTAGGGAATGGATAAAAAAAATTCAAAACAGGCAAATTTTTCAAGAAGATAGTATGAAGAGGTAAGTTTTACTCACTCTCTTTTTTAAAAAAGGAAACTGGATAAAAGCTCAACCTCAGGAAGTATTAGACTCATGCAACCGAATCTACAGAGAGTTTTCAACTCACACCAGTCGACTGACCATCAGCAAAAAGTCTACAAACAATCAATGCTGAAGAGGTTTTAGAGAACTGTGTACCCTCTAGCTGCTGGTGAGATGTAAAGTGGTTGACAGCCAATAATGAGAACAGAAAGGAGCTGCGCTTAAAAGGAAAAATTGAGGTACCGTTCAATCCAGCAGGCGCACCAACGGGCCTCTCACCTGAGAAGACCAGAATCGAGAAGACCTGGGCTGCAAAAGCTGCACTGCAGCCTTAGTCACAATAGTCAAGACAGTGAAGCAACCAAAATGTCCATCAACAGATGAAGGGATAAAGAAGAAATGGTCCATGTACACAATGAATACTAGCCATGGAAAACAATGAAACACTGCTCTTTGAGGCACCATAGATGATCTTGGAGATAATCACAGAACATGAGGTAAGTCGGAAAGCAAAGTCCTATATCTTATGATAACACTTATAGGCGTTATCTAATAACTGACACAAATGAACATATTTCCACAGAGAAAGGCACTCACTGACTTAGAAAAAAAACTATGCTTATCTAAAAGGAAAGGTGGGGGGAATGGATAAATGAAGATTAGCCTTACCATATGTATACAAATACCTATTATATACATATATCAAAAAGACCGACCATATAGCAAGGGAGGTTTACGGAACACTCTGTAATAATTTACATGGGAAGAGGATCTCTACATAAATAGATGTATATAATGTGTAAATGAACCAGAGTGTGTACACCTTGGACAAACAACATTCGAACCATTACCCCAATTTAAAAAATTAAAACAACGAACTAGAAGTAATGAGACCTAAACTTATGGGGGGTTTTCCTGGCACATTCCATTCAAATTTACAACCTGGGTAAACGACTTCCAGAACGGCTCTGCTGCCCTAGTACCCAGATTTGGGAATGGAGAAATGCTGCATCCTTGTGGCCGTTTCCCACAACAGCAGCTTTAAACCCACGGCAAAAGGTCACTAAATATTCACCAATTGCAGTTCTGTAAATGACACCTGCCCTCCAAAACATACTGAGGTCGAAAATCGACCAAAAATTTCAAGAGTGCAACCTTCCAAAAAGACAATTTGAAGAGGTATATTGTACTCACACTTTTGTTTCTTTTTTCTTTTAACAGAAAAGAGAAAGGCGTGGAAAAATGATGAATTTTAGGAATTTTTAAAGACATGTAAACCCAAATTACAAAAACCTATCAGCTCACACCAGTCAGAATGGCCATCAACAAAAATGCTGCAAACAATAAATGCTGACGTGATTGTGGAGAAATGCGTACCCTCGATTCTAAGGGGCACGTGGTAAGAGCCACTAATGAAAGCACAATTGAGGTGCCTTGAAAAGGTAAACATTGAGCTACCATACCAGTCAATCAATCATACCCACGGCTGGGTCTATCACCTGAGAAAATGAAAATCAAAAATCACAGGCTGGCAATCCTGCACTCCAGCAATATTTACCATAGGCAACACTTGGAAGCAACGAAAATGTCCATCAACAGACGAATGCACCAAGAAGAAGTGGTCCATGTACACAATGGAGTATTAGCCATGGAAAACATTCAAGCACTGCTCTTTGAGGCACCATAGATGAGCCTGGAGATAATCACAAAACATGAAGTAGGACGGAAAGCAAAAGACCTATATCCTATAATATCACTTATGGTATTATCTAATAACTGACACAAATGAACATATTTCCAAAGAGAAAGACACTCACAGGCTTAGAAAACAAACTATGCTCATCTAAAAGGAACGGGGGGGGGGAATTGATAAATGAAGACTAGTGTTACTATACGTATACAAATATATATTATATACATGTATCCAAAAGACCGAACATATAACAAGGGAGGTCTACGGAACACTGTAATATTTTCCATGGGAAGAGGGTCTGTACATTAATAGACATATATAATGTACCAATGAACCAGATTGTGTACACCTAGGACAAACAATATTCTAATCTTTACCCCGATTAAAAAAATTTAAAAAACCAAGAAGAAGTAATGAGACAAAAACTTATGGGGATTTCTCCTGGCAAATTCCATTCTAATTTACAACCTAGGACCACGACTTCCAGAAAGGCTCTGCTGCCCTAGTACCCAGATTGGGGAATGGATAAATGCTGCCTCCTTGTGGCCGTTTCCCACAACAGCAGCTTTAAACCCACTGCGAAAGGTCACTAAATATTCACCAACTTGCAGTACTGTAAATGACACCTGCCCTCCAAAAAATTTCTGGGGTCCAAAATCGACCAAAAAATTCAAAAGAGGGCAACCTTCCAAGAAGACAATTTCAAGAGGTATATTGTACTCACGGTTTTTTCTTTTAAGAGAAAAGAAAAAGGCGTGGGAAAATGATGAATTTCAGGAATTTTTAAAGATATGCAAAACGAAATTACAAATACCTATCAGTTCCCAGCAGTCAGAATGACCATTAGCAAAAATGCTGCAAACAATACATGCTGAAGGGATTGTGGAGAAATGTGTACCCTCAGTTCTAAGGGGGACGTGGTAAGAACCATTAATGTAAACACAGTGGAGGTGCTTTGAAAAGGTAAACATTGAGCTACCAGTGAATCAAGCATACCATCTGCTGAGCCTATCACCTGAGAAAATGAGAATCTAAAAGTCACAGGCTGGCAAACCTGTACGCCAGCAATATTTACCCTAGTGAACACTTGGAAGCAACAAAAATTTCCATCAACAGAGGAATGCACCAAGAAGAAGTGGTCCATGTATACAATGGAATGTTACTCCAGTAAAAAAATATAAATTAAATTTAAAAAACAAACAAATGTGAGGAGACATCAGCATTTGTGGGTTTATCCGGGCACATTGCACTCTAATTTATAACCGAAGAACACCACTGGCTGGTAGGTCTGTTTCCCTAGTACCAGCGTGGGGAACGTAGAAAGGCTGCCGCCCTCTGGCCGTTACCTGCAAAAGCAGGTTGAAAGCCTGAGCTAATGGTCACTTCATATGAACTAGTACTGCAGGGCTGTAAAAGAAACCTGCCCTCAAAATGTCTTGAGGGAGGTAATGGCCAAAATATTTCAAAAGGTGACACATACTTTAAGTAAACACTTTGAAGAACTAAGCTCTAATCACAGCTGGAAAAATAAAAAGGACATGTCTTAAAGCTCAATTTCAACGCATTATGAGAAACATGCGAATTCAACCACAGAGAGGTATCAGCTCACACCAGTCAGAATAACCATCAGCAAAAAACTACAAAGAATAAATGCTGAAGGGGCTGTGGAGAAATGCATACCCTCAACTTTATGTGGGACGTAACCTGGAAAGAGCCACTAAAGAGAACAGAATGGAGGTGCCTTTAAAAGGTAAACATTGAGCTACCATATGATCCAGCAGACCCATTCCTGGACCTATAACCTAAGAAGACAGAATTGGAAAGACACAGGCAGGCAAATCTGCATTGCATAGTATCACAATAGCCAAGATATGGAAGTAACCAAAAAGTCCACCGACAGATGGGTGGACAAAGAAGAACTGCTACACGTACACATGGAATATGAGCTAGCGAAAAAATGAAACAATGCCATTTGCAGCACCATAGGTGAGTCTAGAAGTAATCACGCAACTTGTAGTAAGTGAGAAAGCCAAAGACACATATCCTATCATATCACGTACAGGTGTTACCTAACAATTGAAACAAACGAAGATATTTCCAGAGAGAAAGGCAATCACAGATTCAGTACAAAAACTTATGGTTCACCAAATGGAAAGGTGTGAGGATTAGGATACATTACCATATTGAGGTTAACAGAGAGATACAAACACATGTGAAATATATAATCAGCAAAGACCTACGGAATACCAAGAGAAGACTACTCAACATTGTGTCATAACCTACATGGGAAAAGGATCTGAAGAAGAATAGATATACGTATATGTGTGAAAGAACCACATCTTGCACACCTAGAACAAACAAAACATTGTAATCAAGTTTGCTGTGATAAAAAATAAAAATTAAGTTAAAAATACGAACAAGAAGTAATGAGACATAAACTTAAAGGGCTTTTTCCTGGCACATTCCATTCTAATTTACAACCTAGAACACCACTTCCAGTAAGGCTCTGTTGCCCTAGTAACCAGATTTGGTAAAGGAGAAATGCTGCCGCCTTGTGGCCGATTCCCACAAGAGCAGCTTTTAACCCACAGCTAATGGTCACTTAACATTCACAAGGACTCAGGGCTGTAAAGGACACCTGCCCTCAAAATTGTGCTGAGGTAGGGAATGGATAAAAAAAATTCAAAACAGGCAAATTTTTCAAGAAGATAGTATGAAGAGGTAAGTTTTACTCACTCTCTTTTTTAAAAAAGGAAACTGGATAAAAGCTCAACCTCAGGAAGTATTAGACTCCTGCAACCGAATCTACAGAGAGTTTTCAACTCACACCAGTCGACTGACCATCAGCAAAAAGTCTACAAACAATAAATGCTGAAGAGGTTTTAGAGAACTGTGTACCCTCTAGCTGCTGGTGAGATGTAAAGTGGTTGACAGCCAATAATGAGAACAGAAAGGAGCTGCGCTTAAAAGGAAAAATTGAGGTACCGTTCAATCCAGCAGGCGCACCAACGGGCCTCTCACCTGAGAAGACCAGAATCGAGAAGACCCGGGCTGCAAAAGCTGCACTGCAGCCTTAGTCACAATAGACAAGACAGTGAAGCAACCAAAATGTCCATCAACAGATGAAGGGATAAAGAAGAAATGGTCCATGTACACAATGAATACTAGCCATGGAAAACAATGAAACACTGCTCTTTGAGGCACCATAGATGATCTTCGAGATAATCACAGAATATGAGGTAAGTCGGAAAGCAAAGTCCTATATCTTATGATAACACTTATAGGCGTTATCTAATAACTGACACAAATGAACATATTTCCACAGAGAAAGGCACTCACTGACTTAGAAAAAAAACTATGCTTATCTAAAAGGAAAGGTGGGGGGAATGGATAAATGAAGATTAGCCTTACCATATGTATACAAATACCTATTATATACATATATCAAAAAGACCGACCATATAGCAAGGGAGGTTTACGGAACACTCTGTAATAATTTACATGGGAAGAGGATCTCTACATAAATAGATGTATATAATGTGTAAATGAACCAGAGTGTGTACACCTTGGACAAACAACATTCGAACCATTACCCCAATTTAAAAAATTAAAACAACGAACTAGAAGTAATGAGACTTAAACTTATGGGGGGTTTTCCTGGCACATTCCATTCAAATTTACAACCTGGGTAAACGACTTCCAGAAAGGCTCTGCTGCCCTAGCACCCAGATTGGGGAATGGAGAAATGCTGCCTCCTTGTGGCCATTTCCCACAACAGCAGCTTTAAACCCACGGCAAAAGGTCACTAAATATTCACCAACTTGCAGTTCTGTAAATGACACCTGCCCTCCAAAAAATTTCTGGGGTCCAAAATCGACCAAAAAATTCAAAAGAGGGCAACCTTCCAAGAAGACAATTTCAAGAGGTATATTGTACTCACGGTTTTTTCTTTTAAGAGAAAAGAAAAAGGCGTGGGAAAATGATGAATTTTAGGAATTTTTAAAGATATGCAAAACGAAATTACAAATACCTATCAGTTCCCAGCAGTCAGAATGACCATTAGCAAAAATGCTGCAAACAATACATGCTGAAGGGATTGTGGAGAAATGTGTACCCTCAGTTCTAAGGGGGACGTGGTAAGAACCATTAATGTAAACACAGTGGAGGTGCTTTGAAAAGGTAACCATTGAGCTACCAGTGAATCAAGCATACCATCTGCTGAGCCTATCACCTGAGAAAATGAGAATCTAAAAGTCACAGGCTGGCAAACCTGTACGCCAGCAATATTTACCCTAGTGAACACTTGGAAGCAACAAAAATGTCCATCAACAGAGGAATGCACCAAGAAGAAGTGGTCCATGTATACAATGGAATGTTACTCCAGTAAAAAATATAAATTAAATTTAAAAAACAAACAAATGTGAGGAGACATCAGCATTTGTGGGTTTATCCGGGCACATTGCACTCTAATTTATAACCGAAGAACACCACTGGTTGGTAGGTCTGTTTCCCTAGTACCAGCGTGGGGAACGTAGAAAGGCTGCCGCCCTCTGGCCGTTACCTGCAAAAGCAGGTTGAAAGCCTGAGCTAATGGTCACTTCATATGAACTAGTACTGCAGGGCTGTAAAAGAAACCTGCCCTCAAAATGTCTTGAGGGAGGTAATGGCCAAAATATTTCAAAAGGTGACACATACTTTAAGTAAACACTTTGAAGAACTAAGCTCTAATCACAGCTGGAAAAATAAAAAGGACATGTCTTAAAGCTCAATTTCAACGCATTATGAGACACATGCGAATTCAACCACAGAGAGGTATCAGCTCACACCAGTCAGAATAACCATCAGCAAAAAACTACGAAGAATAAATGCTGAAGGGGCTGTGGAGAAATGCATACCCTCAACTTTATGTGGGACGTAACCTGGAAAGAGCCACTAAAGAGAACAGAATGGAGGTGCCTTTAAAAGGTAAACATTGAGCTACCATATGATCCAGCAGACCCATTCCTGGACCTATAACCTAAGAAGACAGAATTGGAAAGACACAGGCAGGCAAATCTGCATTGCATAGTATCACAATAGCCAAGATATGGAAGTAACCAAAAAGTCCACCGACAGATGGGTGGACAAAGAAGAACTGCTACACGTACACATGGAATATGAGCTAGCGAAAAAATGAAACAATGCCATTTGCAGCACCATAGGTGAGTCTAGAAGTAATCACGCAACTTGTAGTAAGTGAGAAAGCCAAAGACACATATCCTATCATATCACGTACAGGTGTTACCTAACAATTGAAACAAACGAAGATATTTCCAGAGAGAAAGGCAATCACAGATTCAGTACAAAAACTTATGGTTCACCAAATGGAAAGGTGTGAGGATTAGGATACATTACCATATTGAGGTTAACAGAGAGATACAAACACATGTGAAATATATAATCAGCAAAGACCTACGGAATACCAAGAGAAGACTACTCAACATTGTGTCATAACCTACATGGGAAAAGGATCTGAAGAAGAATAGATATACGTATATGTGTGAAAGAACCACATCTTGCACACCTAGAACAAACAAAACATTGTAATCAAGTTTGCTGTGATAAAAAATAAAAATTAAGTTAAAAATACGAACAAGAAGTAATGAGACATAAACTTAAAGGGCTTTTTCCTGGCACATTCCATTCTAATTTACAACCTAGAACACCACTTCCAGTAAGGCTCTGTTGCCCTAGTAACCAGATTTGGTAAAGGAGAAATGCTGCCGCCTTGTGGCCGATTCCCGCAAGAGCAGCTTTTAACCCACAGCTAATGGTCACTTAACATTCACAAGGACTCAGGGCTGTAAAGGACACCTGCCCTCAAAATTGTGCTGAGGTAGGGAATGGATAAAAAAAATTCAAAACAGGCAAATTTTTCAAGAAGATAGTATGAAGAGGTAAGTTTTACTCACTCTCTTTTTTAAAAAAGGAAACTGGATAAAAGCTCAACCTCAGGAAGTATTAGACTCATGCAACCGAATCTACAGAGAGTTTTCAACTCACACCAGTCGACTGACCATAAGCAAAAAGTCTA